>NC_137332.1:1958544-2312253 GCF_965287045.1 Carcharhinus amblyrhynchos | reverse complement strand
GGACTGAGGTAAAACACAAAGAAGTCCCACAACACCAGTTTAAAGTCCAAACAGGTTTATTTGTAGCAAACACAGCAAGCTTTCGGGACAGCCTGTCCCTTCGTCAGGTGTGTGGGAGTTCTGGTCGTAAAAATGACACAAAGACACAAACTCAATTTACATGCATAATGATTGGAATGTGAGTCTTTACAGCTAATCAATTCTTAAAGGTACAGACAATGTGAGTGGAAAGAGCTTTAAGCACAGGTTAAAGAGATGTGTATTGTTTCCAGGCAGTACAGTTAGTGAGATTTTGCAATTCCAGGCAAGTTATGGGAGTTACAGGTAGTGTGACATGAACCCAAGATCCTGGTTGAGGCTGTTCTTGTGTGCGGAACTTGGCTATCAGTTTCTGCTCAGCGACTCTGTGGAACAGCCATGGGGATCAAATACGCATCTCAATATGCCAACATCTTCACGTACAGGTTTGAACAAGACTTCCTCACCACACAGAACCTTCAACTGATGCTATACACTAGATACATCGATGACATTTTCTTTCTTTGGACTCATGGGGAACAATCACTGAAACAACTACATGATGACATCAACAAGTTCCATCCCAGCATCAGACTCACCATGGACTACTCTCCGGAATCGGTTACATTCTTGGACACACGCATCTCCATTAAGAATGGTCATCTCAGCACCTCACTGTACCGCAAGCCCACGGATAATCTCGCAATGCTCCACTTCTCCAGCTTCCACCCTAAATATGTTAAAGAAGCCATCCGCTACGGACAAGCCCTCCGTATACACAGGATCTGCTCAGATGAAGAGGATTGTAACAGACACCTCCAGACACTGAAAGATGCCCTCATAAGAACAGGATATGGTGCTCGACTCATTGATCGACAGTTCTGACGCGCCACAGCCAAAAACCGCTCCGACCTCCTCAGAAGACGAACACGGGACATGGTGTACAGAGTACCCTTTGTCGTCCAGTACTTCTCAGCGGAGAGGCTATGACATCTTCTCCGAAGTCTTCATCATCTCATTGATGAAGACGAACATCTCGCCAGGGCCATCCCCACACCCCCACTTCTTGCCTTCAAACAACCACGCAACCTCAAACAGACCATTGTTCGCAGCAAACTACCCAGCCTTCAGGAGAACAATGACCATAACACCACACAATCCTACCACAGTAAACTTTGTAAGACATGCTGGATCATCGATAAGGATGCCATCATCTCACGTGAGAACACCATCCACCAGGTACACGGTACATACTCTTGCAACTCGGCGAACGTTGTCTACCTGATGCACTGCAGGAAAGGAGGTTCCGAAGCATGGTACATTGGGGAGACCGTGCAGACGCTACGACAATGGATGAATGAACATCGCTTGACAATCACCATGCAGGAGTGTTCTCTTCCTGTTGGGGAACACTTTAGCAGTTGTGGCATTTGGCCTCTGATCTTCAGGTAAGCGTTCTCCAAGGCAGCCTTCAGGACACATGACAGCGCAGTCGCTGAGCAGAAACTGATAGCTAAGTTCTGCACACATGAGAACGGCCTCAACCGGGATCTTGGGTTCATGTCACACTATCTGTAACTCCCATAACTTGCCTGGAATTGCAAAATCTCACTAACTGTCATGCCTGGCAACAAGACACATCTCTTTAACCTGTGCTTAAAGCTCTTTCCACTCACATTGTCTGTACCTTTAAGAATTGATTAGCTGTAAAGACTCACATTCCAATCATTATGCATGTAAATTGAGTTTGTGTCTTTGTGTCATTTTTACGACCAGAACTCCCACACACCTGACGAAGGGACAGGCTGTCCCGAAAGCTTGCTGTGTTTGCTACAAATAAACCTGTTTGGACTTTAAACTGGTGTTGTGGGATTTCTTTGTGTTTTACAATCCCCATGGACTCAAAGATTAAAGCTCAAAACTCTGCATTCTCATCCCTTGCCTCCCAAGAACATAAGAACATAAGAAATAGGAGCAGGAGTAGGCCATCTAACCCTTTGAGCCTGCCCCGCCATTCAATAAGATCATGGCTGATCTGAAGTGGCTCAGTTCCACTTTCCCGCTTTCTCCCCATAACCCTTAATCCCCTTGCCTACCAAAAACCTATCTACCCGCGTCTTAAATATATTTAGCGAGGTAGCCTCCACCACTTCAACGGGCAGAGAATTCCAGAGATTCACCACCCTTTGAGTGAAGAAGTTCCTCCTCAACTCTGTTCTAAACTGCCCCCCGCCTTATCTTGAGGCTGTGCCCTCTAGCCCTGCTGTCCTTTCTGAGTGGGAAGAACCTCTCCACTCTACCCTATCCATCCCTTTCATCATCTTATACGCCTCAATGAGATCCCCCCCTCATCCTTCTAAACTCTAACGAGTACAAGCCCAGTCTATTCAGCCTCTCCTCATAGCTCAACCCCCTCAACTCCGGTATCAGCCTAGTGAACCTCCTCTGCACTCCCTCCAAGGCCAAAATATCCTTGCGCAAGTGCGGCGACCAAAACTGCACACAGTACTCCCGCTGCGACCTCACCAGTGCCCTGTACAGTTGCAGCAAGACCTCCCTACTTTTATATTCAATCCCCCTCGCTATGAAGGCCAGCCTTCCTGACCACCTGCTGCACCTGTAGGCTGGGTCTTTGCGACTCATGCACATGGACCCCCAGGTCCCTCTGCACCGTAGCATGCTGCAGCTTTTCTCCCTGTAAGTAGTAGTCCTTTCTACTATTTTTCCTGCCAAAGTGGATAACCTCACACTTGCCAACATTGTATTCCATCTGCCAAAGTATCCTAGGATGTATCCTAATTCTCAGGGGACTTATCGATCCTCAGATTTTTCAAAATTGCTAATACATCTTCCCTCAGAACATCTACCTCCTCCATCCTATCAGCCTGTATCACACTCTCATCCTCAAAAACATGGCCTTTCTCCTGTGACCAGTGAAGAAAAGTATTCATTCAACGCGTCACCTACCTCTTCTGACTCCATGCACAAGTTCCCACTACTATCCTTGACTGGCTCTAACCTCACTCTGGTCATTCTTTTATTTCTCACATAAGAGTAAAAAGCCTTGATCTGACTCACCAAGGCCTTCTCATTATCCCTTCCTACCTCTCCTAAGCCCTTTTTTAACTCATTCCTAGCTACCTTGTAACCCTCAAGTGATCCAACTGAATCTTGTTTTTTCATCCTTACATACGCTTCCTTTTTTCTTTTGACAAGATATTCAACCTCCTTGACATAAAAGAGAAAGGGAGAAGGGAGATATTTAGAACGATAGAAAATTACAGCTCAGAAACAGGCCTTTTGGCCCCTCTTGTCTGTGCTGAACCATTTTTTGCCTAGTCCCACTGACCTGCACTTGGACCATATCCCTCCACACCCCTGTCATCCATGAACCTGTCCAAGTTTTTCTTAAATGTTAAAAGTGACCCTGCATTTACCACTTTATCTGGCAGCTCATTCCACACTCCCACCGCTCTCTGCGTGAAGAATCCTCCCCTAATATTCCCTTTAAACTTTTCTCCTTTCACTCTTAACCCACGTCCTCTGTTTTTTTTTCTCCCTTAGCCTCAGTGGAAAAAGCCTGCTTGCATTCACTCTATCTATACTCATCAAAATCTTATACACCTCTATCAAATTTCCCCTCATTCTTCTGCGCTCCAGGGAATAAAGTCCTAACCTATTCAATCTCTCTTTGTAACTCAGCTTCTCAAGTCCTGGCAACATCTTTGTGAACCTTCTCTTGCACTCTTTCAACCTTATTTACATCCTTCCTGTAACTAAGTGACCAAAACTGTACACAATACTCTAAATTCGGCCTCACCAATGCCTCATACAACCTTACCATAACACTCAAACTTTTATACTCGATTTATGCAGAAATCTGCTCAATAATCTTTCCCTTTGTCCTGATCATAATAATATCCTTTCCACTTTCTCTGTTTGATGGTTTTGTATATTTTGCAGATCGCCACAGGTGTGAGGCGTAAGGTAGACAGAAGTCATCTCCTGTCTCCTTCAAAATCATTAATCGTGTCTTGTGGAGAGATGTACAATATATTCAAAGAGAAGAAACTGGAGGAAATTGTAGTGGTAAACCTATCAGGACGTTTTCTGAAAAACCTGGGCTGTTTGCCTAACTGTTCTGCGCTGAAGGTTTGCATCCTGTCCGAGAACTACATCACTAAATTTGATGCTCTCATAAACTGTCCCAATTTAATCGAGCTGGATCTCCATGGAAACCATGTAAGTGATGGAATCTGTGTTCAAGGAAACAAATATCACACAACTGTAAATTTCAGACTCTGACAGATCAGTCCAGAAATGGTGCAACTACTAAGAAGTGCAGAGTAAGAGCTATTGAGTGAGACTTATTGCGTTCCTTGTGAACGTGGAGCACTGTGTAGTTTTGGTTGCTTTACCCCAGAAGGAATGTTATTGCCATGGAGGGAGTGCAACAAAGATTGCCCAAATTTGTTCTAGAGTTGGCGGGACTGTCTTATGAAGACAAATTGGGCAAACTGGACATATATTCTCTAGAGTTTCGAAGAGGCGATCTCATTGAAACCTACAAAATACTTAAAGGAATAGACAGAGTAGATGTGAGTAAGATATTTTCCTTGGCTGGGGAGTCTAGAAACAGAGACATAATTTCAAAATAAAAGGAAAGAAACTTAGGACTGAGATAAGGCAAAGTTACTTTACACAGAGAGTTGTGAATCTTTGAAATTCTCTATTGCAGAGAGCTGTGGGAGTTCAATCATTGAGTATGTTTGAGGTAGAGTTTGATAGACTTCTGATTAACAATAACATAAATGGCAATGGGAGAAGTGGGTGTAAAGGCATTGAAATGTCTGATCAGTATTGAATGGCAAAGCAGGCTCGATGGGCTGAATGGCCTACTCCTGTTTCTATGCTCCTATGAGTGAGTGTGAGAAAGTGTGCATGTGCAAGAATGAGAGTTTGTGTGAGGGTGTGAGTGTGAAATGAATGAGAGAGTGAATAAGTGTGTGCGTGCATGTGAGAGAGTGACAGAGTGAGTGTGCATGAGAGAGTGTGAGGGTGAATATCAGAGTGAGTATGAGAGTGAATGACTGTGTGCCTATGAAAGAGTGGGTGTGTGTTAGTGAGTAAGTGAGTGAATCTGAGTGAGTGTGTGAGTGCACGTGTGTAAGTGAATTTGTTTGACTGTGTGGGTGAGCGTGTTTGTGTGTTGACTGTTGGATTATACGAATCAGATCATAAGCCCCAAGGTATAATATGAATTCAAACTAGATCCCAGTAATTTGTTATTTTGGCATTAGTGTGATAAGTGGTTGTCCCTCAGGGATCAGTGCTGGGACTGTTGCTGTTTGTGATGTATATAAATGATTTGGAGGAAAATGTAACTGGATTGATTAGTAAATTTGTGGACGACACAAAGGTTGGTGGATTTGTAGATAGCAATGAGGACCATCAAAAGATACAGCAGGATATAGATCAGTCGGAGATTTGGATGGAGAGATGGCAGATGGAGTTTAATCTGGACAAATGTGAGGTAATTTGATGTTGTGGCCATTTCAGAGACATGGATAGAGCAGGGTCAGGAATGGTCGTTGCAGGTTCCGGGGTTCAAATGCTTTAGTCGGAGTAGAGAAGGAGGTAGAAGGGGGGGAGGGGTAGCATTATTAGTCAAGGACTGTATCACAGTGTCAGAGAGGAAGTTTGATGAGGACTTGTCTGTTGAGGTAGTATGGGCGGAGATTAGAAATAGGAGAGGAGAGGTCACCCTGTTGGGAGTCTTTTATAGACCTCCTAAAAGTTCTAGAGAGGTTGAGGAAAGGATTGCGGAGACGATCCTGGTTAGGAGTGAAAGTAATAGGGTAATTGTTATGGGGGACTTTAACTTTACTAATATTGATTGGAATTGCTATAGCTCTAGCTCGTTAGAGGGGTCAGTTTTTGTACAAAGCGTGCAGGAAGGTTTTTTGACTCAGTATGTAGATAGGCCAACTAGAGGTGAGGCTTTATTGGATTTGGTGCTGGGAAATGAGCCAGACCAGGTGCTAGACTTGGAAGTTGGTGTGCATTTTGGTGATAGTGACCACAATTCGGTTACGTTCACCTTAGTGATGGAAAGGGATAGGCATGAACCTCGGGTCAGTAGTTTTAGCTGGGGGAAGGGTAATTATGAGGCTATTAGGAGAGAATTAGGATGCATAGGTTGGACTAGGAGACTATAGGGACTGGGAACGTCCGAAATGTGGAGTTTTTTCAAGGAGCAGCTACTGCGAGTCCTTGATAGGTATGTCCCTGTCAGGCAAGGAGGAATTGGTAGAGCTAGGGAACCGTGGTGCACTAAAAAAGTTGATTTGTTGGTTAAAAAGAAAAAGGAGGCTTATGTTCGGATGAGACTTGAGGGCTCAGGTAGTGCACTAGAAAGCTTTAGATTGGCTAGGAGGGAGTTGAAGAGTGAGTTAAGAAGGGCTAAAAGAGGACATGAGAAGACTTTGGCTGATAGGATTAAGGAGAATCCTAAGGTGTTCTATAGGTATGTTAAGAACAGAAGGTTGGTTAGGGCAAGATTAGGGCCAGTTACAGACAGCAGAGGGAAGTTGTGTGTGGAACTGGAAGAGATTGGAGAGGCATTGAACCAATATTTCTCTTCGGTGTTCATGCAGGGGGACATGAATGTAGCTGAGGAGAACACTGGGTTGCAGGGGTGTAAACTAGACAGTATTGCAGTTGATAAGGGGGATGTGCTGGATATTCTTGAGGGTTTGAAAATAGATAAGTCCCCTGGTCTGGACGGGATTTACCCTAGGATTCTCTGGGAGGCAAGAGAGGTGATTGCAGAGCCTCTGGCTCTGATCATCAGGTCGTCGTTGGTCTCAGGTATAGTACCGGAAGATTGTAGGATAGCGAATGTTGTCCCATTGTTTAAGAAGGGGAACAGAGACTTCCCCGGGAATTATAGACCGGTGAGTCTTACTTCTGTTGTGGGCAAGGTTTTAGAAAAAATTATTAGGGATAGGATTTATAGTTGGAGAGTAATGAATTGATTGGAGATAGTCAGCATGGTTTTGTAGGGGGTAGGTCGTACCTTACTAACCTTATTGAGTTTTTTAAGAAAGTGACCAAAGAGGTGGATGGGGGTAAGGCAGTTGACGTGGTATATATGGATTTTAGTAAGGCGTTTGATAAGGTTCACCATAGTAGGCTTCTGCAGAAAATGCAGATGTATGGGATTGAGGGTAATCTAGGAAATTGGATCAGGAATTGGCTAGCAGATAGGAGACAGAGGGTGGTGGTTGATGGTAAGTATTCATCATGGAGTTCAGTTACGAGTGGTGTGCCTCAGGGATCTGTTTTGGGGCCACTGCTGTTTGTAATTTTTATTAATGATCTGGATGAGGGTATAGTTGGGTGGATTAGTAAATTTGCTGATGACACCAAAGTCGGAGGTGTGGTAGATTGTGAGGAAGGGTGTCATAGTTTGCAGGGAGACTTAGACAGGTTGCAGAGCTGGGCCGAGAGGTGGCGGATGGAGTTTAATGCGGAGAAGTGTGAGGTAATTCACTTTGGTAGGAATAACAGATGTGCCGGGTATAGGGCTAACGGGAGGACTCTGAATAGTGTGGATGAACAGAGGGATCTAGGTGTATGTGTACATAGATCCCTGAAAGTTGGGAATCAAGTAGATAAGGTTGTTAAGAAGGCATACGGTGTCTTGGTGTTTATTGGTAGGGGGATTGAATTTAGGAGTCGCAGCGTCATGTTGCAACTGTACACAACTCTGGTGCGGCCGCACTTGGAGTATTGTGTGCAGTTCTGGTCCCCACATTATAGGAAGGATGTGGAGGCTTTGGAGAAGGTGCAGAGGAGGTTTACCAGGATGCTGCCTGGTATGGAGGGGAGGTCCTATGAGGAGAGACTGAGGGATTTGGGGTTGTTTTCGCTGGAAAGAAGGCGGCTAAGAGGGGATCTTATTGAAACATATAAGATGATTAGAGGTTTAGATAGGGTGGATAGTGATAGCCTTTTTCCTCAGATGGTGAAAGCTAGCACGAGGGGGCATGGCTTTAAATTAAGGGGGGGTAGTTATAGGACGGATGTCAGGGGTAGGTTCTTTACCCAGAGGGTGGTGAGGGATCGGAATGCCCTGCCTGCTGCAGTTGTAAATGTGCCTAGTTTGGGGGCGTTTAAGAGATCCGTGGATAGGTTTATGGATGAAAGGGGATTGGTTTAGGTTAGAGGGTCATTGTTTTTTAACTGGTCGGCGCAACATCGTGGGCCGAAGGGCCTGTTCTGCGCTGTTATGTTCTATGTAATGCATTTTGGAAAGTCTAATACAAATATGAAATATACAGTAAATGGCAGAACCCTTAAGAGTATTGATAGGCAAAGGGACCTGGGTGTACAGGTACACAGGTCACTGAAACTGGCAATGCAGGTGGAGAAGGTAGTCACGAAGGCATACGGCATGCTTGCCTTCATCGGCCAGGGCATTGAGCTTAAAAATTGTCAAGTCATGTTGCAGCTTCATAGAACCTTAGTTAGGCCACACTTGGGATATATGCTCAGTTCTGGTCGCCGCACTACCAGAAGGATGTGGAGGCTTTGGAGAGGGTAGAGAAAAGATTTACCAGGATGTTGCCTGGTATGGAGGGTCTTAGCTATAAGGAGAGATTGGGTAGACTTGGGTTGTTCTCCCTGGAAAGACGGAGGATGAGGTGCGACCTAATAGAGGTATATAAAATTATGAAGGGCATAGATAGGGTGAACAGTGGGAAACTTTTTCCCAGGTCGGAGGTGACGAACACAAGGGGTCACAGGTTCAAGGTGAGGGGGGCAAGGTTTAACACAGATGTCAGAGGGATGTATTTTACACAGAGGGTGGTTGGGGCCTGGAGTGCGCTGACAAGCAAGGTGGTAGAGGTGGACATGCTGGGATCATTTAAGACTTATCTGGATAGTCACAGACTGGGAATGGAGGGATACAAATGAATAGTCTAGTTGGAAGCATGAGCAGCGCAGGCTTGGAGGGCCGAAGGGCCTGTTTCCTGTGCTGTACTGTTCTTTGTTCTTTGTCCTAATTAGCTTAACATTTAACAATAAGTGAATGAGTGTGACTGAGTGAGTGTTTTCTTCATATTTTAACTTTTCCTTTGTTTATTTGTGTTTAATGTTGTGCTGAAGCAGATCTCGGGCTGTTGCTGCTGGGTTTCTTACTGAAGGGGAATGAGAAGCTCACAAAAGTCTGACTGTTTTTTGGCGGGCTCACAAGAAGTGTTATTTTTATTCCAATAGAAGCGGGAAGTGTTGGAAATGCTCAGCATATCTGGCTGCATCTGTGCAGAAAGAAACAGGCATTAGTGATTCGCCATCAGGACTATTGAGATTGGAGAACAGATGCCTTAAATCTGTTTCTCTCTCCACAGATGCTGCCTGGCTTTCTGAGTGCACTTTCTGTTTATATTTCAGACCTCCAGCATCTGCTGTAAATTACTTTGCTGTTATATACTCCATGCTGATTATTTATGTGTAGTTACTGAAATGAGAAAATATTTTTCACTCAAAGCAAAGTGTAACTTTTCTGAAAACAAATCCCACTTGTGTAGCTAGAGTTTTTTTTTGTTCATCTGTGGGACATGGGTGTTGCCGGCTGGCCTGCATTAATTGCCCATCCCTACTTACCCTTGAGAAGGTGGTGGTGAGCTGCCTTCTTGAATCACTGCAGTCCATGTGCTGTGGATGAACCCACAATGCCGTGAGGGAGGGAATTCCAGGATATTGACCGAGCGACTGTGAAGGATTGCAGTGCAATTCACCAAAGAGATAGCACATTATTGCATGTGAATTAGTTAGTGCTAATTTACTGGAAGTTGTTATCATTTTAAACCTTGGAAATGAAACTAGGAGTCATGCACCAAAAAAACTGTCATTGTTCACAGATGTTGATACTGAGGGATTCGATGATGCCATTGAATGTCATTGGGAGATATTTAGATTTTCTCTTGCTAGAGATAATTATTGCCTGGCATTGGTGAGAGGTGAATGTGAGGTGCCATGTATCAGCTCAAGCCTGAAAATTGTATGGGCCTTGTTGTATACGGCCACAGACTGTTTCAGTATCTGAGGAATTATGGAATCTTCAGTGAACATTCCCATTTCTGACTTATGATGGAAGATGAAGCAATTGAAGATGATTGGGCCTAGGATATTACCCTGAGGAGCTCTATAAAATGTTCCACAAACACATGAGCTTTTCCATGCATGCTGATGAAAGCTGCCTCTATTCCACCACCACTCTCCACTCCATCACAATCCCTAACCTGCCAGACTGTCCATCCAGTACTGAATGAGCAGACATGTCCTCTATCCAGTTACTGGGAAGAAAAAAGTCTTCAGTCCTTGCCACAAAGTCTTTTCCCTCCAGGCTCCGTCCCTCTCCCTGGAACTCTCTCAGGTTGAATGAGATAATGACATTCTTCACAACTTTTGACCTCACAATATTTTACTCTGAGATGAACTTCAAACCATATATCCATCCAAATATTAAGACCACCTAATTCCAATTCTGTAGCATCACCCAACTCTGCCTCTACCCCAGACTCAGCTCAGCTGCTACTGATCGTTTACGCTGTTGCACCTGCTCCACCATTCAAATACACCATAGCTGATCATTTTTCCCACAATCCCCATATTCCTTGATGCATTAGTACCTACAAATCTATTTCTGCCATGAGCAATTCAATGATTGAGCTTCCACCACCCCATGGGGTAGAGGATTCCAAAGATTCACCACACTGAGTGAAAAAATTCCTTCCCATCTCTGCCTTATTCTGAGACTGCCCCCTGGTTCTAGACCCAGCAACAAGGGGAAACATTCTGTTTTAGAACATGGAACATTTGGCCCTTGATGTTGCGCCAACCTGTGAAAGCCAATCTAAAGCCCATCTAACCTGCACTATTCCAATATCATCCATGTGTTTATCCAATGACCATTTAAATGCCCTTAATGTTGGCGAGTCCACTGCTGTTGCAGGCAGGGCATTCCATGCCCTTACTACTCTCTGAGTAAAGAACTACCTCTGACATCTGTCTTATATCTATCACCCCTCAGTTTAAAGATATGTCTCCTCGGGCTAGCCATCATCCGAAGAAGAAGGCTCTTACTGTTAAGCAGAGGTTAAAGAGATGTTTATTGTCTTCATACAGGACAGTTAGTGAGATTTTGCAAGTCCAGATCTTTGGGTAAGCATTCTCCAAGGCAGCCTTCACGACACGCGACAGTGCGGAGTTGCTGAGCAGAGACTGATAGCCAAGTTCCGCACAAATGAGGATGGCCTCAACCAGGATCTTGGGTTCATGTCACGCTATCTTGTCCGGACTTGCAAAATCTCACTAACTGTCCTGTCTGGAGACAGTACACATCTCTTTAATCTGTGCTTAACACTCTCTCCATCACATTGTCTGAACCTTTAAGACTTGATTAGCTGTAAAGAATTGCATTCCAATCATTATTCTGTAAATTGAGTTTGTGCCTTTACATGCTACTCACCTGATGAAGGGCAGCCAGTGAACATAGAAGCCAGTGCTTCGAAAGCTAGTGGCTTTTGCTACCAAATAAACCTGTTGGACTTTAACCTGATGTTGTAAGATTTCTTACTGTGTTTACCCCAGTCCAACGCCGACATCTCCACATCATTCTTATAGCTAGCTAATTTCTGATCCAAACCGCTAAATCACCCTCAATCCCATGCCTCCGTATTTTCTGCAATAGCCTACCGTGGGGAACCTTATCAAACACTTTACTGAAATCCATATACACCACATCAACTGCTTTACCTCATCCACCTCTTTGTCACCTTCTCAAAGAACTCAAACTCTCCTCATAGAACAATCCTGCCATCCCAGGAATCAGTCCTCTGATACAGAGACCAAAGCTATACATAATATTCCAGGTGCAGTCTCGCCCAGGCTCTAACTAAGAAACTGTGTGTTACTGGTCAGCAACAGCTGTGACTTTAATTGTAAACAAAGTTGAACTTAAGTTTAAAAAAAAGACGGGAGTTGCTGCACCACAAGGGACCCAAGTTTGAATCCAGCCTTGTGTGACTATCTGTGTGGAGTTTGCCCATTCTCCCTTTGTCTGCGTGGGGTTCCTTCGGGTGCTCTGGTTCCTCCCACGCTTCAAAGATATGTGGGTTAGATTGACTGGCCTTGCTAAATTTCCCCTTAGTGTCCGGGTGACTAGCAGAGTAAAGACATGGGGCCATCAGGATTGGGGCTGGATGGAATTATTGTTGGTGGAAGCTCGATGGGCCGAATGTCCTCCTCTGCACTGTAGGGATTCTATCTACGAAAGAATCCTATGACTATTAAATCTCTAGAGAAGACACTAAAAACAATAAGATGAAATGACACACACCAAATTTTTAAAAAAGTTGCAAAACTTTACAAAATTAAGCTAAGAAAGAGAATTTAATGAGACAGTGTAAAGTAAACTGAACTCTATGAAAAACTAATCAGAAAATGAGAAGAAGTCAGGTGAAGAATTGCATCAGGAGAATTAGAGCTTGAAGAGGAAGTTTGACAATGTGAAATTAAGTGAAGAGAGAATAGCACTGAAATTGACAGCAAAATCAGCAATTTGGACAGAGAAAGAAACTGAGATTATGATGAAATTTTCCTGTCCTGCCTGCCACAGGGATCATAATGGGCGGGGGCAGACCGTGCAAAGATTTGTTGACCTCGGGCGGGAATTGCCAGCCCTGGGACGAGCAAGGCCAGAAAATTCTGCCCACAATGTCAAAACAAAATCGCTGTAATGGTCACATGAATGGAAAAGCCGCAAACCCTGTGTGGAAGAGCACCATGCAAAACCATATTTGGAACCGTTCATAGTTAAGGCCTACCAATAAAGGTGTTTATGTTTAAATACAAGCTTCAAGGCCTCCTCAATGAACCATCACCACTACAACAATAAAAAAACCCAAATTAAGTCAATTTTTGACATAATATCAAGTTAGATCCCTGGAATTATTGTGTCTGTGACTGGACCTTTATCGTATCTAGTAGACATGGAGGCATAGATCATTCATAAACATGTGGATCACTGGAGGAGTAGAGAGAGTCTCCAGCAGTTAGTGTTGCCATCAAGAAATATTTTCAAACCTGGAAGCACTAGATTAAGATATATCCAATTTCGGATTTTTATTAACCAAAGCGGATAACTTCACACTCGTTGATATTATACTGCATCTGTCATCCTCTTGCCTATTTACTTAGCCTTTAGAAATCCACTTGAAACCCCCTCACAACTTAGTTGCTCCCATTGGTTTTGTATCATCAGCAAATTTTGAATTAGTACATTTGGTTCCCACATCCAAATAATTTATATAGGTTGTGAACATTTAAGAACATAAGAACATAAGAAATAGGAGCAGGAGTAGGCCATCTGGCCCTTCGAGCCTGCCCCGCCATTCAATAAGATCATGGCTGATCTGTCGTGGCTCAGTTCCACTTTCCCGCCCTCTCCCCATAACCCTTAATCCCCTCTCTTATCAAAAACCCATCAACCCGCTTCTTAAAAATATTTAGCGAGGCAGCCTCCACCACTTCAACGGGCAGAGAATTCCAGAGATTCACCACCCTTTGAGTGAAGAAGTTCCTCCTCAACTCCGTTCTGAACTGCCCCCCCTTTATCTTGAGGCTGTGCCCCCTAGTCCTACTGTCTTTTTTGAGCGGGAAGAGTCTTTCCACCTCTATCCTATCCATCCCATTCATCATCTTATACGTCTCAATGAGATCTCCCCTCATTCTTCTAAACTCTAACGAGTACAAGCCTAGTTTTGTGGTCCCAATTGTTCCCAATCCTCGGGTTTACCAATTTTTGTGGCAACATATAAGCTGCTTCTTTAGACCTAATGTAATCTTTTGTTAGCCATGATTGATTCATGTTTTATGTTGGGTTTTTCTGTCTTAGGTCAATTTCGATTTGTTGTAAAATATGTCATTCTTCAAATACTAAGCATTGCCTGATTACCATCAAAATTTTTAATTGTGTTTTCCCAATACACCATAGGAAAATTGCCCCTCATACCTTCATAATATCCTTTGTTTATTTTTATTTATTTACGGGATGTGGGCATCGCTGGCTGGGGCCATCATTTATTGCCCTTCCCTAATTGCCCTCCATTTCAGTGGGCATTTGAGAGTCAGTCATATTGTTGTGGATCTGGAGTCACATATTGGCCAGACCAGGTAAGGATGGCAGACTTCCTTCCCTAAAGGACATTATTGAACCAGGTGGGTCTTTACGACAATTGACAATGGTTTCATGGTCATCAGAAGGCTTTTAATTCCAGAATTCTATAGAATTCAAATTCCACCACCTATCTTGGTGGGGTTTGAACCCGGGTCACTAGATTTTGCCCGGGGTCTCTGGAATAGTCCGTTGACAATACCATTACGCTACCACCTTCCCAAATCAAAATGATTCATATCACTTTGAAACTTAATATAAAACCTTTTCATATTATGATCACCATTTCTTAAAAGCTCATTTACAGTAACGTTATTAATTAGCCCTTTCTCATTAAATAATGCTAAATCTAACATAGCCTAATCCCTAGTTGGTTCCTGTGATAACCCCCATGATCTGCATGGGGAATCATTAATTGACCTCCCAGTTGGGCTCATTGAATACTCTCTGTGAAGGCGGAAACGCAGGTTAATAGGATGGTGAAAAAGGCATATGGCACACTCGCCTTTGTCAATTGAGGCATAGATTACAAAAGCAGAGAGATTATGATGGAGTTCTATAGAACTTTGGTGAGGCCACTGCTGGAATACTGTGTGCAGTTCTGGTCACCACATTCTAGGAAAGACGTGAATGCACTGGAGAGTGTGCAGAGGAGATTTATCAGGATGCTACCTGGGGTGGAAAATTTAAGTTATGAAGAGGGGTTCGATAGGCTTGGGTTGTTTTTGTTGGAGCAGAGAAGACTAAGGGGGCGACCAAATCGAGGTGTACAAGATTGAGGGGCATAGACAGCGTGGATAGTTCGTTGAAGAATCAGTTACGAGGGAATACAAGTTAAAAGTGAGGAGTGGGAGGTTTAGGAGGGATTTGAGGAAAAACCTTTTTACTTAAAGGTCTGGAATGCACTACCTGGGAGGGTGCTGGAGGCAGAATGCCTCACATTCTTTAAAAAGTACCTGGATGAATATTTGGCATGCCATAACGTTCAAGATTATGGGCCAAGTGCTAACAACTGGGATTATGTGGGGAGGTGAGGGTATTTAATGTGTTGGTGCAGACTCAATGGGCCAAAAGTCTCTTCTGTACTGCAGTATTCTGTGATTCTGTAAATATAATCTCCCTGAGGACTGGTAATTAGCCACCAGGTGGAGCTCATATACCAAGCAGGACCTTGAGAGAGTCCATTAACCTTTTACTCCCATTTGGGACCTATTATGTTCACCACAGGCTTGTGGTTATTGTTTATTTTAATTTGTGCAATTAAAGCATGGTTCCTTCACAGCAGACTCTTGGAGTTACTATATTAATGACCATTTTTGTAAGAAAATTGGAGCCAATCATGAAGTATTGAGGAATGGCCACAATATTCTAAGAGAATGAGGTGCTTCTTAGAACATAGAACAGAGACAGTACAGCACAGTACAGCACAGTCCAGCCCTTCAGCCCTCCATGTTGTGCTAAGATATGTCCAAACCCAAGACCAAGCTATCCCACTCCCTATCATTTTGGTATGCTCCGTGTGCCTATCCAATAACCGCTTGAAAGTTCCTAAAGTGTCTGACTCCACTATCACAGCAGGCAGTGCATTCCGCACCCCAACCATTCTCTGAGTAAAGAACCTCGCAGGTGGAGGAGGTGGTCAAGAAGGCGTATGGTGTACTGGCCTTCATTAATCGAGGGATTGAGTTTAGGAGTCGGGAGGTAATGCTGGAACTTTATAAGACCCTTGTCAGGCCTCATTTGGAGTATTGTGCGCAGTTCTGGTCGCCTCACTATAGGAAGGATGTAGAAGCTATTGAAAGGGTGCAGAGGAGATTTACAAGGATGTTGCCTGGACTGGGAGGCATGCCTTATGAAGTTAGGTTGAGGGAGCTGGGACTCTTTTCCCTGGAGAGACGAAGGTTGAGAGGCGACCTGATAGAAGTTTACAAAATGTTGAGAGGAATAGATAGGGTGGACTCTCAGAGGCTATTTCCCCGGTTTGAAATGGTCGCTACGAGAGGACACAGATTTAAGGTGCGGGGAGGGAGGTTCAGAAGTGATGTTAGGGGTAAGTTTTTCACTCAGAGGGTGGTGAGTGAATGGAATCGGCTGCCGTCAGTGGTGGTGGAGGCGAACTCGCTGGGGTCTTTTAAAAGACTTCTGGATGAGTATATGGGGTTTAATGAGATTGAGGGTTATAGATAGGTCTGTAGGTTGGTAGGTGATGATGTGATCGGCGCAACTTGTGGGCCGAAGGGCCTGTTTGTGCTGTAGTGTTCTATGTTCTATGTTCTAACCTACTTCTGACATCCCTCCTAAATCTCCCACCATGAACCTTATAGTTATGCCCCCTAGAAACAGCTACATCCACCTGAGGAAATAGTCTCTTAACGTCCACTCTATCTATCCCCCTCATCATCTTATAAACTTCTATTAAGTCGCCTCTCATTCTCCTCCGAAAGAGAAAATTCCCAGCTCCCTCAATCTTTCCCCATAAGATCTACCCTCCAAACCAGGCAGCATCCTGGTAAATCTCCGCTGCACTCTCTCCAATGCTTCCACATCCTTCTTATAGTGAGGTGACTAGAACTGCATACAATATTCCAAATGTAGTCTCACCAAGGTCCTGTATAGTTGCAGCATAACCTCATGGCTCTGAAACTCAAACTCCCTGTTAATAAACACTAACACACTATATAAGCCTTCTTCACGTTTCTATCCACTGAGTGGCAACCTTCAGAGATCTGTGGATATGAGCCCCAAGATCCCTCTGTTCCTCCACATTCCTCAGAACCCTGCCATTGACCCTGTAACCCTCATTCAAGTTTGTTCTACCAAAACGAATCACCTCGCACTTATCAGGGTTAAACTCCATCTGCCACTTTTCGGCCCAGCTCTGCAGCCTATCAACGTTTCTTTGCAGCCTACAAGAACCCTCCGCCTCATCCACGACTCCACCAATTTTGGTGTCATCAGCAAATTTACTAACCCACCTCTTCCAAGTCATTGATAAAAATCACAAATAGCAGAGGACCCAGCATTGATCCCTGTGGTACACCGCTGGTAACTGGCCTCCAGTCTGAAAATTTTTCCTCCACCACCACCCTTTGTCTTTTGAGCAAACAAAATAGAAGGAGATACTCAGTAAAGGGTCATTCAATTGCAGTGCATGGGGCTGCAACATTCAGTATTAGAGAAAGTCTGACATATCTGGAAACGCCATAATTCAAGACCCTTGATGAGTTTGTAGAAATGGTGGCAAAACATTATGATCCTAAACCTCCCATGATCTTGCAATAGTACAGGTTCAGTACAGCCGCTAGATTTGTAGGAGAACCAGTAACGGAATTCCTGATGTGACTAAGAAAACCGGCGGAGCATTGCGAATTTGGAGCAGCTTTACCGGAAATGCTGAGTGACCGTTTCATGGCATAAGTGATCCAGCAACCCGAAGAATGCCTTTGACAGAGCAAACCTAGATTTTAAAAATTCCACAGAGCTGGCCTTAGTTTGGGAGCATGCGGAGAAAGGGGCCCAAGAGCTGCCAGGGTCTTTAGGGAGTAGCATTCATAGGATCAGGCAAGTCCCCTACCGCAGACCCATGTTTCCACTGAACATACTTGCGAAACCCGATCTTGGGCAAGGAAAAACAAGCAAGCAAGAAATCCCAACACTGGCTGTGAGAGAGTCCACAGTTTGGGGAGTGGCCAGCACAACAGCACTGTGCACGCTACAAGGGAGCCTGCTCCAAGGAAGATTAACAAAACAAACAGAGCATGCAAATGCCTATATCGAACGGTGAAGGCACCCCAAAACAGAACGTACCAGATAAGTCAGGCTGAAGTGGAGGAATGAGCATTACTAAATTATAGCTCCAAATGAATGGGTGCCCGTTGGATATGGAGGTGGATACGAGGCAGCAGCATTGTACGGGATTTAGAAGTTTATGATTGAATATTTCTACATTCAAGTTAAAGGACACTTTTTGGCAATTTATGGGAGAGGCGTTACAAGTAATAGGGATCACGGTAACCCCAGTCACATATGGGCAGCAAACAGTTCAACTACCATTGATAGTGGTACAAGTGCCAGGCCCCAACCTTTTGGGAAGGGACTGGTTACAAAAAAAAGTCCTGTTGAATTGGAGGAAAATTTTAAAAATGGGCACTGGAAACTTATATAAGAACATAAAAATATGAGAACATAAGAAATAGGAGTAGGCCATCCAGCCCTTCGAGCCTGCCCCGCCATTCAATAAGATCATGACTGATCTGAAGTGGATCAGTTCCACTTTCCTGCTTTCTCCCCATAACCCTTAATTCCCTTGTCTATCAAAAACCTATTTACCCGTGATTTAAGTATATTTAGCGAGGTAGCCTCCACCACTTCAACAGGCAGAGAATTCCAGAGATTCACCACCCTTTGAGTGAAGAAGTTCCTCCTCAACTCTGACCTAAACCGCCCCCCTCTTATCTTGAGGCTGTGCCCTCTAGTCCTACTATCCTTTCTAAGTGGGAAGAATCTCTCTACCTTTACCCTATCCTTCCCTTTCATTATCTTATACGTCTCTATAAGATCCCCCCCTCATCCTTCTAAACTCCAACAAGTACAGACCCAGCCCATTTAGTCTCTCTTCATAGTCCAACCCCCTCATCTCCGGTATCAGCCTAGTGAACCTCCTCTGCACTCCCTCCAAGGCCAATATATCCTTGCGCAAGTGCGGCGACCAAAACTGCACACAGTACTCCAGCTGCGGCCTCACCAGTACCCTGTACAGTTGCAGCAAGAATATAAGATAATAAGAAAGTGCCCAAGGGTTTTCAAGACAGGCCTTGGGAAAAATAAAAGGGGTCAAAGCCAGCATTTACATGGACCCAGATGATCGACTGAGATTTTTTTAAGGCATGACCATGTGATACCTTTGCCTACAAGCTTTCCATCATTAGTGAAAATGGATGAAATAGTGATGACATTAAATTTTATGGACACTTTGCCAATTTCAGCAAATCAAATAAAAACTTGGACTCAAAATGACCCTACGTTAGCAAAACTAAGCTACGTGATGTTAAATGGAGGACTGCAGGAATGTCCGATATGAGACTTGAAGCTGTATGTGACAAAATATCCAAAACTCAGCATAGAAGATAGCATTATCCTGCGGGGCAGCCAGGTAGTTATCCCACATCTTGCTCAAAGGCCTATCCTTCAACAGCTGCATAATGGCTATCCAGGTGTTTCAAAAATGAAAATGTTGTCGAGAAGCTACATTTGGTGGCCTGGAATTGATAGGGACAAAGAGAAAATGGTACAAACATCTCGAATGTGCATAGAAAACCAGTAGCTTCCTTACATCCCTGTGAATGGCCAGGAAAGCCATGGGTTAGGATACATGCGGAATTTGCAGGACCATTCATGGGCTCCATGTTTGTATTGTTTATTGACACCCATTCTAAATGGATGAAGGTACACTGGATGATGTCCATCACATCACAAAGCATGACAGAGAAACAACCGCAATCTATCTTCATCGTGGAACGCCAGAAGTTTTAATGACAGACAACGAAGGCCGTTTACCAGTAGGGAATTGAAGACATTTACGGAAACAATTGGAATATGACATGTCTGCTCAGCCCCTTACTACCCATCATTGAATGGACTAGCAGAACACGCTATCAAAATCTTTAAAAGGGGAATTGAAAAACAGACCAGGGGATCTATAGACTCTAGACTGGCACATTTTCTTTTCAGTTACAGGTGTAGTCATAGAACCATAGAAAATTACAGCTCAGAAACAGGCCTTTTGGCCCTTCCTGCCTGTGCCAAACCATTTTTTGCCTCGTCCCACTGACCTGCACAAGCCCTGGCCAAGTTACTAATGATCTGGAGATGCCGGTGTTGGACTTTAATCTGGTGTTGTGAGACTTCTTGCCAAGTTACTAATGGGCAGGTGCCTCCAGGATCAGGCTGAGTCTTACATTCCCAAACCGAAGTGGAAGAGTAGAAGAGAAGCAAGAAGCCCAAAAAAGGGGCCATGATAAAATAAAAGTGGATAGAGTTTTTTCAGAGGGAAACATGGTCTTAGTTCAAAATTCTGGAGGCAGCTCCCAATAGACACCAGGAACAATTCTCTTCGAAACAGGGCCAGTGTTCTTACGGTGAAAGTTGGAGCACAGTACAAAGAAAACATGTAGACCACCTGAAATGCTGAGAGCTGTCAACAGAAGTAGACAACTCGGTGAATATGCCATTGGTATCTGAGTACACAGATAGAGGATAAAACACCTCCACCACCAGGAGGCCCCAGGTGCCATACAAGAACATAAGAACTAGGAGCAGGAGGAGACCATCTGGCCCCTCGAACCTGCTCCACCATTCAATAAGATCCCATGGCTGATCTTTTTGTGGACTCAGTTCCACTTACCCGCCTGCTCACCATAACCCTTAATTCCTTTCCTGTTCAAAAATTTATCTATCCTTGCCTTAAAAACATTCAATGAGGGAGCCTCAACTGCTTCACTGGGCAGGGAATTCCATAGATTCACAATCGTTTGTGTGAAGGAGTTCATCCTCAATTCAGTCCTAAATCAGCTCCCCCTTGTTTTGAGGCTATGCCCCCTAGTTCTAGTTTCACCTGCACATGGAAACATCTTCCCTGCTTCTATGTTATCTATTCCCTTATATGTTTTTATGAGATCTCCGACTCTGAAATGGAGACTGAAACAGCAGAAGCCCAATCAGATTGCTCTTGGAGTTGAGGGATCAAGGGATATGGAGGAAGGGGGGAGCAGATATTGAACTTGATGATCAGCCACAATCATTGTGAATGGCAGAGCAGGCTAGAAAGGCCGAATGGCCTACTCCTGCTTCTAGTTTCTATGATGACTCACCTGAAGAAGGGGCAAAGCCCCGAAAGCTAGTGGTGTTTGCTACCAAATAAACCAGTTGGACTTTAACCTCGTGTTGTGAAAATTCTTACTCTCATTTCTATGGACATAGGCTCAAGGTGAGGGAAAGGAGTTTAGGGGGATCTGAGGAAAAGTTTTTTTTGTCCAGAGGGTGATGACAGTTTGGAACATGCTGCCTGGAGGGTGTGGAGGCAGGTTGCTTCACATCCTTTAAAATTAGCACTTGGCACATCATAACATTCAGAGCTATGGACCAAGTGCTGGCAGATGGGATTAGGTGGGAATTCAGGTGTTTTTAATGTGTCGGTGCAGACTCAATGGGTCGAAGGATCTCTATGATTCTAAGACACTGAAGTCACAGATGGTATAAATGCAAGAGATTTAGTAAATGTGCAAAGCAAATAGCTCAAAGGTGCAGCTTTGTCTGAATGGAGCAAGGATGAATGCTTATCTTTGGGAATTTGGGAAGTGAGAGCATGTTGTCCAGTGAGAGAGATGGTCCTGTTTGGCTAGAAAGACATGAAAACAGCAGGTCCCGAGGACTGATGCCCAGAGGTATCAAATAGGCGAGCAGATTTACAAGGATGTTACCTGGATTGGGTGGCATGCCTTATGAGGATAGGTTGAGAGAGACGAAGGATGAGAGGGGACTTGATAGAGGGCTGTAAGATGATGAGAGGTATTGATCAGGTGGACTCTCAGTGGCTTTTCCCCAGGGCTGAAATGGCTGCCACAAGAGGACACAGGTTTAAGGTGCTGGGGAGTAGGTACAGAGGAGATGTCAGAGGGATTGGGGGTGATCTAGGTAATTGGATCAGGAATTGGCTAGCAGATAGGAGACAGAGGGTGGTGGTTGATGGTAAATATTTGTCATGGAGTTCGGTTACGAGTGGTGTGCCTCAGGGATCTGTTTTGGGGCCACTGCTGTTTGTAATTTTTATTAATGATCTGGATGAGGGTATAGTTGGGTGGATTAGTAAGTTTGCTGATGACACCAAAGTCGGAGGTGTGGTAGATTGTGAGGAAGGGTGTCATAGTTTGCAGGGTGACTTAGAAAGGTTGCAGAGCTGGGCCGAGAGGTGGCGGATGGAGTTTAATGTGGAGAAGTGTGAGGTAATTCATTTCGGTAGGAATAACAGATGTGTTGAGTATAGGGCTAACGGGAGGACTTTGAATAGTGTGGATGAACAGAGGGATCTAGGTGTATGTGTACATAGATCCCTGAAAGTTGGGAATCAAGTAGATAAGGTTGTTAAGAAGGCATACGGTGTCTTGGCGTTTATTGGTAGGGGGATTGAATTTAGGAGTTGCAGCGTCATGATGCAACTGTACACAACTCTGGTGCAGCCGCACTTGGAGTATTGTGTGCAGTTCTGGTCCCCACATTACAGGAAGGATGTAGAGGCTTTGGAGAGGGTGCAGAGGAGGTTTACCAGGATGTTGCCTGGTATGGAGAGGAGATCCTATGAGGAGAGACTGAGAGATTTGGGGTTGTTTTCGCTGGAAAGAAGGCGGCTAAGAGGGGACCTTATTGAAACATATAAGATGATTAGAGGTTTAGACAGGGTGGATAGTGATAGCCTTTTTCCTAGGATGGAGAAAGCTAGCACGAGGGGGCACGACTTTAAATTAAGGGGGGGTAGTTATAGGGCTGATGTCAGGGGTAGGTTCTTTACCCAGAGGGTGGTGAGGGACTGGAATGCCCTGCCAGCTGCAGTTGTAAATGCGCCTAGTTTGGGGGCGTTTAAGAGATCTGTGGATAGGTTTATGGACGAAATGGGATTGGTTTAGATTAGTGGGTTAGTGTTTTTTTTTAAAAAGCTGGTCGGCGCAACATCGTGGGCCGAAGGGCCTGTTCTGCACTGTAATGTTCTATGTTCTATGAGGTAAGTTTTTCACTCAGAGGGTGGTGGGTGAGTGGAATCGGCTGCCATCGATGGTGGTGGAGGCAAATTCGATAGGGTCTTTTAAGAGACTTCTGGATGAGTACATGGGACTTAATGAGGGTTATAGGTAAGCCTAGTAGGTAGAGATATGATCGGTTCAACTATGGGCCGAAGGGCCTGTTTGTGCTGTAGTTTTTCGATGATTCTATCATTCTAGGTGAGTGATTGGTGAGTTGTGAGATTTTCTTCTCTCTCCAAGTTAGGACAATAGTTTAAACTGGTCTTGGAAAGATACAAATAGTTTATTAAATTGATGGCATAATTAATTCAATTCTATAACAAAACTACAGAGAATTGTTAAGTATTATTTCCACTCCCCACTCTTTCTCCAGAGTCCTGCAATTGGCTACAATGTACTAATATAAATGTTTTGTTTATTTTTTCCCCTATTACTAGATTTCCGATCTCCCAGATGAAGACTTTTGGTGTAATATGAAGTCTCTGCAAATTCTTTATCTCCATGACAACATCATTGGACGCATGAACAATGTTGTACCCCTGTACTCCTGCCCAGACCTCATTGTTCTGACCCTGTTTGACACCCCAGTCAGCCTTGCCCCAAAATATCGGCATAACATTGTCAACAACATCTGTTCTCTCAAAGCCTTGGATCACTTTGTCATTGCAGATGAGGAAATCATTGAGGATTGGCCAAAAAGTGATGAATTCAAAGCTTTAAGTCTACAATTCTATCTTGATCTCCCCTTACGTTCACAGGTTGGTGCCTATATCTAGTGTAGAGGGATGGAAACATGTTGGTTTCTATATGGAAACAGGCTGAAAAATCACATTGGGAATTGTGCAACAAATCTGTGAAGATCGAAAGGGAGGAAAGAAAGATTAATTGTTCCAGGTGTAGATTTCTTTTCTAATTATTCCTTCATGGATTGTGGGCATTGCCGGCTATGCCAGCATTTGTTGCCCATCCCTAATTGCACTTCAGAAGTGGTAGTAAGCTGCTTTCTTGAACTGATATGTTCCATGTGGTGTAGGTACACCCACAGTGCTGTCAGGCAATGAGTTCCTGGATTTTGGAGAGACTTTCACAGTGCAAGGACAAGGATTACATGGCGAAAAACTGCAGCATGCTACGGTGCAGAGGGACCTCGGGGTCCTTGTGCATGAGTCGCAAAAACCCAGCTTGCAGGTGCAGCAGGTGGTCAGGAAGGCGAATGGGATGCTGGCCTTCATAGCGAGGGGGATTGAATATAAAAGTAGGGAGGTCTTGCTGCGGCTGTATAGGGCATTGGTGAGGCCGCAGCTGGAGTACTGTGTGCAGTTTTGGGCGCCGTACTTACGCAAGGATATATTGGCCTTGGAGGGAGTGCAGAGGAGGTTTACTAGGCTGATGCCGGAGTTGAGGGGGTTGAGCTATGAGGAGAGGCTGAATAAACCAATATTGAACCAATATTTCTCTTCGGTGTTCACGCAGGGGGACAAGAATATAGCTGAGGAGGACACTGGGTTGCAGGGGAGTAGAATAGACAGTATTACAGTTGATAAGGAGGATGTGCTGGATATTCTTGAGGGATTGAAGATAGATAAGTCCCCTGGTCCGGATGGGATTTACCCTAGGGTTCTCTGGGAGGCAAGAGAAGTGATTGCAGAGCCTCTGGCTCTGATCTTCAGGTCATCGTTGGCCTCTGGTATAGTACTGGAAGATTGGAGGTTAGCGAATGTTGTCCCATTGTTTAAGAAGGGGAACAGAGACTTCCCCGGGAACTATAGACCGGTGAGTCTCACTTCTGTTGTGGGCAAGGTTTTAGAAAAAATTATTAGGGATAGGATTTATAGTTATTTGGAGAGTAATGAATTGATTGGAGATAGTCAGCATGGTTTTGTAGCGGGTAGGTCGTGCCTTACTAACCTTATTGAGTTTTTTGAAAAAGTGACCAAAGAGGTGGATGGGGGTAAGGCAGTTGACGTGGTATATATGGATTTTAGTAAGGCGTTTGATAAGGTTCACCATAGTAGGCTTCTGCAGAAAATGCAGATGTATGGGATTGAGGGTAATCTAGGAAATTGGATCAGGAATTGGCTAGCAGATAGGAGACAGAGGGTGGTGGTTGATGGTAAATATTCGTCATGGAGTTCGGTTATGAGTGGTGTGCCTCAGGGCTCTGTTTTGGGGCCACTGCTGTTTGTAATTTTTATTAATGATCTGGATGAGGGTATAGTTGGGTGGATTAGTAAATTTGCTGATGACACCAAAGTCGGAGGAGTGGTTGATTGTGAGGAAGGGTGTCATAGTTTGCGGGAAGACTTGGACAGGTTGCAGAGCTGGGCCGAGAGGTGGCGGATGGAGTTTAATGCGGAGAAGTGTGAGGTAATTCACTTTGGTAGGAATAACAGATGTGTTCAGTATAGGGCTAACGGGAGGACTTTGAATAGTGTGGATGAACAGAGGGATCTAGGTGTATGTGTACATAGATCCCTGAAAGTTGGGAATCAAGTAGATAGGGTTGTTAAGAAGGCATACGGTGTCTTGGCGTTTATTGGTAGGGGGATTGAAGTTAGGAGTCGCAGCGTCATGTTGCAACTATACACAACTCTGGTGCGGCCGCACTTGGAGTACTGTGTGCAGTTCTGGTCCCTACATTACAGGAAGGATGTGGAGGCTTTGGAGAGGGTGCAGAGGAGGTTTACCAGGATGTTGCCTGGTTTGGAGGGGAGGTCCTATGAGGAGAGACTGAGGGATTTGGGGTTGTTTTCGCTGGAAAGAAGGCGGCTAAGAGGGGATCTTATTGAAACATGTAAGATGATTAGAGGTTTCGATAGGGTGGACAGTGATAGCCTTTTTCCTCGGATGGAGAAAGCTAGCACGAGGGGGCATGGCTTTAAATTAAGGGGGGGTAGTTATAGGACGGATGTCAGGGGTAGGTTCTTTACCCAGAGGGTGGTGAGGGATTGGAAAGCCCTGCCTGCTGCGGTTGTAAATGCGCCTAGTTTGGGGGCGTTTAAGAGATCGGTGGATAGGTTTATGGACGAAAAGGGATTGGTTTAGGTTAGAGGGTCCTTGTTTTTTTTTAACTGGTCGGCGCAACATCGTGGGCCGAAGGGCCTGTTCTGCGCTGTAATGTTCTATGTTCTAAACTAGGCTTGTACTCGTTAGAGTTTAGAAGAATGAGGGGAGATCTCATTGAGACGTATAAGATGATGAATGGGATGGATAGGATAGAGGTGGAGAGACTCTTCCCGCTCAGAAAGGATAGTAGGACTAGGGGGCACAGCCTCAAGATAAAGGGGGGGCAGTTTAGAATGGAGTTGAGGAGGAACTTCTTCACTCAAAGGGTGGTGAGTCTCTGGAATTCTCTGCCCGTTGAAGTGGTGGAGGCTGCCTCGCTAAATATTTTTAAGACGCGGGTTGATGGGTTTTTGATAAGAGAGGGGATTAAGGGTTATGGGGAGAGGGCGGGAGGTTCTTATGTTCTTATGATAGGTTCCTGTGTGGACAAGGTGTAGGAATAGAGTGTAATTGTCATCATGTTGGAAATTAACCTGCTAACTTTAACTGGCTCACATTTGGAGGTGCACTGGAAACCCCAGGTGGTTATTTGAAAATGTTAAGGTGCAATAATTGTAAATTGAACCCAGCATTCTACCTGTAATGGTCAGCCTGGGGATTTCCTGAGCTGTGTAAAGTTTCCCAGGATCAGTAAGGCGAGAATACTGTGAAGATTGGCTCTGTGAAATTGGTAGGCTAGAAAGCCTTTAAGTTGATTCTCTTTAGAGCTGCAGTTCTGTGTCCACCTTGCATAAGAACATAAGAAATAGGAGCAGGAGTAGGCCATCTAGCCCTTCAAGCCTGCCCCGCCATTCAACAAGATCGTGGCTGATCTGAAGGGCTCAGTTCCACTTTCCCGCTTTCTCCCCATAACCCTTAATCCCCTTGCCTACCAAAAACCTATCTACCCGCGTCTTAAATATATTTAGCAAGGTAGCCTCCACCACTTCAACGGGCAGAGAATTCCAGAGGTTCACCACCCTTTGAGTGAAGAAGTTCCTCCTCAACTCTGTTCTAAACTGCCCCCCCCACTTATCTTGACGCTGTGCCCTCTAGTTCTGCTGTCCTTTCTGAGTGGGAAGAACCTCTCCACCTCTATCCTATCCATCCCTTTCATCATCTTATATGTCTCAATGAGATCTCCTCTCATCCTTCTAAACTCTAACGAGTACAAGCCCAGTCTATTCAGCCTCTCCTCATAGCTCAATCCCCTCAACTCCGGTATCAGCCTAGTGAACCTCCTCTGCACTCCCTCTAAGGCCAAAATATCCTTGCGCAAGTGCGGTGTCCAAAACTGCACACAGTACTCCAGCTGCGGCCTCACCAATGCCCTGTACAGTCGCAGCAAGACCTCCCTACTTTTATATTCAATCCCCCTCGCTATGAAGGCCAGCATCCCATTTGCTTTCCTGACCACCTGCTGCACCTGTAGGCTGGGTTTTTGCGACTCATGCGCAAGGATCCCCAGGTCCCTCTGCACCGTAGCATGCTGCAGCTTTTCGCCCTGTAAGTAGTAGTCCTTCCTACCATTATTCCTACCAAAGTGGATAACCTCACACTTGCCAACATTGTATTCCATCTGCCAGGTCCTCGCCCACTCGCTCAGCCTATCTAGATCCCTCTGCAGACTTTCCACACCCTCCGCACAATTTGCTGTTCCACTTATCTTTCTGTTATCAGCAAATTTCGACACCTTACACTCGGCTCCTTCCTCCGGATCATCTATGTAAATGGTAAATAGCTGAGGCCCCGGCACCGATCCCTGGGGCACTCCACTAGTCGCCAACCGCCAATCCAAATGGCACCCATTGACACCCACTCTCTGCCTCCTATTTGACAGCCAATCCCCTATCCACGCTAACACCCTACCCCCAACTCCATGCCCCCTAACCTTCTGTAACAACCTTTTGTGCGGCACCTTATCAAACGCCTTCTGAAAATCGAGAAACACCACATCCACCGGTTCCCCTCTATCCACCGCACTAGACACATCCTCATAGAATTCCAATAAATTCGTCAGACACGACTTCCCTGTAACGAAACTGTGCTGCGTCTGCTGTATCAAACGATTCTTCTCAAGATGCCTTGCTATTTTCTCCTTGATTACGGATTCAAGCATTTTTCCTACAACAGACGTTAAACTAACCGGCCTATAATTCCCTGCCTTTTGCCTGCTACCCTTTTTAAACAGCGGCGTAACATTAGCTGTTTTCCAATCTTCCGGCAGTACCCCGGAATCCAGTGAGGTTTGGAAAATAATCACCAAGGCATCCACTATCACCTCTGCCATTTTCTTCAGAACCCTTGGATGCATTCCATCCGGTCCAAAGTAGAACGTACAAGCTAAATGGTAGGACTGTGAAGAGTGCAGTTGAACAGACGGATCTGGGAATACAGGTACAGAATCCCCTAAAAGCGATGTCACAGGTAGATAGGGTTGTAAAGAGTGCTTTTGGTACCTTAGCCTTTATAAATCAGAGTATCGAGTATAAAAGTTGGAATGTTATGGTAAGGTTGTATAAGACATTGGTGAGGCCGAATTTGGAGTATTGTGTACAGTTTTGGTCACCTAGTTACAGGAAGGATGTAAATAAGGTTGAAAGAGTGTAGAGAAGGTTCACGAGGATGTTGCCGGGACTTGAGAAGCTGAGTTACAGACAGAGATTGCATAGGATAGGACTTTATTCCCTGGAGCGTAGAAGAATGAGGGGAGATTTGATAGAGGTGTATATGATTTTGATGGGTATAGATAGAGTGAATGCAAGCAGGCTTTTTCCACTGAGGCTAGGGGAGAAAAAAACCAGAGGGCATGGGTTAAAGGTGAAAGGAGAAAAGTTTAAAGGGAATATTAGTGGGGGCTTCTTCATGCAGAGAGTGGTGGGAGTGTGGAATGAGCTGTGGGATTAAGTGGTAAATGCGGGGTCACTTTATCATTTAAGAAAAACTTGGACGGGTACATGGATGAGAGGGGTGTGGAGGGATATGGTCCAAGTGCAGGTCAGTGGGACTCGGCAAAAAGTGGTTCGGCACAGACAAGAAGGGCCAAAAGGCCTGTTTCTGAGCTGTAATTTTCTCTGCTTCTATGGTTCTAAGTTGAGACTGGAGACCCTTTGAGGCTAGTACTTTCTTGTAGGTTAGTGCACTGAGGGAATGTTTTATAATAAAGCAGCTTGAACCTAAAGATCAATCTGGAGTGATTCTTCCACCATGGATGTTTATTGTAACATAAGTCAGTCATGATGCCTGTCAGGAGAACCAGTGCAGACACGATGGAATAAATGGCCTCCTTCTGGAATTTTGTGATTCTGTAAAGCTGCAATGATGTCTTTATTCTTTTCCAGTCATTGTTATTCACGATAAATAACTGGTGGGAGAATTACTCCAGATTGATCTTTAGGTTCAAGCCGGTTTATTGTAAAACACTCCCTTAGTGCTCATAACCTACAAGAAGTACTAGCCTGAAAGCGTTCCAGCTGTCTCTACTTATAGTACAATTAATGTCACATGTTTAATTGGCAATTCTCTTAACAAATTAATTGCCACACACTGATTAATAGTACATTGACAGATTCCCCTCTTTCCTTTCTTAAATTTAAGCTTTGAAAGTAAAATAAAAAATTAAAGAACATTCTTTTGAATCTAAACTGAAGTAAAATATCTCACATTTTCACACCTATTAATTCTGTAACTCCTTTATCAAATATACATAAGCCATTATGAAAACAGAAATTAGTTCTTTATTTTATCATTATAACATAAGACAGTCCTCTTCTAATGCATTAAGTAATCTCTTAGAATAGGCCCTTCATTTTGTAAAACATTCTGACAGCTGGTGACTTGTGTCATCCCTTTGTATTCCAGATATGTCCCTTCTCTCCAACATTTCTTTTATCCCAGCTAGGTCTATTCTTAGCCTTTTCTCTGTTGCATCCTTTATTGAATGAACATTGTCCCAAAGAAACCAGTTGTCAACATAAAATTCTATTGGTAAATCCTTCTCACATTGCCTCTTATATAACACTTCTGACAATATATTGGACAAGTAAAACTCACATTCTGTGCTTCTACCAGTGCCAGTGTTTCAGCAGCTAATGTACTTTTTACAACTCTTTTTATTTTCTTGCCCTCCCAAGCTAATAGCTTCTCATTCTTTTTCCCACCAAGAATATGACAAATTCTGCTGTGCTCGAGTACCCATCGGGAAGATTGGCATGTGAAGCATCAATAAAAATATCCTCACACCCTTTGGTTCACTCAAAGCTGGGAGCTTTAACATTCAGAAAGCTGCATGCTCCTTTTTAAATGTTTCATTTAGCCTCAGGACGTCCTAAACTGAAGCATGTTTCATCATGGTACTTAGCTTGAACACATCAGCTGGAATTCTCCCCCCAAAAATTCCAAGTGCTGAATTTGCATAAAAACTGGAATAAATTTTTCAGCGGGACTTTCAAAACAAGTCTCCCACACTAGCGTGAATCGCAATGAAAATCTGGTGGCTAGGCTTATTCTCACTAGAGAGGTTGGCAGCATGACGCTGAGTGGGCCACTGTGCATGGGCTGACCTGTTAGAGCGGAGATCAGGGCGTGTGCAGTAACCCTGCACTGCCAGCCTCCCAATCGCTGGCCAGCACAGCAACTCCCCCATCGCTGGCCTTGCAGACATCCCACCCCCACCCCACTCCCTGCCCTCACTCACCTCCTGGGTGTGCTCAGGCCAGTCCCTCCCCCATTCCCCACCCTCCGGATCTCCCATCACACCCCAGCAGTCCCAAGCACAGCCCACCTCCCCTGCAGCCCTGAGTTCCTCACCTGCTCTGATCGCTATCCACTCTCCCTCTGTCACCAATCCTGACTGCAGAGTAGTAGTGGGACTCCCCCCCTCACCAATCACCCCCAGGGCCCCACCCCCTCAGCACTAGCCAATGACCGATCGGCAGTACAGATGTGCCCCTTGGGTAGTGCCAGGGGGCCAGGCTGGGCTGCCAAGCCTGTGTGGAATTCACCAGGACAGAATGTAGTTGAGGTCTGATTTCAAGAAGAAATTAGATATAGCTCTAGGTGTTAAAGGGATATGGGGGGGGGGGTTGGAGTCAGGATATTGAATTCACTGATCAGCCGTGATCAAACTGAATGGTGAAGCAGGCTTGAAGGGCCGAATGGCCTACTCCTTCTAGTTTCTCTGATTCCAGCTACACAATCAAACTTTGCAGTTGCTCTGTTTTTCCCTTGGTAGTTGGATCCGCTTTTACAACAAGAACAAAGAACAAATTTACAGCACAAGAACAGGCCCTTTGGCCCTCCAAGCCTGCATCGACCATGCTACCCGACTTAACTGAAACCCTCTACCCTTCTGGGGATCATATCCCTCTATTCCCATCTCATTCATGTACTTGTCAAGACGCCCCTTAAAAGTCACCACTGTATCTGCTTCCACTACCCCCCGGCAAAGAGTTCCGGGCACCCCTCACTCTCTGTGTAAAAAAAAATCTGCCTCATACACCTCTTTTAAACCTTGCCCCTCACACCTTAAACCTATGCCCCCTAGTAATTGACTCTTTCACCCTGGGGAAAAAGCTTCTGACTATCCACTCTGTCCATACCTCTCATAATCTTGTAGACTTCTATCAGGTCTCCCTTCAACCTCTGTCGTTCCAGTGAGACCAAGTTTCTGCAACCTCTCCTCATAGCTGATGCCCTCCATACCAGGCAACATCCTGGTAAATCTTTTTTGTACCCTCTCCAAAGCCTCCACATCCTTCTGGTATTGTGGCGACCAGAATTGAACACTATATTCCAAGTATGGCCTAGCTAAGGTTCTATAAAGCTACAACATAACTTGCCAATTTTTAAACTCAATACCCCGGCCGATGAAGGCAAGCATGCTGTATGCCTTCTTGACTACCTTCCCCTCCTGTATTGTCACTTTCAGTGACCTGTGTATCTGTATACTCAGATCCCTTTGCTTATCAATACTCTTAAGGGTTCTCCATTTACTGTATATTTCCTATCTGTATTAGACCTTCCAAAATGCATTACCTCACATTTAGGTAGTTTTGAACAAATAGAGTTGTCCTATGCCTCAGTATGCTTTCTTGCCTCCTATGCCTTCTAGTGCATGTGTGTGTGAGATGCCAATATTTTATGCAACATATTGTTTATTACTGCATGGTTTCTTTCACAAAGATCATTACTAAATAGGCTCTCAACTGCAGTCTACATAACCACAATGTTTAGATTTTTACACATATTTTGAGATTCTTCACTGGCAAATTCGCCATTGTTATATGTCAGGAACTTTGTTGGTGTTCCTAATCCTGTTCCTACCCATTTTTCTGTGATCTTATCCACAAAGGTCCTTTTGTCTTTACTATGTAAGACAGTTGCTGGCTAAATCTAGTAACCATGTTCGGATATAAATACTCCTATCATTGCCTTAAACTTTCAAGTACACTTCCACCACATTATTGAACTTCCTGGCTAGTGACAAGCTCACAACAAAATGCAATGGTGATTTGCGATATTTGATGCAGATTTTGCATTGAGCTATAATTTATTCAGTTAGATCATCATATCCTTTATTAAGCCTTCCTGCATCTTGAAGTAGTCTTCCGTTTCAGTGGCACTATAGAACATAGAACACTACAGCACAAACAGGCCCTTTGGCCCACGAGTTGCACCGATCACATCGACACCTACCAATCCATAGACCTATCTATAACCCCCAATCCCACTAAATCCCATATACTCATCCAGAAGTCTTTTAAAAGACCCCAGTGAGTTCGCCTCCACCACCACTGACGGCAGCCGATTCCATTCACTCACCACCCTCTGAGTGAAAAACTTACCCCTAACATCACTTCTGTACTTGCCTCCCCGCACCTTAAATCTGTGTCCTTTTGTAGCGACCATTTCAACCCGGGGAAATAGCCTCTGAGAATCCACCCTATCTATTCCTCTCAACATTTTATAAACCTCTATCAGGTCGCCTCTCAACCTTCGTCTCTCCAGGGAGAAGAGTTCCAGCTCCCTCAACCTATCTTCATAAGGCATGCCTCCCAATCCAGGCAACATCCTTGTAAATCTCCTCTGTACCCTTTCAATAGCTTCTACGTCCTTCCTATAGTGAGGCAACCAGAACTGCGCACAGTACTCCAAGTGAGGCCAGACAAGGGTCTTATAAAGCTGCAGCATTACCTCCCGACTCCTAAACTCAATCCCTTGATTAATGAAGGCCAGTACACCATACGCCTTCTTGACCACATCCTCCACCTGCGAGGCCGATTTAAGAGTCCTGTGGACCCGGACCCCAAGATCCTTCTGCTCTTCAACACTACTAAGACTCCTGCCCTTGATAGCGTACTCGTTCATCCCGTTGGTCCTGCCAAAATGGACGACTACACATTTATCCGTGTTGAAGTCCATCTGCCACTTCTCCGCCCAGTCCTGCATCCTATTTATGTCCTGCTGCAACTTCTGACATCCTTCCAGACCATCCAGAACACCACCGACCTTCGTGTCATCGGCGAACTTACTAACCCATCCCTCCACTTCCTCATCGAGGTCATTTATGAAAATGACAAACAGCAAGGGTCCTAGAAGAGATCCCTGGGGCACTCCACTGGTGACTGACCTCCATGCAGAAAAAGACCCATCCACAACCACGCTCTGCCTTCTGCAGGCAAGCCAGTTCTGGATCCACAAGGCCAAAGCCCCTTGGATCCCATGCCCTCTCACCTTCTCAAGAAGTCTTGCATGGGGGACCTTATCAAACGCCTTGCTGAAGTCCATGTACATCACGTCCACTGCACTTCCTTTGTCAATGTGTTCAGTCACATTTTCGAAGAAAATGTGCAAACTTTGTAATGTCCAAATTATGTTCCTTTTGGTCACCAAATTTCTATTCTCCCCGGTTACCAAAATTTCATGAATTTGTTAATAAAAAATCTCTGGCTTCCTTAGTGATAAGCGGTAATGGCGTGATCAAGTAAAATGCAGATGCACACATCTTTCAAACATGATAGAAAATTATTCTTCATATCCAACATCATCTATCCCTTTGTTTGCCTCCCATTCATGTGTCTATAAAGATACACCTTGAGCGTTGCTAACACGCCTGCTTCCACCATCTCCACTGGCAGTGCATTCCAGGCACCCACCACCTACCATGTGGAAAAGCTTTCTCCGCATGCCTCCCCTAACCTTAACACCTTTCTCATTAAATCTATGCCCTCTTATAGTCAATGTTTCCACCTTGGGATTTAATCTATGCATCTGTATTTTTAGTTAATAACTATCATCTCTTACTTAAATATCTCTTACTTTGTAATATGCTAACCAGTCTGCAGTGATTCCTTCACCACATTTGCATATCTTGAGTAACAATGGTTGCAGAGGATGAGCCTTATGGATGGTGATTGATTTTTGTATGTGAAGCCTTTTTTGTTGCAGTGCTCTGGGGGAAATGAAGTAGACAGTTGCTGACAAATTAAGTTACGGAATAAGACTGTAAGACCATAAGACATAGGAGCAGAATTAGGCCACTCGGCCCATCCAATTCATAGAACATAGAACATAGAACATTACTCTGCCATTCAATCATGGCTGATTTTTTTTTTCATCCCATTCGTTTTCCCCGTAACCCCGATCCCCTTATCAAGAACCTTTCTATCTTTGTCTTAAGGACACTCAATGACCTGCCTTCCACAGCCTGCTGCGGCAAAGAGTTCCACAGATTCACCACTCTCTGGCTGAAGAAATTCCTCCTCATCTCTGTTTAAAAGGATCGTCCCTTTAGCCTGAGGTTGTGCCCTCTGGTTCTAGTTTTTCCTACTAGTGGAAACATCCTCTCCACGTCCATTCTGTCCAGGCCTCCAATTTCCTGTAAGTTTCAATAAGATCCCCCCTCATCCTTCTAAACTCCAACAAAGACAGACCCAGAGTCCTCAACTGTTACTCATACGACAAGCTCTTCATTCCAGGCATCATTCTTGTGAGCATCCTCTGGACCCTTTCCAAGGTGAGCACATCCTATATGAGGTCCAAAACTGCTCACAATACTCCAAATGGGATCTGACCAGAGCCTTACACAGCCTCAGAAGTACATCCCTACTCTTGTATTCTAGCCCTCTTGACATGAAAGCTAACATTACATTTGCCTTCCTAACTGCCGACTGAACCTGCATGTTAACCTTAAGAGAATCTTGAACGAGGTCTCCCAAGTCCCTTTGTGTTTCTGACTTTCTAAGCATTTTCCCCTTTAGAAAATAGTCTATGCCTCGATTTCCTTCTTCCAAAGTGCATTACCTCACACTTTTCCACATTATAGTCCATCTGATATGCCCACTTCTTTGCCCACTCTCTTAACCTGTCCAAGTCATTCTGCAGCCCCCCTGCTTCCTCAATACTATCTGTCCCTCTACATATCTTTGTATCATCTGCAATCTTTGCAACAGTGTCTTCAGTTCCTTCCTCCAAATCATTACTGTATTTTGTGAAAAGTTGTGGTCCCAGCACTGACCCCTGAGGCACACCACTAGTCACCGGCTGCCATCCTGAGAAGGACCCCTTTATCCCGACTCTCTGCCTTCTGACAGTCAACCAATCCTCTATCCATGCCAGGATTTTACCCTTAACACCATGGGCACTTATTTAACTGTCTCCCAAGTGGCACCTTCTCAAAGGTCTTCTGAAAATCTAAATAAGTCACATATATTTGTTCTCCTTTATCTAACTTCCTATTACCTCCTCAAAGAACTCGAACAGATTTGTCAGACATGACTCCCCTTGACAAAGCTATGCTGACTCTGTCCTACTTTATCATACACTTCCAAGTACTCTGCGATCTTTAATAATGGATTCTAAAATCTTGCCAATGACTGAAGTCAGGCTAACCAGCCTATCACTTCCCATCTGCCATCTCCCTCCCTTCTTATTTAGCGGTGTTACATTAGTTACTTTCCAGTCTTCTGGGACCCTCCCTGTCTCCAGTGATTCCTGAAAGATCACCACCAATGCCTCCACAATTTCCTCAGCTATCACTTCTAGAACCCTAGGGTGTAGTCCATCCAGTCCAGGTGATTTATCCACCTTCAGACCTTTCAGTTTTCCCAGAACCTTCTCCTTAGTGATGGCCACTACCCTCACCTGTGCCCCCTGACTCCCTGGAGCTCTGACATCCCACTGGTGTCTTACACCATGAAGATTGATGCAAAGTAACTATTCAGTTCCTCTGCCATTGCTTTATTTCCTATTATTACTTCTCCAGCCTCATTTTCCAGTGGTCCAGTGGCTGTTTTTGCCTCTCTCTTACCTTTTATATATTGAAAAAAAAAACTCTTCCTATCTTCTGGGGTCATAATGTGCTAAGACATTCGCTGATTACGGTTGGTGTTTTATTTTCTTAAAAGCAAAGCCAGACGAAGCTTGATCCTTTTTCAGCAGCTAATGCAGGGAAACCAAGATGAAGGCCCAGTTTTGTATGTATTTCGCGTAATACGTCACCAGTCCTAAAAACTATCGCAACTCTTGGATTGAGGTGGGAGCCGGGGCATCTTTAATCACCTACACACGGTCCTCCAAAGCATATAGACATAGTTTGTCCACATTGTAACCCAGATAGTACCAAGAAGACACACTTCTCCCTCCTTAAGCGCATGTCAGCAGTTGACAACCATCTAAGGACTTCCTCCAAATTCTGTGAGTGTTCTGCCTTAGTTTTACCTGTAATGAGAATTAATCCACGTAAATGGCCACCTGAGGTTAATCCTGTAATATGTTCTCTGGAAAATTGTGCAGGCTGATGATATTCTGCAGAATTTGCAAAAGAAGCAAATCTGTGAGTTTCCCCAACCACAAACCATGGATGAACAGGGATATCCACTGCTTACTGAAGTCTAAGTCTTAGGAGTTCAAATCAGGCGACCCTGACCTACAGAAGAAAACCAAATACGATCTAAGGAGATCCATTAAAGATGCCAAAAGACAGTACTGGACCAAGCTAGAGCCCAAAGCTAGCCACACAGATCTGTGCCGACTCTGACAAGGTCTGCAAGATGTAACAGGCTACAAGACGAAGGAATGTAAAATCGCCGGCACCAATGCACCCTCCCTGAAGAGCTCAACACATTCTACTTACGTTTTGAGTAAGAGATCTGCGAGAGCATGATCTCCACCCTGGGAGCCCTGATGAACCTGTCACCATTGCAGATGTCAGAGCAGTTTTCCTGAAGGTCAACACCCAGAAAGTGACTGGTCCAGATGGGGTACCCAGACGAGCACGCAGAGCCTGCGCTGATCAAGTGGCGGGGGTATTCGCAGACACCTTCAACCTCTCTTTACAACAATCTGAGGTCCCTATCTGCTTCAGGAAGACGATCATCATCCTGGTACCAAAGAAAAGCCAAGCAATGTGCCTTAATGATTATTGTCCAGTAGCTCTAACATCCATCATTATGAAGTGCTTCAAAAGGCTAGTCATGGCAAGAATCAATTCCAGCCTCCCAAACTGCCTGGATCTGCTACAGTTCACCTACCGGCACAACAGGTCCAGTGCAAATGCATCTCCCTGGCCTTGCACTCAACCCTGGAACATCTAGACAACAAAGACATCTAAGTCAAACTCTCAGCCTTCTTCACCATAATTCCCATGAAACCCATCTCCAAACTCCATTGTCTGGGCCTCGGCTGCTTCCTCTGTGACTGGATCCTGAACTTCTTAACCATAATCAATAAGGAAAGGCAACAACATCTCCTCCACAATCACCCTCAACACCGGTGCCCCACAAGGCTGTGTTCTCAGCCACCTATTATACTCCTTATACATCTACAACTGTGTGACCGAGTTCCCCTCCAACTCTATTTTCAAGTTTGCTGATGACACCACGGTAGTAGGTTGGATCTCAAACAATGACGAGACAGAGTACAGAAACGAGATAGAGAATCTGGTGAACTGGTGTAGCGACAATAATCTCTCCCTTACTGTCAACAAAATGAAGGAGATTGTCATCGGCTTCAGGAAGCATAGAGGAGAACAGGGACGAAGAAGAAATGGTCAAGACCTTCAAGTTTTTAGGTGTCCAGATCACCAACAACATGTCCTGGTCCCCTATGCCGACATTATAGTTAAGAGAGCCCTCCCAATGCCTCTACATTCTCTAAGGAAATTTGGCATGTCAGCCATGACTCTCACCAACTTTTATAGATGCACCATAGAATTTCTCATCCAGCTGCAATTGCAAATAATCATTACTCATATCTAATGTTGAAAAGAAGAATCCTTTTGCATACTTTGAGTATAGACTTTCTATTCTGGGAATTGGGTATTTGTAATTAACAGTTTATTGTTTGTTTGAAGTCCCCACAAAGACAGACTGAATGATCTGGCCTTATAATAGGCATGATGTGGAGATGCCAGCGTTGGACTGGGGTAAACACAGTAAGAAGTCTCACAACACCAGGTTAAAGTCCAATAGGTTTATTTGGTAGTAAACGCCACTAGCTTTTGGAGCACTGCTTCTTCGTCAGGTGAGTGAGGAGTTCTCCACATGAAACCCATCTCCAAACTCCACATTACATAGAACATAGAACATAGAACACTACAGCACAAACAGGCCCTTCGGCCCACAAGTTGCGCCGACCACATCACCTACCAACCTACAGACCTATCTATAACCCTCAATCTCATTAAACCCCATATACTCATCCAGAAGTCTTTTAAAAGACCCCAGCGAGTTCGCCTCCACCACCACTGACGGCAGCCGATTCCATTCACTCACCACCCTCTGAGTGAAAAACTTACCCCTAACATCACTTCTGAACCTCCCTCCCCGCACCTTAAATCTGTGTCCTCTCGTAGCGACCATTTCAAACCGGGGAAATAGCCTCTGAGAGTCCACCCTATCTATTCCTCTCAACATTTTGTAAACTTCTATCAGGTCGCCTCTCAACCTTCGTCTCTCCAGGGAAAAGAGTCCCAGCTCCCTCAACCTAACTTCATAAGGCATGCCTCCCAGTCCAGGCAACATCCTTGTAAATCTCCTCTGCACCCTTTCAATAGCTTCTACATCTTTCCTATAGTGAGGCGACCAGAACTGCGCACAATACTCCAAATGAGGCCTGACAAGGGTCTTATAAAGTTCCAGCATTACCTCCCGACTCCTAAACTCAATCCCTCGATTAATGAAGGCCAGTACACCATACGCCTTCTTGACCACCTCCTCCACCTGCGAGGCCGATTTAAGAGTCCTGTGGACCCGGACCCCAAGATCCTTCTGCTCCTCAACACTACTCAGACTTCTGCCCTTAATAGTGTACTCGTTCATCCCGTTGGTTCTGCCAAAATGGACGACAACACATTTATCCGCGTTGAAGTCCATCTGCCACTTCTCCGCCCAGTCCTGCATCCTATCTATGTCCTGCTGCAACTTTTGCCATCCTTCCAGATCATCCACAACACCACCGACCTTCGTGTCATCAGCGAACTTACTTACCCATCCCTCCACTTCCTCATCCAGGTCATTTATGAAAATGACAAACAACAAGGGTCCCAGAACAGATCCTTGAGGCACTCCGCTGGTGACTGACCTCCATTCAGAAAAAGCCCCATCCACAACCACTCTCTGCCTTCTGCAGGCAAGCCAGTTCTGGATCCACAAGGCCAAAGGCCCTTGGATCCCATGCCCTCTCACCTTCTCAAGAAGTCTTGCATGGGGGACCTTATCAAACGCCTTGCTGAAGTCCATGTACACTACGTCCACGGCACTTCCTTCGTCAATGTGTTCAGTCACATTATCGAAGAACTCAACTAGGCTTGTAAGGCACGACCTGCCCTTGACAAATCCATGCTGACTATTCCTGATCATGTCAAACCTCTCCAAATGTTCGTAAATCTTGTCCCTCAGAAGCCTCTCCATCAGCTTACCAACCACTGAGGTCAGACTCACCGGTCGGTAATTTCCCGGGCTATCTCTGTTCCCTTTCTTAAAAATAGGAACTACATCCGCAATCCTCCAATCCTCTGGAACCTCTCCCGTCTCCATTGACGACGCAAAGATCATCGCCAGGGGCTCTGCAATCTCTTCCCTCGCCTCCCACAGTATCCTGGGGTACATCCCATCTGGTCCCGGCGACTTATCTACCTTGATAGAATTCAAAAGTTCCAACACATCCTCCTCCTTAATATTCACGTACTCAATCCTTTCCATCTGCTGCAAATCCATAACAAAATCTCCCAGATCGGCTTCCACCGTGAATACTGAGGCGAAGTACTCGTTAAGCACCTCCGCCATTTCTTCTGGTTCCACACAAACCTTTCCCCCCTCACCTTTTATCGGTCCTATCCCTTCTCTTCTTATCCTTTTACCTTTCACATATTTATAGAAGGCCTTGGGATTCTCCTTAATCTTACTCGCCAAGGTCTTCTCATGACCCCTTCTGGCTCTCCTAATTTCCCTTTTAAGTTCCCTCCTACAGTCCTTATACTCCTCAAGATCTTTAACATCTCCTAATTCCCTGAACCTCTTGTACACATTGTAATCAACAGTTACAATGTCTTGCTGGGCAGCAATGCTAACCACTGCTTAATGCCAAATGCTGATGGTCCACATGCCACCAGAAGAATGACCCATTGCTTTTCATCTGATACTGCGTCATTAGCCCAAAAAAAAAATGCATTCGTTCTACGTAGTGACCCAGGTCCTCCACAGCAGGGTCAAAAGAGTCCAGTATACCAAACAGAGGCAAGATGCCTGGCGATGGCTTACCTCAATGCGCCATAGCTGCTAGTGAATAAATTCCTTCAGGTCATTCTTTTATTCCTCGTTACCACTGAAATAAATTCGCAGATGCTGATGTCACTTCACCAGATTCCCTTTTATTTACAAACTATTATAGTTCATAGAGTGCTACAGGTCCTGTGTCAGCATCCAGAATGGCAGGAGACCTGACACTCCCAGTAATGTGTGCAGAAAAGACTTCCTGTTTGGACAGGCAGTAAAGAGTTCAAACAAAGTTCAATGTCTCATTGAAGTCATTACATAAACACTTTAATCATGGAAAATGTTTCATCTTCATGGACTGAGGGCATTGCAGAAATATTTGTGTATTTTTTAAGACTGCCCCTTAAAGGGTTAACAGCTCGACTTTGGTTCCTGTGGTTCTTGGAAAAGAGATTTTACAAGAAAAGGTAATGAAGCAGTTTTAACGAATCTGGAGCCCTCTTGACCTTGGTAGAATGTTTACAAATTGGTCACTTGGTGGTTTATGGCTTTCGAATAAGAACAGCCTTGAAAACAGCTAATTGGCTGCATTTGTTTTGGGGAAAGAACAAAAAAAATCAACTGCTCAGGTAAAGGAGACAACAGCTCCTAAAGTTCCAGGTGCATTTGAAAGCAAAAAGTAAGTAGCTGTGAAGTTTCTCTACGTTCTGAAATTGACAAAGTTTTCCTCAAATCAATCTGAAAAGGAAATAAGAGTCATTGATTGTTTTCCTAGACCAGTGCTGTGAAAGTACCTGTATAACCTGGACACCATTGCAAGAACTCCACCATCTGTCCTTCTCGCAGGAACCATAGACTTTTAACCATTTGGCTGAATTCCTCTTTTTATTTTTGGTGTGTGTGTTTGCGTGAGTTAGGGTTAGAAAGAATAACATATTTTCATATTTCTAGCTGTATGTTAATATGCTTTGTCTTTCTACTTGACAAGTCTGGTTTTATAATAAACTAATAATTATATTGTGTATTGAAGAAACTGGGACATTGGTCATTCTGAGATTAATAGGGAAAGCACATAATTGTCTGCAAAGATATCTTGAAAAAAAATTTAAATATATGTTGTGACCTGTGGAGTAATGGAATTAGAGACAGACAGTGCACTCCTCCCATCCTGCCCATAATAAAATTGAATCATCATTGATGCATTTATCTTTGAAGCAGGCCTCAACCTGGCAGTGTGAATTGAGGCGTATAAGGGAACTCATCTCCACCATCAACAACGTCCTTGCTCATTGTTCTCCAGTACTGATCCTTCAACGATGGTTCCGTGGATTCTTGGTCAGAAAGAAGCTAAGGTACTGATCCGCTTGCATGTTTTCTTATCTCTTAAACTCTATTCTAAAAATTGGATTGACAAATGCTTCTCTATGGTTTGATAACACTAATTGTTAAAATAGCTTTTTCTTGTTAAATCCCCACATTGCTGCAGTTTAAGACAAAAATAGAAAATCTATTCCTGATTTTGGTTTGTCAATAGAGTGGCTCTAGAAACCTACTGGTGCAAAAATTGTTTGCAATTCACTGAGGGCAGGTTAATTACTGGTCAGAGTATCCCACTGACAGTAAGAAGTCTCACAACACCAGGTTTAAGTCCAACCAGTTTATTTGATAGTAATCCCACAAGCTTTCAGAAACAGTTTTCCTTCGTCAGGCGTGTGGAAGGTTCTGATCGGAGAAAGGCATATAAAGGCACACACAGTTTACAGATTACTGATTAGAATGCAAGTCTTTGCAGCTAACCTGCTATTCAAGTCTTAAAGATGCAGACAATGTGAGTGGAGATAGCATTAGCATAGGTTAAAGAGATGTGTATTGTCTCCAGACAGGACAGTAAGTGAGATTTTACAAGCCCAGGCAAGTCATGCCCAGGCAAGTCACTGCTATTCAAGTTCAGGTCAGTTGTAAAGACTCGCATTCTAATCAGTAATCTGTAAACTGTCTGTGCTGTTATATGCTCTGTCTGAGGCCAGTACACTCTGTTCACCTGATGAAGAGGCAAACCTCAAAAGCTTGCGAGTTTACTATCAAATAAGTCAGTTGGACTTAAACTGGGTGTTGTCAGACGTCTTACTGTGTTTACCCCAGTCCAACACCGGCATCTCCACATCATGTCCTCCCTTTCTGGAGCCTGGGATAAAGCACATCCCGATGTGCTGCACTCTCCTTGTCCAAGTCTGAGCAAAGAATGGTACAGCACAGAAACGGGTCCTTAGGCCCACCAAGACTGTGCCGATCATGTTGTCCTATCTAGACCTACTGCCTGTATTCCTCTATTCCCCACCTGTTTATATGTCTATTCAGATAAGTCTTCAATGGGTGCAATTCTGGTTGGTGGTTGGTGACTGGTGGAGTGCCGCAGGGATCGGTGCTGGGGCCTCAACTATTTACCATTTATATAGATGATCTGGAGGAGGGGGCTGAGTGTAGGGTGATGAAATTTGCTGATGACACGAAGATGAGTGGAAAAGCAAATTGCATGGAGGATGTGGAAAGTCTGCAGAGAGATCTGGATAGGCTGAGCGAGTGGGCGAGGACCTGGCAGATAGAGTATAATGTTAGCAAGTGTGAGGTTATCCACTTTGGCAGAAATAATAGAAGGGATTATTATTTAAAAGGCGAAAAGCTGCAGCATGCTACAGTGCAGAGGGACCTGGGGGTCCTTGTGCACGAGTCGCAAAAACCCAGTCTGCAGGTGCAGCAGATGATCAAGAAGGCGAATGGAATGTTGGCCTTTATAGCAAGGGGGATAGAATATAAAAGCAGGGAGGTCTTACTACAACTGTACAGGGCACTGGTGAGGCTGCAACGGGAGTACTGTGTGCAGTTTTGGTCGCCGCACTTGTGGAAGGATATATTGGCCTTGGAGGGAGTGCAGAGGAGGTTCACTAGGCTGATACCAGAGATGAGGGGGTTGGACTATGAAGAGAGACTAAATAGACTGGGTCTGTACTTGTTGGAGTTTAGAAGGATGAGGGGGGATCTTATAGAGACGTATAAGATAATGAAGGGGATGGATAGGGTAGAGGTAGAGAGATTCTTCCCGCTTAGAAAGGACAGCAGGACTAGAGGACACAGCCTCAAGATAAGGGGGGGGGCAGTTTAGATCAGAGTTGAGGAGGAACTTCTTCGCTCAAAGGGTGGTGAATCTCTGGAATTCTCTGCCCGTTGAAGTGGTGGAGGCTACCTTGCTAAATATATTTAAGTTATGGGTAGTTAGGTTTTTGATAGACAAGGGAATTAAGTGTTATGGGGAGAAAGCGGGAAAGTGGAACTGATCCACTTCAGATCAGCCATGATCTTATTGAATGGCGGGGCAGGCTCGAAGGGCTAGATGGCCTGCTCCTGCTCCTATTTCTTATGTTCTTATGTTCTTAAATGTCACTAATGTGTCCACCTCACTTGGCAGTTCATTCCAGGCCCCCACCACCCTCTGTGTAAAAAAACTTCTGCACAGCTCTACTGAATATTTCCCACTGTTTGAACATGTGCCCTCTTGTAATTGCCATTTCTGCCCTGAGAAAAAGCTTCCAACTATTTACCTTATCTATGCCCCTCATAATTCTGTCAGGTTACCCCTCAGCCTCCATCTTTCCAGGGAGAACAATCCCAGTATATTTGATCTCTCCTGTCCCCCAGTCCCACTTTATTCAATCTCTCTTTCTCCAAAGATGTGCGGGTTAGGTTGATTGGTCACGCTAAATTAACACGAGTGTCGGGGGATTAGCAGGATAATTATGAGGGTTACAGGAATAGGTGGGATTGTGGTTGGTGCAGACTTGATGGGCTGAATGGCTTCCTTCTGCACTGTAGGAATTCTATGATAGTGAATACCCTCCATACTAGGCAACGTATGGCTTCCTCCAAAGCCTCCATGTCCTTCTGGTTGCATGACGACCAGAATTGGATACAGTATTCCAAATGTAGCCTAACTAATGTTTTATACAACTGTAACATAATCTGCTAACTTTTATATTTGATGCCCCAACAGATGTTCATCACCTTTTTCACCTGTGCTGCCACTTTTAAGGATCTGTGGACCTGTACTCCGAGATCTCTCTGTGTGTCTATGCTCTTGATGGTTCTGCCATTTATTTTACAGCTCTCACCTGAATTTTATCGACCAAAATGCACCACCTCGCTTTTGTCCAGATTAAATTCCATTTGCCGTTTCTCCACCCAGCCAATCAATATCCTGCTGTAGTGTTGTGCAGATGAGTTTTTAAAGATGTAAAGAATATAAAATACTAGAGGGAAAACAACAGTGTGTGGTCCTTTTATGTCAGTCCCTTTAAAAGCTGATTTTGTTCAATGCTGAGATGTTTAAAATGCAGAGTACACACAGACTCTAAGTTGCAACATCTGTTTCAAGGACCAGACAGCACAGTGTTGCCTTGGGAACAGACTGCAGCTTATTGCATTTTGTTAGCCTATGAGTTTAAAGAAGATACTCAGCCAAAGGGAACCTATCAGATATGAACTTGCTATTGTTGTCAGCATTAAACCAATCCTTGATGGAGATAATGCATAGATCATCAGTAATACAAAAGAGGAACTTGATTGCCTTCAGTTCAGTTCCATCAGGGTTGAGCCAGGAGTTCAGCCAGAAGCAGGGCCCGATCACCTGAGGCAGTTAAAGGCAGTTAAGGATAGTTAGATAAACTAGATCGGTTGATTCTTCACCCTGCAAGCTTCAGACAGGTCTCAAGATAAATCACCTCTAACCAACAAAAAATACCAAATCAGACAGTGCTTACATGCAGTGGACAACTATCAAAGAAGTCCGAAACTTCCCAACGCTCTCAGATCTGGTTATATATTTTCTTTGAGAGTGACTAAAATTCTGTTATTACTGTTTTGGTAATGAATGTTCCTTGTGTTTATTTGAGCAGCGTTTCAGTTGAACTTTCTTTCAATTAAAATGCTACTGGTTTAGTTAAAGTTCCTGTTTGGTTAAAAATCAAATCACTTATTATTCTCTTAAAGCGTGTGTCAGGTCTTTATGTTAATGAACTTTTAAATGTTAAGGTAGAACGGTTAACACCTTCCCAAACACTTTTACCAGATGGCTAAGCGAGGTAAGGGGGATTAACCTCGGCGTTGTAACAATATTCTCTGATAACCTTCATCTCTATTTGCAGCTCCAGCAATCTTAGTATCATCCGTAAACTTGCTAGTCCTGGAGGATGTTGTGGCTGAAGCATCATGCTGCTTTTTCCTTATGACTTGCAGACACCTCTAACGGTCTCCTGGAAATAAATGGGCTCAAGGGAGTGAGATAGGTGTGCTTGGCCAGTGGTTAAATGTGGCATCAGGATCTTTGACACCCCCCTTCCATCCCCCCATGCCCTCCACCCCCGTTAATGGCAGGGCAGATAATCAGATCCTGAGCCACTAAGTGATTCGAAGAGATACTCAGCTGTGCAAAATTTATGAGCTTTGAAGATTGGAATTGGCCACTATTCCCACCATTCCAAGCAACGGGATACACACCACGAAACCAAACACCACCACACTTAGTTTTAAAAATGGAAAATTCCACCCTGTGAGTTTGTGAGTCAAGGAAGGAGGATGAGAAAAATCTTTCAGTGGCTAAGTCTGAGAAGCAGCAGCTCTCAGTCTAATTCCATCATCACCAGTAACATTTAATGAAGCTTTTATCATAGAGTGCTTCCTTTGCCTGATTAAAAACTAGACATTGTAACAACCAGTATTGAAACACTAACATGGCACTATTTTCTAACTTATTTCACTGAACCAGATCTCTATTAGCTCCATGTAAACAACAAGGTTATCCAGAAAGAAGGGTGTCCTCGGAGTTGTGCAGTCGGGGAATCCACTCACTGGAGGATGGCAGTATGTGGGTGAGTCAGCACTATGCTGGGAATATACATCAGGGATTATTAGAAATTAATGTGTATGTTTAGAATCCTCCTGCCCCCCCACCCCACCCCATCCCGCTTCCCCACCCCAACAAAATAACATTAGATTGGAATTTTCAAGAACCCTCACAGCACTTTTTCCCACAGAGGAGGAGGCTTGCTATTCGCCATGGATCTTTCAGTTTGCTATGATAGTGGAGTCGGACACTTTAGGAACTTTCAAGCGGTTATTGGATAGGCACATGGAGCACGCCAGAATGATAGGGAGTGGGATAACTTGATCTTGGGTTTGGACATAGCTCTCCACAACATCGAGGGCTGAAGGGCCTGTACTGTGCTGTACTGTTCTATGTTCTATGAAATCAATAATGTTTTGCTTGGCTCACGTGTGTGGCAGCTAGGGAACCAGGGTCAACTTCAGGGGGAGTGGAAAATCCCACCAGTGCGAAGGTTCAGAAAGTCCCACCCTAGGTCTCTGTATCATCACTAGTGTTACAGGGCACCTTTAAAGTTTATTTATTAGTGTCACAAGTAGCCTTACATTAACACTGCAATGAAGTTGTTGTGAAAATTCCCCAGTTGCCACACTCCGATGCCTGTTTGAGTACACTGAGGGAGAATTTAGCATGGCCAGTGCACCAAATTAGCACGTCTTTTGGACTGTGGGAGGAAACAGGAGTGCCTGGAGGAAACCCATGCAGACATGGGGAGAACGTGTAGACTCTATGCAGATAGTGACCCAAGCCAGGAATCAAACCTGGGTTCCTGGCGCTGAGGCAACAGTGCTAACCACTGTGTCACTGTGCTGCCCAAGAACTTTGGGGGTATTATTTATCAGAACTCTGGGTGGTGTAGTATGTCAGGGCACTGGGTGGGACTGTATATCCAGGCACCACGTGAGACTGTGTATCAGGGTACTGGGTGAGACTGTGTATCAGGACACTGGGTTGGAGACAATTTTATTGCAGCTGCAATCCCTTGGCTTTAATTTTGTTATTGGAATGTGTGTCTCTGCCTTGAAAGTCTGCAGAGCTGAGATTGGCAACAACCCGGGTCTTTTCATCAGCGACAGGTTTTATTCAGAGAGTTGCTGCTGATTTAAAGTTTGAATTCATTTCCAGTTGCTGTAGATATAAACTTGAGATTGAGAAATTGCAAAATCAAGTCCAGTTTTTCAATATGCTTGAAATGATGTGTTATGAATGTTTGTTAAATTGTAGTTTTTAGTCTGTACATGTGGTAATGACATTGTTTCATTGATTATCTAGGTAGCCGGCAGCAAACAGGATGATTGGTGCAACGTTGTCCAATTTGAGATTGATAAAAATAAACTGAATCTTCAGTTGTTGCAGGTACATAGAGTCATAGAGGTTTACAGCATGGGAAACAGGCCTTTTGGCCCAACTTGTTCATGCTGCCCTTTTTTTAAAAATCACCTAAGCTGATCCCAATTGCCCATATTTGGTCCATATCCCTCTATACCCATCTTACCCTTGTGACTGTCTAAATGCTTTCTAACATACAAAATTATACCTGTCTCTACTACTACTTCCGGCAGTTTGTTCCAGACGCTCACTTCCCTCAGTGTGAAAAAATTACGCTTTTGGCTCCTTTTGTAACTTGCCCCTTTCACCTTAAACCTATGTCCTCCTGCCTTTGGGAAAAGATGTTGACTATCTAGCTGATCTATCTCCCTCATTATTTTGTAGACCTTGATAAGATCACCACTTAGCCTCCTATGCTCCAGAGGAAAAATGTCCCCGTCTATTCAGCCTCCCCTTATAACTCAAATCATCAAGTCCCGGTAGCATCCTAATAAATCTTTTCTGCACTCTTTTCAGATTAATAATATCCTTTTTATAATAGAGTGACCAGAACTGTGCACAGAATTCCAAGAGTGGCCTGAGCAATGTCTTGTACAACATTGACAAGCCGTCTCATCTGCTTCATCTGTTTATCTCTCTGTGCTGGTTGATACAAGGGTCAAGGTTTTGAATTTTGTTGCATTGTCAGGTCAAATAGGAGCCATATCCCCACACTGTGTGGGAAACAGACACAGTGCTGTGATTTTTCCTCAATTGGTCAGTTACTGTCCAGAGCATAAGCTTTCAAAGTTGGAAGGCCCATAGCCTAATTCAGAAGTAGATGAAGCCAATAGTTCAGGTAAGGGAGAGAGATGAAGGTGCACTCTCTGCAACTTTTAAAAGTTTTCAATTGAAAAGAATGTCTCTGCAACTGGGCTGCCATTATGACGGGGGTATGTCACCCAACATGCTGCCTCAGCTGTGACCAAGTGGGAGGGGAGGATCTGCCTGGAACACTGGCCCCTTGGTCTACTACCAGAAGGCTGCCTCCACTCTAAACAGCTAGCCTAGTCCCTGATGCTTGAGGAGGCATCCAGAAATATTAGAAAATTCCAGGCTGGTAGCACTCCTGTAACCTCAGTCCCCTTCCAGGAAAATGGCCTATGCTTGCAAACTGACACACCTGCCAGCAGTGCAAATTTCTCCACTTGTTTGCCTTCATACTCACCACCATAACAGGGAATAATTCAGCTGAGGGTGTCTGTTCATTTAGATTCAGCAGAGAAATCAGATTATTAACTGCAGTGCAAGTAACAATCCTTATTTTTAAGGAGAAATTGAAGACTGGACTCAATATCTCCATGGAAACAAACTATCTCAGATTTCGCAACTTTATATTTACTGATTCAAATAAATAATTGAAGTAAAAATGTTCTATAGTTCAATTTCTTAACATAATTCTACTTTCTCATCAGGTTAACAAATATTGCTGAGTTATCTGGTGATGGTGTTACAGGCTGCCCCAATGGGGTCCTGTGTGAAATGCTCCATGTGATGTGAAGTTGACCTAAGTCTGTCCCTGGAAAGAGTATTAGCTGTAGGAACAATGTCAGGACATTCATTTTTCGTGTGTGTGTGTGTGTGTAAGTCAGAACTGGACCTGTTGAAGAGTTACTGCATTTTTCTCTTCCAATTTCAGGTTGCCATCATTTGTATTTTCCTTTTGATCTCTTTATTAGGCTGTTTATGTAATTTGACAAGCTATTCACAGCAGAGAATTACATATTTCAACAGCTTATCTTCATTTTATTCTGTGTTTAGGATCGGTGCGAAGCCAATGAAATAACCTCTGGCATTTACCCACGCATTTCACTGTGGGAAAGGGGGAAATCTCCAAACTTTAGGCCAAAGAAAAATGTTTTCAGGCACAGAGTGTTCAGAGAGCCAAACTTTGAGCCACATCCAGGTAAGCTTGACCTAGCTGTGAATATTTTAAAATGACGGACGCGAAAGGAGCGATGACTTTTTGCGCCCCCCCCCCCCCCGCCCTCCCTGCCCTCCCCGCGAAAGTGGGAATGGCGGTCAGGGAGGGGAGTGCCAGAAAATACTGATGCCGAGTGGCGTGTCAATTTCACAGCTCTGGCCTCAGTATTGGCATTAATCACCTGGATTGGAGGCAGAGGGAGCACAATGGAAATCTCGCTCTCTGCTATTATTCTGACAGCAGTTTACATCCTACCCCACGTGGACATGAAGACCGCTCTGGATGAAATATACACTACCACAAATAACCCTGTTCATCATGGCTGGGGATTTCAATCAGGGCAAGCTCAAGAATGTACTACCAAGTTACCACCAACACATCTTCTGCTCCACCAGAGGTTCAAAGATTCTCGACCATTGCTACACAAATATCAAACGTACCTACTGTTCTATCGCCCACCCACACTTTGGTAAATCAAACCACAAGGCTGTGCTCCTGCTCCCCACTTACAAGCAAAAACTGAAGCAGGAGCATCCATCAAAGCAAGTTGTGCAATGTTGGTCTGAGGAATCGGATAATCTCCTATGGGGCTGCTTAGAGTCAGTGGACCTGTCAATACTTAAAACCTCTGTGACCAGCCTGAATGAGTATGCCACGTCAGTAACTGACTTCATTAGTAACTGTATAGAAGACTGTGTGCTAAAGAAGCAAATCTGCGTGTTTCCCAGCCGGAAACCATGGATGAACAGGGATATCCGCTGCCTGCTGAAGTCGAGGTCTGAGGCGTTCAATTCAGGCAACCCTAACCTATTACAAGAAAACCAGATATGATCTACGGAGATCCATCAAAGATGCCAAAAGACAGTACAGGACCAAGCCAGAGTCCCAGGCTAGCCACATGGAGTTCCTCCAACTATGGCAAGGTTTGCAAGACTTAACAGATGACAAGATGAAGGCGGGTAAAATCACCAGCTCCAATGCACCTCTCTCTGATGAAATGCATTCTATGCCTGTTTTGAGCAAAAGGTCAGTGAGAGCATGCCCTCCATCCCAGAAGCCTTAGATGAACCTGTATCTGAGTCACCATTGTCAACAACAGAGCAGCCTTCTCAAAAATCAACCACGGAACTGGCCTAGGTGGGGTACCCAGATGAGCATTCAGGTCCTCTGTGGATCAGCCGGCAGGGGTTTTTGCAGACATCTTTAACCTCTGTTTATACCAACCTGAGTTGCCGACCTGCTTCAAGAAGATGACCATCATCCTGGTACCAAAGAAAAGTGAGGCAGTGTGCCTCGTGACTATCAGCCGGTGACTCTGACATCCATCATTAGGAAAGGCTTCAAAAGGTTAGTCATGGCACAAATCAATTCCTGACTACCAGATTGCCTGGGTCCACAATAGTTCACCTACCACCGCAACAGATCTTCCTGGCCCTACACTCAACTCTGGAACACCTAAATAACAAAGACACCTATGCCTGTCTCCTATTCATAGATTACAGCTCAGCCTTTAACACCAGTATTCTTACAACACTCATCTCCAAACTTCATGATCTGGGGCTCAGCTCCTCCCTCTGCGGCTGGATCCTAACTTCTCAACTCACAGACTGCAATCAGTAAGGATAGGCAACAACACTTCCTCTATGATCATCCTGAACACCCGTGCCCCTACGTCCTCAGCCCCCTACTATACTTTGTGTTACACCTTTGACTGTGCCAAATTCCCCTCCAACTCAATTTTCAAGTTTGCCGATGACACCACCTTTGTGGGTCAGATCTCAAACAGTGACGAGATACAAGAAAGATAGAGAATCTGGTGAACTGGTATGACAACAGAAATCTCTCCCTCAATATCAGCAAAACAAAGGAGATCATCATCGACTTCAGGAAGTGTAGGGGAGGACATGCTCCTGTCTACATCAACAGGGATGAAGTAGAAATGGTTGAGAGCTTTAAGTTTTTAGGTGTCCAAATCACAAACAACCTATCCTGGTCCCTTCACGTGGAAGCTATAATTAAGAAAGCCTACCAATGCCTCTACTTTCTCAGGAGATTAAGGAAATTCAGTGTGTCCGCTATAACTCTGACCAACTTCTACAGATGCACCATAGAAAGCATTCTTTGTATTACAGCTTGGTATAGCTTCTGCTTTGTTCAAGACTGCAAGAAACTACAAAGGGTCATGAATGAAGCCCAGTCCATCACTCAAACCAACCTTCCATCCTTTGACACCATCTACACTGCCAGCTACCTCAGAAAAGCAACCAGCGTAATCAAGGACCTCACGCACCTTGGACACACTCTCTTCCACCTTCTTCCTTTGGGAAAAAGATACAAAAGTTTGAGGATGCTTACCAACTGACTCAAGAACAGCTTCTTCCCTGCTGCCATCAGATTTTTGAATGGACCTATCTTGCACTAAGTTGATCTTTCTCTATATCCTAGCTATGAGTGTAACAATACATTCTGCGTTCTCTCCTTTCCTTCTCCATGTACGATATTCTTTGTCTGTATAGCATGCGAGAAACAATGCTTTTCACTATATACCAATACATGTGACAACAATAAAATAAATCAGATCAAAAAGGATGAATTAGAAGTCCTGCCAAATATACTTGAAAGCCAAGAGGTTAATAGGAGGGAGGAACTTAAAACAATTACCATCACCAGTAAAAGACTGCTGGGGCAATTATTAGTCCTAAAGGCTAACAAATTCTCAGGACCAGCTGGCCTACATCTTAGCATCTAAGAAGTATAATACATGCATTGATTAAGATTATGATCAATAATAAATGCCAGAAGGCATTTGATAAGGTGTCACATCAAAGACTACTCACAAGGTAAGAGCACATGGTGTAGAGCTTAACATATTATAGGGTCATAGAAGTTTACAGCATAGAAACAGGCCCTTTGGCTCAACTTGTCCATACTGCCCTTTTTTCTCAAACCCCTAAACTCGTCTCAATTGCCTGCAATTGGCCCATATTCCTCTACACCCATGTCACTGTCTAAATACATTTTAAAAAACAAAACTGTACCCGCCTCTTCAACTACCCCTGGCAGCTTGTTCCAGACACTCATCATCCTCTGTTAAAAAATTGTCCATCTGGACACTTCTCAACTTGAACCTATGCCCTCTAGTTTTAGACTCCCTACCTTTGGGAAAAGATATTGACTATCTAGCTGGTCTATGCCCCTCATTATTTTATAGACCTCAATAAGATTTTAATCCTGAAGGAATTAAGGAATTTAATCCTGACAAATGCGAGGTGATGCATTTTGGAAGGAATAATGCAGAGAGGAGCTATGTGATAAAAGGTAGACAGATTAGGAGTATAGACATACAGAGGTACCTGGGAGTGCAGGTTCACAAATCCATGAAGGTTGCGTCACAAGTGGAGAAGGTTGTTAGGAAGGCTTATGGAATGTTAGCCTTTATAGGAAGGGGTATAGAGTATAAAAGCTGCCGTCTAATGCTTCAGTTGTATAGAACGTTGGTTAGACCGCATTTGGAGTACTGCGTCCAGTTCTGGTCACCTTACTACCGGAAGGACGTGGAGTCTCTGGAAAGGGTGCAGAGGAGGGTTACCAGGATGTTGCCTGGCATGGAGGGGCTGGGTTACAAGGAAAGGTTGGAGAAACTGGGACTATTCTCCTTGGAAAGACGGAGATTGAGGGGGGACATGATAGAGGTATATAAGATACTGAAGGGAATAGATAGAGTTAATAGTGAGAGACTGCTCCCTAGACTGGGTACAAACACGAGAGGTCATGATTTAAGGGTGAGGGGGGAGACGTATAATTTGGAAGTGAGAGGAAGGTTCTTTACACAGAGAGTTGTGGGGGTATGGAATGCGCTACCGAGTAGGGTGGTGGAGGCAGGAACTTTGGACTCGTTTAAGGTTCAGTTAGATAGACACATGAGTGAAACGAGGATGGAGGGTTATGGTAGGGGCTATTAAATAAGGTTATAACCTCGGGAGACACCAGAAAAGCAGGCTTGTAAGATTAACGTTTTTGTCTTTTTATTCCGCAGGTGGAGGTCCACCTCGTGTCAAACGAGGGGCATGCACACGGTGGGTCGTGCATGGGCTGCTCTTGGAAGTTCCGGGAGTGGCCTAGTACTTCGTGTCGGTGTGTGTGCTTGATCCTGGACCGGTAGACGGGCGCCGCAACAGCTCGGTGACTAGCACTGCTAGCTGTGCAGATACATGGATTTGAGCCTGTGTCTGTGGGAGTTTGCGCATTCTCCCTGTGGTTGCGTGGGTTTCCTCCGGGCGCTCCGGTTTCCTCCCACACCCCAAAGATGTGCTCTTAGGCTGATTGGTTTTACCAAATTGACACTATTCTCCCCTGAATCTGGCTAAGTTAGGGGTTCCATTCGTAGACATGCAGGGTAGAATAGGTGTAGGGTGATGCGGCGGCGCAGGCTCGTTGGGCCGAAGGGCCTGTTTCCCGTGCTGGGTTGTTCTTTGTTTGTTCTTTGTTTTTTGTTTAAGATCACCCCTCAGCCTTCTACAGTCCAGAGAAAAGTCCCAATCTATCCAGCCTCTTCTCATAACTCAAACCATCAAGTCCCAGTAGGGTATCCTAGTAAATCTTTTTTACATTCTTTCTCATGAGGTAATTCATTTTGGAAGGACTAATACAGGTAGGAAATATGCAGTAAATGGCAGAACTCTTAAGAGTATTGATAGGCAAAGGGATCTAGGTGTACAGGTACACAGGTCACTGAAATTGGCAATGCAGGTGGAGAAGGTAGTCAAGAAGGCATACGGCATGCTTGCCTTCATTGGCTGGGGCATTGAGTTTGAAAATTGACAAGTCATGTTGCAGCTTTATAGAACCTTAGTTAGCCCGCAATTGGAATATAGTGTTCAATTCTGGTCACCACACTGCCAGAAGGATGTGGAGGCTTTGGAGACAGTACAGAAAAGATTTACCAGGATGTTGCCTGGTATGAAGGGCATTAGCTATGAGGAAAGGTTGGAGAAACTTGATTTGTTTTCACTGGAACGAACGGAGGTAGAGGGGCGACCTTATAAAAGTCTACAAGATTATGAAAGGCACAGACAGAGTGAATAGTCAGAAGCTTTTTCCCAGGGTGTAAGGGTCAATTACTAGGGGGGCACAGGTGTAAGATGTGAAGGGCAAGGTTTAAAGGAGATGTACGAGGCAGATTTTTTACATAGAGTAGTGGGTGCCTGGAACTCATTGCCAGGGAGGTAGTGGAAGTGGATAATGACTTTTAAGGGGCATCTTGACAAATATATGAATAGGATGGGAATAGAGGGAAATGGTCCCCGGAAGGGTCAGGGATTTTAGTTAAGTCAGGCAGCTTGGCCAGTGCAGGCTTGGAGGGCTGAAGGGCCTGTTCCTGTGCTTTAATTTTCTTTGTTCTTAGTTTAATAATAGTCTTTCTATAATAGGCTGGACACAACTGTACATATTAGAACATAGAACACTACAGCACAAACAGGCCCTTCGGCCCACGAGTTGCGCCGATCACATCAACACCTACCAATCTATAGACCTATCTATAACCCCCAATCCCATTAAACCCCATATACTCATCCAGAAGTCTTTTAAAAGACCCCAGCGAGTTCGCCTCCACCACCACTGACGGCAGCCGATTCCATTCACTCACTACCCTCTGAGTGAAAAACTTACCCCTAACATCACTTCTGTACTTTCCCCCCCGCACCTTAAATCTGTGTCCTCTCGTAGCGACCATTTCAACCCGGGAAATAGCCTCTGAGAATCCACCCTATCTATTCCTCTCAACATTTTATAAACTTCTATCAGGTCGCCTCTCAACCTTCGTCTCTCCAGGGAAAAGAGTCCCAGCTCCCTCAACCTAACTTCATAAGGCATGCCTCCCAGTCCAGGCAACATCCTTGTAAATGTCCTCTGTACCCTTTCAATAGCTTCTACGTCTTTCCTATAGTGAGGCGACCAGAACTGCGCACAGTACTCCAAATGAGGCCTGACAAGGGTCTTATAAAGTTGCAGCATTACCTCCCGACTCCTAAACTCAATCCCTCGATTAATGAAGGCCAGTACACCATACGCCTTCTTGACCACCTCCTCCACCTGCGAGGCCGATTTAAGAGTCCTGTGTACCCGGACCCCAAGATCCTTCTGCTCTTCAACACTACTAAGACTCCTGCCCTTGATAGTGTACTCGTTCATCCCGTTGGTTCTGCCTAAATGGACGACTACACATTTATCCGCGTTGAAGTCCATCTGCCACTTCTCCGCCCAGTCCTGCATCCTATTTATGTCCTGCTGCAACTTTTGACATCCTTCCAGACCATCCACAACACCACCGACCTTCGTGTCATCAGCAAACTTACTTACCTATCCCTCCACTTCCTCATCCAGGTCATTTATGAAAATTACAAACAGCAAGTATTATTGCAAGTGTGGCATTACGAATGCCCTGTACAACTTCAACATGCCCCAACTTGTGTATTTAGTGTTCTGACCGATGAAACCAAGCATGCTGAATGTCTTCTTCGCCACTCTGTCCACCTGTGACTCCACTTTCAAGGGGCTATGAACATGTAGCCCTCGATCTCTTTGTTCTGTAACTCTCCCCAGTGCCCTATCATTAACTGAGTAAGTCCTGTCCTGGTTTAATCTACGAAAATGCATCATCTCGCATTGATCTAACAAAGATTGATACTCCACCTGCCATTCGTCAGCCCACTGGCCCAATTGATCAAGATCCCGTTGCAATCCGAGATAACTTTCTTCAGTGCCCCCAATGCCACCAAGCTTGGTGTCAACGGCAAACTTACAAACCATGCCTCCTATTTTCTCATCCAAATCATTAATATAAGTGACAAATAACAGTGGACCCAGCACTGATCCCTGAGGCACACCGCTGGTCAAAGGCTCCAGTTTGAACAACAACCCTCTACAACTACCCTCTGGCTTCTGTCATTAAGAAGTATCACAACACCAGGTTAAAGTCCAACAGGTTTATTTGGTAGCAAAAGCTACTAGCTTTCGGAGCACTGTCCCTTTGTCAGGTGAGTGGGAGTTTTATTCACAAATAGCATATAAAGACACAAACTTTACAGCATGGTAGCACAGTGGTTAGCACTGCTGCTTCACAGCACTTAGGGACCTGTGTTCAATTCCCGGCTCGGGTCACTGTCTGTGTGGAGTTTGCACATTCTCCTCATGTCTGCGTGGGTTTCCTCCGGGTGCTCTGGTTTCCTCCCATAGTCCAAAGATGTGTGGGTTAGGTTGATTGACCATGCTAAAATTGCCCCTTAGATGCTTAGGTTAGAGGGATTAGTGGGTAAAATATGTAGGGATATGGGGGTAGGTCCTAGGTGGGATTCTGGTTGGTGCAGACTCGATGGGCCGAAAGGCTTCTTTCTGCACTTGTATATGTATATTGTATATCGCCAGTTAGTGTGATTTTGCAAGCCTAGGCAAGTCGTGGGGGTTACAGATAGTGTGACCTGAACCCAAGATCCTGATTGAGGCCGTCCTCATGTGCACGGAACTTGGCTGTCAGTCTCTGCTAAGTGACTCTGCGTTGTCGTGTGTTGTGAAGGCCGCCTTGGAGAACGCTTACCCGAAGATCAGAGGCTGAATGCCTGTGACCGCCGAAGTGTTCCCCAACAGGAAGAGAACACTCTTGCCTAGTGATTGTCGAGCAGTGTTCATTCATCCATTGTCACAGCATCTGCATGGTCTGCCTCGGGACATCCTTTCCTGCAGTGTATCAGGTAGACAACATTGGCCGAGTTGCAAGACTATGTACTGTGTACCTGGTGGATGGTGTTCTCACGTGAGATGATGGCATCCGTGTCGATGATCTGGCATGTCTTGCAGAGGTTGCTGTGGCAGAATTGTGTGGTGTTGTGGTCAATGTTCCCCTAAAGGCTGGGTAGTCTGTTTGAGGTTGTGCAGTTGTTTGAAGGCAAGTAGTGTGAGTATGGAGATGGCCTTGGCGAGATGTTTGTCTTCATTAATGACATGTTGAAGGCTCCGGAGAAGATGTCATAACTTCTCCGCCCTGGGGAAGTACTGGTTGACGATGGGTGCTCTGTTCACCATGTACCGTGTTTGTCTTTTGAGGAGGTGGGTGCGTTTATTCGCTGTGGCGCGTTGGAATTATCGATCGATGAGTCGAGCGCCATATCCTGTTCTTATGAGTGCATCTTTCAGCATCTGGAGGTGTCTGTTGTGATCCTCCTCATCTGAACAGATCCTGTGTATACTGAGGGCTTGTCTGTAGGGGATGGCTTCTTTAACGTGTTTAGGTTGGAAGCTGGAGCATCATGAGTTTGTGTGTGGGCTTGCGGTACAGTGAAGTGCTGAGGTGACTGTGCTTAATGGAGATGCGTGTGTCCAAGAATGCAACCGATTCTGGAGAATAGTCCATGGTGAGTCTGATGGTGGAATGGAACTTGTTGATATCATCATATAGTTGTTTCAGTGATGTTCACTGAGTCCAAAGGAAGAAAATGTCATCGATGTATCTAGTGTATAGCATCGATTGAAGGTCCTGTGTGGTGAAGAAGTCTTGTTCGAACCTGTGCATGAAGATGTTGACATACTGAGGTGCAAATTTGGTCTCCATAGCTGTTCCGTGTGTCTGGATGTAGAACTGGTTGTGAAGGTGAAGACATTGTGGCCCAGGATGAAGTGGATGAGTTGTAAAATTGCATCTGGAAACTGGCAGTTGTCGGCATTGAGTATTGAGGCAGTTGCAGCAATACCATCATCGTGGGGAATGCTGGTGTACAGTGCTGAGACATCTATTGTGACGAAGAGTGCTTCTAGTTTAACTTCTCCATGTGCGCTGAGTTCCTGTAGGAAGTCCATAGTGTCACGACAAAAGCTAAGGGTTCTTTGTACAATGGGTTTCAGGATGCCCTCGAGGTAGCCGGAGAAGTCCTCGCACAAGGTCCCATTGCCTGATATGATGGGACGGCCAGGTGTGTTTGCCTTGTGTATCTTCGGGAGGCAGTAGAGATCTCCAACGCGGGAGTATGTGGGATGAGAGCACAGAGGGTGCTCTGATGGTCAGGATCAAAGGTCTTGATCAGTCTGTTGAGTTGACAGGTGTGTTCTTTGGTCAGATCTGCGGGTAACTCTCTGTAGTGTCCTTCGTTATTCAGTTGTTGGTACACTTCTTTGCAGTAATCCATTCTGTTCAGTATGACGATGGCCCCTCCTTTGTCTGCTGGTTTGATGACAATGTTGCAGTTGGTCTTGAGAACGCGGATGGCATTGTGTTGTGCTTGGATGATGTTCGGGGCTGTCTTGTGAATACGGCTGATGAATCTGGTGTTGGCGCACCTCCTGACGGCCAAGCTTCTACCCTAAACATGTTAAAGAAGCCATCCCCTACGGACGAGCCCTCCGTATACACAGGATCTGTTCAGATGAGGAAGATCACAGCAGACACCTCCAGACGCAAGGGGATTAAGGGTTATGGGGAGAGGGCGGGAATGTGGAACTGAGCCACGACAGGTCAGCCATGATCTTATTGAATGGCGGGGCAGGCTCGAGGGGCTGGATGGCCTACTCCTGCTCCTATTTCTTATGTTCTTATGATGCTGAAAGATGCCCTCATAAGAACAGGATATGGTGCTCGACTCATCGATCGATAGTTCCGATGCGCCACAGCAAAAAACGCATCGATATCCTCAGAAGACAAATACGGGACACGGTGGACAAAGTATCCTTCATCATCTAGTACTTAGCAGAGTAGCTACGACATCTTCTCCAGAGCCTTCAACATGTCATTGATGAAGATGACCAACTCGCCAAGGCCATTCCCACACCCCCACTTCTTGCCTTCAAACAACTGCACAACCTCAAACAGACCATTGTCCGCAGTAAACTACCCAGCCCTCAGGAGAACAATGATCACGATGCCACACAACCCTGCCACAGCAACCTCTGCAAGACGTGCTGGACCATTGACACGGATGCCATCATCTCACGTGAGAATACTATCCATCAGGTACACGGTACATACTCTTGCAACTTGGCCAACATTGTGTACCTGATATGCTGCAGGAAAGGATGTCCCAAGGCATGATACGTTGGGGAGACCATGCAAGCACTACGACAATGAATGAACACTGCTCGACAATCACCAGGCAAGAGTGTTCTCTTCCTTTTGGGGAACACTTCAGTGGTCATGGGCATTCGCCCTCTGATCTTTGGATAAGCATTCTCCAAGGCGGCCTTCACAACACACAACGCAAAGTCGCATAGCAAAGACTGATAGCCAAGTTCCGCACACATGAGGACGGCCTCAACCGGGATCTTGGGTTCATGTCACACTATCTGTAACCTCCTCAACTTGCCTGGATTTGCAAAATCTCACTAACTCTGCTGTCTGGAGACAATACACATCTCTTTAACCTGTGCAGGTGCAGCAGGTGGTCAGGAAGGCTAATGGGATGCTGGCCTTCATAGCGAGGGGAATTGAATATAAAAGTAGGGAGGTCTTGCGGCTGTATAGGGCATTGGTGAGGCCGCAGCTGGAGTACTGTGTGCAGTTTTGGGCGCCGTACTTACGCAAGGATATTTTGGCCTTGGAGGGAGTGCAGAGGAGGTTTACTAGGCTGATACCGGAGTTGAGGGGGTTGAGCTATGAGGAGAGGCTGAATAAACTAGGCCTGTACTCATTAGAGTTTAGAAGAATGAGGGGAGATCTCATTGAGACATATAAGATGATGAATGGGATGGATAGGATAGAGGTGGAGAGACTCTTCCCGCTCAGAAAGGACAGTAGGACTAGGGGGCACAGCCTCAAGATAAAGGGGGGGCGGTTTAGAACGGAGTTGAGGAGGAACTTCTTCACTCAAAGGGTGGTGAATCTCTGGAATTCTCTGCCCGTTGAGGTGGTGGAGGCTGCCTCGCTAAATATTTTTAAGACGCGGGTTGATGGGTTTTTGATTAGCGAGGGGATTAAGGGTTATGGGGAGAGGGCGGGAATGTGGAACTGAGCCACGACAGATCAGCCATGATCTTATTGAATGGCGGGGCAGGCTCGAAGGGCTAGATGGCCTACTCCTGCTCCTATTTCTTATGTTCTTATGCTCTTAATACTACTCCACTCACATTGTCTGTACTTTTAAGACTTGATTACCTGTAAAGACTCGCATTCCACCAATATTTTGTAAATTGAGTTTTTGTCTTTACATGCCCTGTTTGTGAATAGAACTCCCACTCACTTGATGAAGGGGCAGCACTCTGAAAGCTAATGGCTTTTGCTACCAAATAAATCTGTTAGACTTTAACCTAGTGTTGTGAGACTTCTTACAGTGTTTACCCCAGTCCCAGATATCGCAACAACCTATCATTCGGTACCTTGTCAAAGGCCTTGCTAAAGTCCATGTAGACAACATCAACTGCACTGCCCTCAGATATTTACTGGTTACCCCTTCAAAAAACTCAATTAAATTTGGGAGACATGATTTTCCACTCACAAAGCCTTGCTGACCGTCCCTAATCAGTCTTTGTGTCTCTAAATGCCTGTAGATCCTGTCTTCCAACAACGTACCTACCACAGATGTGAAGCTCATTGCCTGTAGTTCCCAGGCTTTTCCCTGAAGCCCTTTATAAATAAAGATATAACATTTGCCACCCTCCAATCTTCAGGCACCTCAGCTATGACTATTGATGATTCAAATATCCCTGCTAGGGGACCTGCAATTTCCTCCCTAGCCTTCCACAATGTCCCGGGCATTTATCTACCTTGATGCACTTTAAAACTTCCAGCACCATCTCCTCTGTAATATGTATATTCCTCAAGACATCACTATTTATTCCCCCAACTTCCCTAACATCCATGCTTTTCTCAACAATAAATATTGATGAGAAATAATCATTTAGGATCTCACCATCTCTTGTGGATCCGCACACAGATGACCTTGTTGATCCTTAAGAGGCCCTACTCTCTGCCTAATTACTATTTTGTCCTTTATGTATTTGTAGAAGCTCTTTGGATTCTCCTCTGCCTTATGTGCCAGAACAATCTTGTATCCCCTTTTTGCCCTCCTGATTTCTCTCTTTGTTCTACCCCCACACCCTCTATACTCTTCAAAGGATTCACTTGATCCCTGATGTCTATGCATGTCATGTGCCTCCTTCTTCTTCTTGACCAGGGCTTCAATATCCCGAGTCATCCAGGGTTCCTTACTTCTGCCAGCCTTGCCCTTTACTTTAAGAGGAATGTGCTTACCTTGAACCCTAGTTAACACATTTTTGAAAGCCTCCCATTTACAAGACATCTCTTTGCCTTCCCACAGACTCCCTTAATTAACTTTTGAAAGTTCTTGCCCAATACCATCAAAATTGGCCTTTGCCCCAATTTAGAATTTTAATCTTTGGGCCAGACCTATCATTCTCCATAGCTATCTTAAAACTAAAAGAACTATGGTCGCTGGTTCCAAAGTGATCCTATACTAACACGTCTGTCACCTGCCTTTCCATATTTCCCAAGAGGAGGTCAAGTTTTGCTCCCTCTCTAGTCAGGCCATCCACATACTGAATGACAAATTTCCCCCTGAAAACACTCAACAAATTTCTCCCCATCCAACCCTTTAATACTATGGCTGTCCCAGTCAATGTTGGGAAAGTTAAAATCCTCTACTATTACCACCCTACTTTTCTTGGAGCTATCTGTAATCTCCTTACATATTTGCTCCTCAATTTCCCAGTGACTATTTGGGAGCCTATAGTACAAACCTATCAAAGTGATCTCCCTCTTCTTATTTCTCAGTTCTACCCGTATAGACTCAGTGGCCAAACCCTCGGATATATCTCCTCTCAGTACTCAGTTATGGCATAGATGGAGGATTGGTTAGCTATGAAGAAACTGAGAATAGAGAGGGATAAGTAACTTTTTGTCAAGTTTTCAAGCTGTAACTAATGGAGTGCTATGAAATCTGTGCTCAGACCTCAAATATTTACTATATACTAATAACCTGGATGAAGATAACAAGTTAAAGTTAAAGTTCATTTCTTAGTCACAAGTAGGCTTACATTAACAATGCAATGAAGTTACTGTGAAAATTGACTGTAAGACCCTTGTCAGGCCTCATTTGGAGTACTGTGCGCAGTTCTGGTTGCCTCACTATAGGAAGGACGTAGAAGCTATTGAAAGGGTACAGAGGAGATTTACAAGGATGTTGCCTGGACTGGGAGGCATGCCTTATGAAGTTAGGTTGAGGGAGCTGGGACTCTTTTCCCTGGAGAGACGAAGGTTGAGAGGCGACCTGATAGAAGTTTATAAAATGTTGAGTGGAATAGATAGGGTGGATTCTCAGAGGCTATTTCCCCGGGTTGAAATGGTCGCTACGAGAGGACACAGATCGAAGGTGCGGGGAGGCAAGTACAGAAGTGATGTTAGGGGTAAGTTTTTCACTCAGAGGGTGGTGAGTGAATGGAATCGGCTGCCGTCAGTGGTGGTGCAGGCGAACTCGCTGGGGTCTTTTAAAAGACTTCTGGATGAGTATATGGAATTTAATGGGATTGGGGGTTATAGATAGGTCTATAGATTGGTAGGTGTTGATGTGATCGGTGCAACTCGTGGGCCGAAGGGCCTATTTGTGCTGTAGTGTTCTATGTTCTAAAATCTCTTAGTCGTCACACTCTGGCACCTGTTCGGGTACACTGAGGGAGAATTTAGCATGACCAATACACCTAATCAGCACGTCTTTCTGACTGTGGGAGGAAACTGGAGCACTCGGAAGAAACCCACATGGACATGGGAGAACATTCAAACCACACAGACAGTGACCCGAGAATTGAACCCGGGTCCCTGGTGCTGTGAGTCAGCAATGCTGACTACTGTGCCACCCATGTGTGGCAGTCAAATTTACAGGTAACAAGGCAAGTAGAAGAGTAAGTTGTGAAGAGGAAGTGGAAACTTGGGTACAGAAAAAAATTGGCGCTATATTCAGCAAGAGTTGGATAGTGAGTTCAGAGGAGACGCGGAATGATTTTCAGGAGGGAGTCTAGGGTCAGGATTTCCAATGAGATTTGGAACGGATGTTCTAGAGAGGCTGTTAGAGTCATAGCGTCATAGAGGTTTACAGCATGGAAACAGGTTCTCTGACCCAACTTGTCCATGCCGCCCTTTTTTTATTAACCACTAAGCTAGTTCCAATTACCCACGTTTGGCCCATATCCCTCTATACCCATCTTACCCATGTAACTGTCGCTTTTTAAAAGACAAATTTATACCTGCTTCTACTACTGCCTCTGGCAGCTCATTCCAAACACTCACCACCCTCGTTGTGAATAATTGCCCCCTTTGTATCTCTCCCGCTCACCTTAAACATATGCCCTCTAGTTATAGACTCTCTTACCTTTGGGAAAAGATATTAACTATCTAACTGATCTGTGCCCCTCATTATTTTATAGACCTCTGTAAGATCACCCCTCAGCCTCCTGTGCTCCAGAGGAAAAAGTCCCAGTCTATCCAGCCTCTCCTTATAACTCAATCCATCAAGCTCCGATAGCATCTTAGTGAATCTTTTTTGCACCCTTTCTAGTTTAATAATATCTTTTCTATCATAGGGTAACCAGAACTGTACAGAGTAACAGAGTTTCGGGGAGATTCAGGGGCGGGGGTTCCAGGGAGACTAAAGGTGGGAGTTTCAGGGAGAGTCGGGGTGGGGTGCGAGTTATAAGAACATAAGAACATAAGAAATAGGAGCAGGAGTAGGCCATCTAGCCCTTCGAGCCTGCCCCGCCATTCAGTAAGATCATGGCTGATCTGTCGTGGCTCAGTTCCACTTTCCCGCCCTCTCCCCATAACCCTTAATCCCCTTGCCTATCAAAAACCTATCAACCCGCGTCTTAAATATATTTAGCGAGGCAGCCTCCACCACTTCAACGGGCAGAGAATTCCAGAGATTCACCACCCTTTGAGTGAAGAAGTTCCTCCTCAACTCCGTTCTAAACTGACCCCCTTTATCTTGAGGCTGTGCCCTCGAGTCCTACTGTCCTTTCTGAGCGGGAAGAGCCTCTCCACCTCTATCCTATCCATCCCATTCATCATCTTATATGTCTCAATGAGATCTCCCCTCATTCTGCTAAACTCTAACGAGTACAAGCCTAGTTTATTCAGCCTAGTTTATTATGGGGACACTTGGGTTGGGAGTTTTGATTTGATTTGTTTTGACTTGATTTATTATTGTTACATGTATTAACGTACAGTGAAAAGTATTGTTTCTTGCACACTATACAGACAAAGCATACTGTTCATAGAGAAGTAAAGGAAAGAATGCAGAATGGAGTGTTTGAATTATAGCTAGGTGTAGAGAAAGATCAACGTAATGTGAGGTTGGTCCATTTAAAAGTCTGATGGCAGTAGTGAAGAAGCTGTTCTTGAGTCAATTGGGATGTGACCTAAGACTTTTCTATCTTTTTCCTGACAGGGGAAGGTGGAAGAGAGAATGTCCTGGGTACATGGGGTCCTTAATTATGCTGGCTGCTTTTCTGAGGCAGTGGAGAGTGTAGACAGAGTCAATGGATGGGAGGCTGGTTTGCATGATGGATTTAACTGCATTCATGATCTTTGTAGTTCCTTGAGGTCTTGGGCAGAGTAAGAGCCATACCAAGCTGTGATACAACCAGAAAGAATGCTTTCTATGGTGCAGCTGTAAAGATTGGTGAGAATCGTAGCTGACATGCTGAATTTTCTTAGTCTTCTGAGAAAGGAGAGGCATTACGGTGAGCTTTCTTAACTATATTGTTGGCATGGGGGTCCAGGACAGGCATTGGTGATGTGGACTCCTAAAAACTTGAAGCTCTCGACTATTTCTACTTCATCCCCATTGATGTAGACAGGGGCATGTACTCCACTACGCTTCCTGAAATTGATGACTATCTCCTTCGTTTTGTTGACATTGAGGGGGAAATTATTGTCATCACACCAGTTCACCAGATTCATGATCTCTGTCTCATCATTGTTTGACATGTGGCCTACCATGGTGGTGTCATCAGCAAACTTGAAAATGGAGTTGGAGGGGAATTTGGCCACACAGTCATAGGTGTATTAGGAGTATATTAAGGGGCTGAGGACACAGCCTTGTGGGGCACTGGGATGATCGTAGAGGTGTTGTTGCCTATCCTTACTAATTGCAGACTGTGAGTTAGGATCCAGTCACAGAGGGAGGAGCCGAGGTCCAGGCCAGAGTTTGGAGATGAGTTTTGTAGGAATAATATATGTTGAAGTTTGAGCTGTAGTCGATAAATAAGAGTCTGACATAGGTATCTTTTGTTATCTAGGTGTTCCAGGGTTGAGTGCAGGACCAGGGAGATGGCTTCTGCTGTGGACTTGTTGTGGTGGTAGGCAAACTGGTGGATCCAAGCAATCCGGGAGGCCAGAGTTGATTCATGCCATGACTAACCTTTAGAAGCAATTCGTAATGATGGATGTCAGAGCCAACAGCTGATAGTCGTTAAGGTACGCTGCTTGGCTTTTCTGTTACTGGGATCATGGTCATCTTCTTGAAGCAGATAGGGACCTCAGATTGTTGTAAAGAGAGGTGGAAGATGTCTGCGAATTACCCCGCCAGCTGATCCACACAAGATCTGAGTGCTCATGTGGGTACCCCATCCAGGTTAGTTGCTTTCTGTGGATTGACTTCGAGAAGGCTGCTCTGACATTTGCAATGATGATTTGGGATACATGTTCATCCGAGGCTTCCAGGGTGGAGGGTATACCCTCGTTGACCTCTTGCTCAAAATGGGCGTAGAATGCATTCAGCTCATCAGGGAGGGATGCATTGCAGCCAGCAATTTTACATGTCTTCATCTTGTAGGCTGTTATGTCTTGCAGACTTTACCATAGTCAGCGGGGTCTATGTGACTAGCCTGGGACTGTAACTTGGTCTGGTACTGTCTTTTGGGATCTTTGATAGATCGTCGTTGATCACATCTGGCTTCCTTTTAAAGGTCAGGGTCACCGGACTTGAATGCCTCAGATGTAGACTTCAGTAAGCAGTGGATATCCCTGTTCATCCATGTTTTCCAGCTGAGTGTTTCAAGGACACTCAGGATGGGAGATCCAGGGAGACTTGAGATGGGGGGTGGCGGGGTGGGGGGGGGGGGGGGGGGGAGTGGATCGCATGGCTAGTTTCAGGGAGACTCCAGTGGAAGTTCCAGGGAGATCCTACTGTTTTGTGCAGCATGTTGTCTCTATTTCTATCCCCTAGCAGTTTACAGAATCACATGTTTATATGGGGTTGATGGTGAAGTGTTGTTCCCATTGGCAGAAGCAGGTGGAACATAGATTCAGGGGTTTTCATAAGAACATAAGAAACAGGAGCAGGAGTAGGCCATCTAGCCCTTCGAGCCTGCCCCGCCATTCAATAAGATCATGGCTGATCTGAAGTGGCTCAGTTCCACATTCCCGCTTTCTCCCCATAACCCTTAATCCCCTTGCCTACCAAAAACCTATCTACCCGCGTCTTAAATATATTTAGCGAGGTAGCCTCCACCACTTCAACAGGCAGAGAATTCCAGAGATTCACCACCCTTTGAGTGAAGAAGTTCCTCCTCAACTCTGTTCTAAACTGCCCCCCCCTTGAGGCTGTGCCCTCTAGTCCTGCTGTCCTTTCTGAGCAGGAAGAACCTCTCCACCTCTACCCTATCCATCCCTTTCATCATATACGTCTCAATAAGATCCCCCCTCATCCTTCTAAACTCCGAGTACAAGCCCAGTCTATTCAGCCTCTCCTCATAGCTCAACCCCCTCAACTCCGGTATCAGCCTAGTGAACCTCCTCTGCACTCCCTCCAAGGCCAAAATATCCTTGCGCAAGTGCGGCAACCAAAACTGCACACAGTACTCCAGCTGCGGCCTCACCAGTGCCCTGTACAGTTGCAGCAAGACCTCCCTACTTTTATATTCAATCCCCCTTGCTATGAAGGCCAGCATCCCATTTGCCTTCCTGACCACCTGCTGCACCTGTAGGCTGGGTTTTTGCGACTCATGCACAAGGATTCCCAGGTCCCTCTGTACCGTAGCATGCTGCAGCTTTTCGCCCTGTAAGTAGTAGTCCTTCCTACTATTATTCCTACCAAAGTAGATAACCTCACACTTGCCATCATTGTATTCCATTTGCCAGGTCCTCGCCCACTCGCTCAGCCTATCGAGATCTCTCTGCAGACTTTCTACACTCTCCGCACAATTTGCTGTTCCACTTATCTTTGTGTCATCAGCAAATTTCGACACCTTACACTCGGCTCCCTCCTCCAGATCATCTATATAAATGGTAAATAGCTGAGGCCCCAGCACCGATCCCTGGGGCACTCCACTAGTTACCAACCGCCAATCCGAATAGCACCCATTGACACCCACTCTCTGCCTCCTATTTGACAGCCAATCCCCTATCCACGCTAACACCTTACCCCCAACTCCATGTCCCCTAACCTTCTGTAACAACCTTTTGTGTGGCACCTTATCAAACGCCTTCTGAAAATCGAGAAACACCACATCCACCGGTTCCCCTCTATCCACCGCACTAGACACATCCTCATAGAATTCCAATAAATTCGTCAGACACGACTTCCCCTTAACGAATCCGTGCTGTGTCTGCTCTATCAAACTTCTTCTCAAGATGCCTCACTATTTCCTCTTTGATGACGGATTCAAGCATTTTTCCTACAACAGACGTTAAACTAACCGGCCTATAATTCCCTGCCTTTTGCCTGCTACCCTTTTTAAACAGCGGCGTAACATTAGCCGTTTTCCAATCTTCCAGCACTTCCCCGGAATCCAGCGAGGTTTGGAAAATAATCACTAAGGCATCCACTATCACCTCCGCCATTTCCTTCAGAACCCTTGGATGCATTCCATCCGGTCCTGGGGACTTGTCCACCATCAGTCCCTCTAGTCTGTCGAGCACTACCTCTCTAGTAACAATGATCTAATTCAGGCCCTCCACTCCTACCATCTTTCCATTGTTAACACCCGGCAAACTATTCGCGTCCTCCTCCATGAAGACCGAAGCAAAAAAGTTATTCAAGGCCTCAGCCATTTCCTCATCCCCCACCACTAAATCCCCCCTCTCATCCTCTAAGGGTCCAACATTCACCCTAGCCAGCCTCCTTTTTATATATTTATAAAAACTCTTACTATCCTTTTTTATATTTAGCGCTAGCCTAGATTCATAGTCTATCCTTCCTTTCTTTATCAACTTCTTCATCATTCTTTGTTGATATTTAAACCTCTCCCAATCCTCTTCTCGCCCACTACTTTAAGCCACTCTAAACGCATCAGCTTTTAATTTAATACTCTCCTTTATCCACGGCTGATTATCTCTTCTCCTATGATCCTTCTTTACCATCGGAATAAATTTCTGCTGAGCACCAAGAAAGATCTCCTTAAAGATCCTCCACTGTTCCTCAGCAGACCTACCGACCAATCTGCGCCCCCAATCTACATTCGCCAATTCCTCTCTCATCCTATTGTACTCCCCTCTGTTCAAACAAAGGACACAGGTCCGGGATCCTACTTTCTCCTCCTCCATCTGCATCAGAAACTCCATACAATGATCACTCTTCCCAAGAGGATCCCTCACAACAAGGTCCCTAATTCTACCTGCCTCATTACATAATACCAGATCTAAGATAGCTCGCTCCCTCGTTGGCTCCAGCACACACTGTTCAAGGAAACTATCCCGGCAGCATTCCAAGAACTCTTCCTCAAGCCCACCGCGTCCAACATGGGTCGACCAATCGGTATGTAGATTGAAATCCCCCATAATTATCGCCGTACCATTCCTGCATGCATCATTTATTTGTGCTTTTATAGCCTGCCCCACCTCCAGGTCATTATTTGGGGGCCTATAGACGACACCCACCAGCGTCTTCCTCCCCTTGCTGTTCCTAATCTCCATCCACAATGATTCCATGTTCTGCTCTTTGGCGCCTATATCTTCCCTTACTACCACCCTGATACTATCCTTAATCAGCAGAGCTACCCCCCCCCGCCCTGCTTTTTCCTCCCGTCTACCCTTCCTAAACACTTGATACCCCTGGACATTCAGTTCCCAGTCCCTGTCACCTTGCAACCACGTCTCTGTAATAGCCACCAGATCATATCTATTTGTGCTGATCTGCGCCACCAGCTCATTCACTTCGTTCTGAATGCTTTGTGCACTCAGATAAAGTGTCTTCATCCCAGCCTTCACCTGGACCCTATTTGAAGGAACGCTACCAACCTTACTCATGCCCCCTACTCCCTTTATTATTGGGACATCCTTGACCTCTTCCCGTACCTGTACCCTCTCCTTTACTTTAGACCCTGTAATTTCACCTACTCTCGCACCCTCCCCCCCCCCAATTAGTTTAAAGCCCTATCTACAGTCCTAGTTATATGATTTGCCAGGACTCTGGTCCCAGCATGGTTCAGACCAACACCATCCCACCTGAACAGGTCCCACCTGCCCCAATACTGGTGCCAATGCCCCATAAATTCAAAACCATTCCTCCCACACCAATCCCTGAGCCACCCATTCACCTCTTTAATCCTATCTACCCTACGCCCATCTGCACGCGGTTCAGGTAGTAATCCAGAGATAACCACCTTGTCGGTTCTGCTTTTTAATTCCATTCCCATCTTTTCATACTCCCTCTCCAGATCCTCAGTTCCCATTTTGCCTATGTCGTTGGCACTGGCATGCACCACAACGACCAGATTCTCACCCTTCCATTCCAAGTTCCTCTGCAGCCTAGATGCGACATCCTGGACCCGAGAACCAGGCAGACAACACACCCTTCTGCGCTCTTTTTCATTGTGACAAAAGACAGTGTCTATATCCTTAACCACACTATCCCCAATTACCACTACATTCCTTTTTACCTTCTCTTTGTCTATGTCCTGTGTCTGCATCACTGTACCGTGTGCAGTTTGCTCATCAACCTCACAGTCCTCATTCTTGTCCACACTGGAAGCAAGAACCTCAAACCTGTTATGCAGATTAAGAGGCTGAGGCATTTGGGTCCCACCCTCCTTCCTCCCCGTCCCACCCTCCTTCCTCCCCGTCCCACCGTCCTTCCTCCCCTCAGCAGCCCCCTCTTGTTCCTGACCCTTAGAGTGAGCCAGTCCGGGGGTGTGGATGTCTCTTGCACCCCATTATCAGTGGCACCCTCCCACCCCCTGATGAGCCTCAGTGTCTGAAGCTCAGAGGCCAGCTCATCTACTTTGAGCTGGAGCTCCTCCAGCAACCAGCACTTACTGCAGACATGGTCACTGGGAAGGACCCTGGGGTCCACCAGCTCCCACATCATACAGAAACAGCACATCACATGCCCCTCCATTATTGCCCCTTAGTAATTTCTAAACACAGTTTACAAGTCAAACCTACCTGGCCCTTTTCTGCCAAGCCCTTGCAGCTCACTCAGCTTCCCTCTCACTCAGCTTCCCTCTCACTCAGCTTCCCTCTCACTCAGCTTCCCTCTCACTCAGCTTCCCTCTCACTCAGCTTCCCTCTCACTCAGCTTCCCTCTCACTCAGCTTCCCTCTCACTCAGCTTCCCTCTCACTCAGCTTCCCTCTCACTCAGCTTCCCTCTCACTCAGCTTCCCTCTCACTCAGCTTCCCTCTCACTCAGCTTCCCTCTCACTCAGCTTCCCTCTCACTCAGCTTCCCTCTCACTCAGCTTCCCTCTCACTCAGCTTCCCTCTCACTCAGCTTCCCTCTCACTCAGCTTCCCTCTCACTCAGCTTCCCTCTCACTCAGCTTCCCTCTCACTCAGCTTCCCTCTCACTCAGCTTCCCTCTCACTCAGCTTCCCCCTCACTCAGCTTCCCCCTCACTCCGCTGCCCGCTCCGACACTGCCAGCTGTCTACAGCAGGCCTCCTTTTAAACCTAGCGTGGTTTAAAAAAAACCCTTCCCACAAATCCCCGCGACCCACTTTCTTTGTAGTTTTAAAGCTGTAATGTTAATAAGCCTGCGAAAATGTTTTTCAAGGTAATCGCTTACCTTACTCAGTGCTCCTTCATTCCGCCCACTCCAGTGAACAATCGCAGCTGCTGCAGGGGGATATGTTAGGAAGAACTTCTTTACATAGCAATTGGTAATGCACTCACTGCTGATGAGGGTTGTGGAGGGAAGACAATCAATGATTTAAAGTAGAATAGGCACCTGGTGGAAATAAATTTGTGGGAATACAGAGATTGAGCAGGGAAAAGTATAAGAACATAAGAAATAGGAGCAGGAGTAGGCCATCTAGCCCTTCGAGCCTGCCCCGCCATTCAATAAGATCATGGCTGATCTGTTGTGGCTCAGTTCCACTTTCCCGCCCTCTCCCCATAACCCTTAATCCCTTCTCTTATCAAGAACCCATCAACCCGCTTCTTAAAAATATTTAGCGAGGCAGCCTCCACCACTTCAACGGGCAGAGAATTCCAGAGATTCACCACCCTTTGAGTGAAGAAGTTCCTCCTCAACTCCGTTCTAAACCGCCTCCCCTTTATCTTGAGGCTGTGCCCCCTAGTCCTACTGTCTTTTTTGAGCGGGAAGAGTCTCTCCACCTCTATCCTATCCATCCCATTCATCATCTTATACGTCTCAATGAGATCTCCCCTCATTCTTCTAAACTCTAACGAGTACAAGCCTAGTTTATTCAGCCTCTCCTCATAGCTCAATCCCCTCAACTCTGGTATCAGCCTAGTAAACCTCCTCTGCACTCCCTCCAGGGCCAAAATATCCTTGCGCAGGTGCGGCGCCCAAAACTGCACACAGTACTCCAGCTGCGGCCTCACCAATGCCCTATACAGCTGCAGCAAGACCTCCCTACTTTTATATTCAATCCCCCTCGCTATGAAGGCCAGCATCCCATTCGCCTTCCTGACCACCTGCTGCACCTGCAAGCTGGGTTTTTGCGACTCATGCACAAGGACCCCGAGGTCCCTCTGCACTGTCGCCTGCTGCAGTTTTTCGCCACGTAAGTAATAGTCCTTCCTACCATTCTTCCTACCAAAGTGGACCACCTCACACTTGCCAACATTAAATTCCATTTGCCATTTCCTGGCCCATTCGCCCAGCCTATCTAGATCCTTCTGCAGACTCTCCACACCCTCCGCACAATTTGCCTTTCCCCCAATCTTGGTGTCATCAGCAAATTTCGACACCCTGCACTCGGTTCCCTCCTCCAGATCATCTATATAAATGGTAAATAGCTGAGGCCCCAGCACCGACCCCTGGGGCACCCCACTAGTCACCAACCGCCAATCCGAATAGCACCCATTGACCCCCACTCTCTGCCTCCTATTTGACAACCAATCCTCTATCCACGCTAACACCCTACCCCCAACTCCATGTCCCCTGACCTTCTGCAATAACCTCTTGTGAGGTACCTTGTCAAACGCCTTCTGAAAATCCAGAAAGACCACATCCACCGGCTCTCCTCTATCCACTGCCCTAGACACATCCTCATAGAACTCCAGTAAATTTGTCAGTAAATTTATCTGACTGGATTGCTCTGCAGAAAGATGGCATGAAATCAATGGGTCTCAGGACCTTCTTCCCTGCTGCCATCACTCTGTACCTCTAATAGTCTCTGTGGTAGCAAACTGTGACCAAGGATGGAATTTTCTCTTTTCGATTAAATGTCAACTCAGGCAGGAAAAAGGGTTGTGTAGCCACTGCCAGCTTTTCTTCTGTTTCCTGCTCCCCCCCCCCCCAACATACTTTTTGACCAAGGGTTAAACAATATCCTGGCGGTGGGTGTGACAATGTCACATTGGCAGGGCTGGTTCTGAATGTGCCCAGCTCATTGGGGGTGGGCAGTCAGAACGGGCAATCCTTATGGTGTAGAAGCTGTCTCGGGATTCTTGTTGGATTGTCTGCCCCCACCACCTTCCCATCTGCTGAAAACTGGACTGAAACTGCTTCCCCCCCCTGCCCCCCCCCGAGTGTTGTGACAGGCAGGAAAAGTGGTATTGATGCCACTGCTCCCAACAGTGGCTTTCTCCAGCATACTGCTGGCAACCTGGTGTGAGACTTTTTACTGTATTCTGAAGAACACAAGGACCTTGGCGTGTCTGTAGATCGCTGAAGGCGGAAAGGCAGGTTAATAGGGTGGTTAAAAAAAGGCATGTGGCACATTCGCATTTATCAATTGGGGTATAGATTACAAAAGCAGGGAAGTGATGTTGGAGTTGTATAGAACTTTGGTGAGGCCACAGCTGGAGCACTGTGTGCAGTTCTGGTCACCATATTATTGGAAGGATGTGATTGCACAGGAGGAGGTGCAGAGGAGATTCACCAGGATGCTGCCTGGGATGAAACATTTAAGTCATGAAGAGAGGTTGGATAGGCTTGAGAAGACTGAGGGGTGACTTGGGGTGTTGAAGATTATGAGGCGCATGGACAGGATGGATAGGGAGCAGCTGTTCCTCTTAGTTGAAGGGTCAGTTATGGGGGGAGATGTTAAAAGTGAGAGATGGGTTTTGAGGAAAAACATTTTTACCCAGAGGATTGTGATGGTCTGGAAGGCACTGCCTGGGAGAATGGTGGAGGCTGGATGCCTCACATCCTTTAAAAAGTACCTGGATGAGCACTTGGCACATCATAATATTCAAGGCTGTGGGACAAGCGCTGGCAAGTGGGATTAGGGGGCAGGTCAGGGCCTTTAATGTGTCGGTGCAGAAAAAATGGGCCAAAGGGCCTCTTCTGCACTGTGGTATTCTGTGACTCTGTGATCTTTCCTTTTTGGATTTGGTGGGTGGCTTTCTAGCCAGTTGCCATTCCAGCTGCTAAACCTCCCCATTTATCACAGTTGGGTACTGGCAACAATGCATGCTGGTTTGCCTGCACCAGTGGTTGGGCTCTTTTGCAGCCAATAGGGCTGGAGTGAAATGTGAATTCAGGACCTATCAGCTCAGAGGCAGGAGAGCTACCCACTGAGCCAGTCCCAGTATATGTTAGCTATATTGCTGTTATTTCTACATTTTACCATTATTGGCATCTATCAGTGTCCTGAGAAAAGGCATGCTTTATTTCTAGTGGTTACTGTTTTGCAGATATATTTGAACTGGAATCATTGACAGATGAGGATGAAGAAGAGGAGGATGAGGAAGAAGGTTCTGACAAAGATATCCATAATATTTTGCAGTTGTTTCGAATTGTTCAACAACGGGATCTTGCATATGAAATTATGCTTTCTCGTCTGGCATCTGGGGCGGATGTCCGTCAAGGCATCCAGCAGATCCACGAGATGCTCCAGAACAAACCACAACCCAAGTTTATCTACCAGCCGCCAGTAAGTTTGGACGTGAGACTGTACACAAAATCCTACGGCAGCGTAAGCCTGGCACCGTTTGTGGCGATTCAGAAAGCCTATGGAGACAGGGAGAAAGCCGTGAAGCAGCAGCTGCTTGCAGAGCGGATCCGCAAGCTGAAAGCAGCTGAAGACCAATCCAGGATCAACCTTCGCAGACAGGCCCTCAAGAAAAGTTACGATCCTTTCCTAAAGTATAAAGAAGACAAGATCCATGGGGAGCAGATCCTGCAGCAACGGAAACTGGATGAAGCAGAGTCACTGACGTTAGTTCGCCACAGTAACTATCTGTTCCTCACAGAGAAAAGTCGCCGAGAATCAGAGCATCAGTTAGTCAAGAAATTTAGCTGCAGCTACACCATGCTGTCAGAGGCCTCGCTGAAGCGTCAGATCAGGGAAAAGAACGAAAATATCCGACAAGAGAAATTTGACTCAGCGCAGATCATCAGAATAAAGGCAAAGCAACTAAAGAAAGAAATAACAGATTTCATGACGCACAAGTGAGTTCACAGCTATCATCTTTCAAATTCAGTGAAGTCTCTTGAATAGTAGTCTTCTTGACACAAATTGTCAAGTCTTTTCCGTTTGCTTTCAAATCCAAAAAAAAGTATATGCTCAATGTCGAAATGTTCAAATGATTAGTGTAAACTTGCTGGGTTGTGTAAAATTATGACAAATAACTACAATTTAAATGGTCTACTAGAAGATCTTCAGCCGCTCTTACACGTCCTGCCACACTGATGAGAACTCCCACTACCAACATGTCACTTCCTGTGTACAGGTCATGGAAACACACTCTACATCTTCCCTGTTGTAGTTAGGACAATTCATACTTGCAAAGAACAATGTTGAATGCAGAACAGAATATTGAATATTTAAATTGCACAAAGCATGAATTTAGGCACAAAGAGCAAAATCCTAGCATGTCCCTCCTCTGCCCTTTTAAAAACCGGCACATACATACACCAAAGCCAGTAAATAGCCCTTTGTGTTTGGACTTCCAAGACTTTGTCCTTGGGATGCACCCAGGTTACTGTTACATGGTGGATGATATTAGCTGTGCCTGGAGTGTGCACAGTGGTTGCATTGCTAACAGGAGGGGCTCCAGTGACACTGGTGCAGGAGATGCGGATTATGGACTTGGTGTGCCAACCTCTGTGCCAGTTGGCAGTGCTGGTGTGACTACTTGTAATAGATGATGTCATTCCTGATATGCAAAGCACCTTCTGAGGCAACCATGTACCTTTTGGGTTGGGGTCATGACTCTGAACCTCTGCCATTTTGTCATAATTCAGATTCACATTCTGAGTGTCTGGCCCTGCTACAGAGATGCAGAATATGCAGTCAAGGGGCACTGCCTGGCCCTGCCCTTAAACACCCGGGGGCTTCAATGACCTCTTCCCACTGACGAGGCCATCACGTCAAATCCCAGTTGGTGGGTAATATACATGATCCTCGCCGGTGAGGACTTAGACCGGCAAGGAGGCAAATTCAAGTGAGCACGGACAAAGCTGCAAAATAGGGCCAGCAAGATTGCGAGAGATGCACGATCCTATCGGCTCAGCATGCCGATCAACTGACGGGATGGGCAGATAAGCTCACCCCCAGAGTATCTTTTCCCTTTTTGCTGGCGTTTCATGAGGGCTTCCGTCATGTTCGTTTCCACAGGGCCTTGGTGACAAAGATCATGGTTCTGGTGTGTCTGGAGAATATTCTCTGAGCTGGCAAGGTCAGACCATCTCTTGGCAGATTATGCAAATTATTACTGCAGTGTAGAAGGCATGGAGGCATTTTTCAAGGCAGTGCTGCACACCACCAAATCATTCAATTGTGAATAAAGGGGGCAGCTTGTAGTGTATTCACAGTCCCAAGTGTGTGCAAAGTCCTTAACTCCCTGGAGACAAACTGCCGGGTGTTGACTGTCATTGGCCTTTATGGAATGCCATGTACAGCAAAGTATCTCTTCAGCTTTCCAATTACTGTAGTACTCATCATGTTGGGTAAGTAATCAATGTCATACCAACCTGAGAATGAACCAACAAGGACCAACTGTTGTCTCCTATTCCACTCAAATATATCTGCCATGGTGAGTGACCGTAAAAGGTCTGAGACCTCATGGAGGTGCAGTGGTTCTTTAGTTTGATGAGACTTGAGTGTGTTGCATGGTGCACATCTGGACACTTCACTCTCCGTGTCACTGTACAGTGAGGACCAGAACATGTTAACCCTTTGCCCTACACTTCGTTGCTTCTATCCCAGTGTCCTTGGTGAAGTTGCTGGTTGTAGTACAACTACAGAGAGCTGGTGATGATGAACCTCCGGCCATGCAGTATTAGTCCATCTTGCATTGTTAACTCATGGTGCAAAAAGTGTGGAACTCTTGGGGAAACTCTTTCGACTTTACAGATCATCCTTTCATGATGATGTCATGGAGCTGCTTGCATGTATGATTTGCCTGTAGGACAGCTTGGAGTTCCCTAATTCTGTGGGACAATAGTACTTGAATTATCATAATTTCAATGTCCTCCTCACGAACTGCATGTGCAGCAAAGGGTAGATAAGCCATGGAGAGGGTATTGGTAAGGGATAGATCACAGTGAGGCTGTGGATCACACTGAGGGTGTAATATTGGAACTTGAGCATCATTCACTGCAAGTGTGCTGATGCAGTGTGGAGGGGTTTTGAGGATGGTGATGAATGGTTGGTGATCAATTTCAACGTTGGCAGGACAGCCATAGATGAAATCTTGGAATTTCTGACATGTGAAGATTAGGGCAGGGATTTCCTTCTCGATCTGGACATAGTAAGTTTCCATGTCAGTGAGAGTTCTTAATGCAGACATCGCTGATCTGCCAATCTGGATACACACTGCTCTGAGTCAGTGCTGAGAAACATCTGCTGATAAGAGTACAAGAGCTCAGACATTGAAGTATTGTAACACTGGAGGGACTGACAACAGATCCTGGAGTTTATTGAATGTAGCATTGTGGTGCTCCTGCACACACTATTCTACGTTCTGGTGGATAGGTAGATAGAGGGTGTCCAGTTCCCTCACTGTAAAAGGAATGAACTTTAATAGATAATTTGTCATGCTGAGGAATCACTGCAGGACAGGCTTATCCTCAGGAGTGGACATTTGTCATAAGTTGTCTTATCTGTGTTTGGCTTCAAACCAACGGCAGTGAGCAGGTGGCTCATGTAGAGGACTTGGCTAACCTTGAATCTGCATATAACAGGGTTCAGCTTCAGCTGACAGCTCCTGATTCTGTCAAGCAGTAAGGGTAGATGTGCAGCATGTTCTTGCATAGTGCGATCCCACACCAAGCTGTCATTGACCAGGGTTTCACAAGGTTGTCCTGAAAAGAACTGTTCCATAGGCCATTGGAAGACCTCACTACCAGTAGAGGTATCATAGGGCATGTGGAGGAACCTGTATCTGACCAGGAGAGACACAAACATAGTCCACATTGGAAATTCTTCATCCAGCAGGATTTGCCAAAATTCACACTTTATTTCTAGGAAGCCGAGAACCATAGCATTGGGCACGTCCACCACAAGCTGACTATAACCTGGGTCGATGCAGATCCTGACTGTGCTATTTATCTTTACTGCAACTACCATCGCAGCAACCCACTCTGTGCGCGGGAGCAATGACACCTAATTTGAAGAGACTGGCATAGTAGTAAACACACCCTTCCTTTTTGAAATGTTTCCAATTGTCAGCAATGTTCTCATCAAAGAGAACCAAAGCACTTGCGCCATCTCAGTCAGCTCTTGATGTGTCAAGTTGCTGGCTTCTGCAGGAAAGATGACCAAGGATTACAAAGGGCCTTTCACAATATGGATTCAATGTTCCATTCTCCATATGAAATCACTGTGCATTGTCCATTCACCATATAGATTCACTGCGCTCTGTTCCATTCTCCATATAGATTCACTGTGCACTGTTCCATTCTCCATATAGATTCACTGTGCACTGTTCCATTCTCCATATATGGAGAGGGTGCAGAGGAGGTTTGCCAGGATGTTGCCTGGTATGGAGGGGAGGTCCTATGAGGAGAGACTGAGGGATTTGAGGTTGTTTTCATTAGAAAGAAGGCGGCTACGAAGGGACCTTATTGAAACATATAAGATGATTAGAGGTTTAGATAGGGTGGATAGTGATAGCCTTTTTCCTCGGATGGAGAAAGCTAGCACGAGGGGGCATAGCTTTAAATTAAGGGGTGGTAGTTATAGGACGGATGTCAGGGGTAGGTTCTTTACCCAGAGGGTGGTGAGGGATTGGAATGCCCTGCCTGCTGCAGTTGTAAATGCGCCTAGTTTGGGGGCGTTTAAGAGATCCGTGGATAGGTTTATGGATGGTAAGGGTTTGGTTTAGGTTAGAGGGTCATTGTTTTTTAACTGGTCGGCGCAACATCGTGGGCCGAAGGGCCTGTTCTGCGCTGTAATGTTCTATGTTCTATATAGGTTCACTGCGCACTGTTTCATTCTTCATATAGATTCACTGCGCACTATTCCATTCTCCATATAGATTCACTGCGCACTATTCCATTTTCCATATAGGTTCACTGTGCACTGTTCCATTCTCCATATAGATTCACTGCGCACTATTCCATTTTCCATATAGGCTCACTGCGCACTGTTCCATTCTCCATATAGATTCACGCACTATTCCATTCTCCATATAGATTCAATGCGCACTATTCCATTCTTTATATAGATTCACTGTACACTGATTCATTCTGCATGTAGATTACAGAGCAGTGTTTATGTTTCTATCACATTTGGAGCATGGTCTCTTGCTCTGGCCTCTACGTTAGGAATTTATGTGGATGCTCTTTGCAGTACTCAGTAAACAGTTAAAAATCTGGGGCCTTTAATATCAGGTTAGAAACAGCTGAGACCTGTCCTGCTAAAGCGCTTCAATCTTTAACATTCTAACAGGATGTGGTTACATTGAGGAATGGTTTCCACCTGTGGAGGAACTACAAGTCGAGGTCAGAAGTATGTCACCAATAAATCTAAATAGCAACAATTAGAAATAGTGAGGCAATTCTAAGCAAGCAGCAGTGATTATTTTCATACAGCAGTGTTAAGGTGCAAAGTAAATGTTGTGAGAAAGTTGACCTCCATTCATATGAGTGCTGCATTTGACTCTAGTGCAATTTCATTTTTCTCCCACATCAAGGCAATTAACCATACAAGCGGAGAACACTGCTGCCAGGAAAGCTGCCAATACTATTCTCTCAGAGGCATCTCGGAACAGATTGTTGCATGCCAGAGCCAGGATGGCATCCCAGAAGGCACGGCGGCGCACCGCTGAAACCACTGGTCCAGTGGCAACTGAGCAAAATGCCCCGAAGCCACGCAAGTTGCCAGAAATTTCTCCTCAGTTCACATTAAGCCAGTCTGAAGCACCTACTCCAGAAATCTGACAATGAAGAGGTCTCAAGAAATCAAGCCCCAATATGCAGTCACAGGACACATGATTGCACAATTCGTGGTGACATTTTATTCAGGACTGGCATTTTTTGTGTATAATCAGCTTGACCTGTCACTATGTAAGTTAGTAAGGTGTTGTAAAATTTGAAGGAATATAAAGAAAGTGGTGGATTCTAACAGTTATTCACGAGTCTCACCCTGAGAACTTTTGGACCATGTCAGTTTCAGCTTCTGCACTATGTACAATGGGTAAATCTAGCACCACAATTGACTGTGCCTCATCAGCAGTTGTAATGGCTTGTGGTAGAAACCTGTCAACTTGATTGACCATTCCAAGGAATCTTTGTAATTCTGCAATGTTTCCTAGCAATGGGAACACCGTAATGACTTGGTTTGTTTTGGGTCAGCCATAATTCTGAAACTTGCACAATATGCTATTAGAAATTTAGCAGAGGTTTTGCAAGTTTACATTTGTCACTTAATGTCAAACCTGCTTCTTGTCACACTTTGAGGACAGCTGTCACTCAACAGTCATGTCCTTCCTTTGATGAACTGTGTACCAGAATGTAATCCTTGTGGCATATTATACCTACCATGCCACCCACGGTCGGAAACATTATCCTTATATCAGGTGCAGCAGCAATTCCAAATAGGACCTTCTTAAAACAATAACAACTAAATGAGATGATTAAAATAGTTAGCAGTCTAGATTCTTTGTTCAGAGACAATTGTCAAAAGCTGCTGATAGTCTCTAAGTTTGTGAATTTAATGCGACTTTCATCCACTGAGGCTCCATTAAGTTGTTTAACTGAGTCAAGTCCACATTGATTCTAACAAGCCATTTGGCTTTGTTACTATGACCATTTCAGAACACCACTTTGTGAGGATAGTTTCTGGACGGATGATTCCTTGTTGTAATGTATGTACAATCTTTAGTAGAGGATACAGAAAAGATTTACCGGGATGTTGCCTGATATGGAGGGCATTAGCTATGAGGAGAGATTGGAGAAACTTCGTTTGTTCTCACTGGAATGATGGAGGTTGAGGGGCGACCTGATAGAAGTCTACAAGTTTATGAGAGGCATGGACAGAGTGGATAGTCGGAAGCTTTTTCCCAGGGTGGAAGAGTCAATTACTAGGTGGCATAGGTTTGAGATGCGAGGGGCAAGGTTTAAAGGAGATCATAGAGTCATAGAATCATAGAATCCTACAGTGCAGGAACAGGCTATTTTGGCCCATCGAGTCTGCACCGACCACAATCCCACCCAGGCCCCACCCCCATATCCCTACATATTTACCCGCTAATCCCTCGAACCTACACATCTCAGGACACTAAGGGGCAATTTTAGCATGGCCAATCAACCTAACCTGCACATCTTTGGACCGTGGGAGGAAACCCACACAGACAGAAGATGTACGAGGCAAGGTTTTTACACAGAGGGTGGTGGGTGCTGCCGGGCGAGGTAGTCGAAGCAGATACAATAGTGACTTTTAAGGGGTGGCTGGACAAATACATAAATAGATGGGAACAGAGGGATATGGTCCCTGGAGGGGTATGGGGTTTTAGTTCAGACGGACATCATGGCCGGTGCAGACTTGGAGGGCCAAAAGGCCTATTCCTGTACTGTAATTTTCTTTGTCCTTTGTTCTTGTTCTTGACTTTGAGTATGGATTAGGACCTTCCTCACTGTGATGATACATCTTGGATTAGCATCTGCCCTTAGGGTTACTTGATATTTATTTCAGCTTTCTTAAACCTGAAAATAAGGATGGAAACTCATTCCTGAATTCCTCACCAGACTACTCATCAGCAATTCCATCAACCTTGTTCATTAGCCTCAGCTGTAAGCATGTTTTTCTCCTCAGCAATGATGATTCTTGGTTCTGCAGAATATATACAGTTCCACAATTTCTTAATCCTTGTATCCTAATTTTGCCAAGCCTTGGTCTATTACTTTTAGTGTTGCCCCTCTTGGACCTTACAAACTGAGAGTTTTTAAAATTGTCTTAACTAATTTAATTGGTGCTAGAAATGTCAGTCAGTGAGGTCAAGTGCTGCACTTGTGAGATTGGGAGATCCATGACGCTTCCAGTGTCTCGGATGGTTACATCTTCAGGAAATGAACCTAACTACAGCTCCTTATAGACCGCATGGGTAGGTTTGGAAAGCAGTTGGATGCATTTAGGAACATGAAGTTGGCAGAAAGTGTCACAGATAGGAACTTTAGAGAATTGGTCACACCCAAGGTGCAGGCAGATAGATGGGTGCTGATCGCTAGAAGGGGCAGGCAGTCAGTGCAGGAATCCCCTGTGGCCATCCCCCTCTCTAACAAGTATAACGTTTTGGGTACTGTTGGAAGAAAGGCCTATCGGGGATAACAATAGCAGCAGCCAAAGCAGTGGCACCACGGCTGGCTCTGTTGTTAAGCAGGGAGGGACAAAGAGCTCTAGAGCAATAGTTATAGGGACCCTATAGTTGGGGGTGTAGATAGATGCTTCTGTGGATGTGAAAGACCCCAGGATGGTAAGTTGCCTCCCTGATACCAGGCTCCAGGATGTCACTGAAGGGGCAGAAAACATTCTGAAGGGAGAGGGTGAACAGCCAGAGGTCATGGTACATATTGGTACTAATGACATAGGTAGGTAGAGCGTCCTGTAGCAGCAGTTTAGGAAGTTAAGTAGAAAGTTAAAAAGCAGGACCCCTAGGATTGTAATCTCAGGGTTACTCCCTGTGCCACATGCCACTGAGGCTAAGAATAATGCAGCTCAACACATGGCTAAACAGCTGGTGTAGGACTGAGGATTTCAGATACCTGGACCATTGGGCTCTCTTCCAGGGCAGGTGGAACTGTATAAGAAGGATGGGTTACATTCAAATTAGAAGGGCATAAATATTCTGGCCAGGAGGTTTGTTAGTGTCATACGGGAGAATATAAGCTAGTTTGGCAGGGGAGTGGGAACTAAAGCACAGGTGAATTAACTAAAGGGGAGCCAGAGAGTAGGGCCAGTAAAACTCAGAGGAAGAGCAGGCAGGGTGTGGTTGCTAATCAAAGAGGGTCAGGTGGACTGAAGTGCATTTGTTTCAATGTGAGAAGTGTAACAAGTAAGGCAGATGAACTTAGAGCTTGGATTAGTACTTGGAACTACAATGTTGTTGCCATTACAGAGACTTGGTTAAGGGAAGGACAGGATTGGCAGCTTAACATTCCAGGATACAGATGTTTCAGGTGAGATAGAGGGGGATGTAAAAGGGATGTGGGAGTTCAGCAACTAGTTAAGGACAATATCACAGCTGTTACTGTGGGAGTACACCTGAGAAGGTTCATACATCGAGGCAACATGAGTCGAGTTCAGGAATAGGCAGAGTATAGTCACAATGTTGGCGGTTTACTGTAGGCCACCCAACAGCTAGCGGAAGATAGAGGAACAGATATGTAGCAGATTTTGACAAGGTGTAAAAGTAACAGGTTGTTATGTGGGAGATTTTAATTTCCTGTTTATTGACTGGGACTTATTTAGTGATAGGGGCGTGGATGGGGTTTGTAAGGAACATTCAGGAGGGCTTCCTGAAACAGTATGAAGATGGTCCAACTAGGGACCATACCGGACCTGGTATTGGGGAATAAGCCTGGCTAGGTGGTCGATTGTTCAGGAGGGGAGCAGTTCGGGAACAGTGACCACAATTCAGTAAGCTTTAAGGTACTGATGGATAAAGATAAGTATAGTCCTCAAGTTAAGGTACTAAACTGGGGGAAGGCAAACTATAACAAAAATAGACAGGATCTGAAGAATGTAGATTGGGGGCAGTTGTTTGAGGGCAAATCAACATCTGGCATGTGGGAAGCTTTCAAGTGTAAGTTGATAGGGATTCAGGACTGGCACGTTCCTGTCAGGATGAAGGATAAATACGGAAAGATTGGGAACCTTGGATAACAAATTTGGGAAACTTGGATAACGATAAGGAGAAAAAGGAGGCTGGGAACTTATGAAGCAAGTGTGAAATACAAGAAAAGTAGAAATAAATTTAAGCAAGACATAAGGTGGGCTCAAAGGGGTCACAAAAAAAAATCACTGGCCAGCAGGATGAAGGTAAATCTTGGACTTTTTATACATATATAAAGAGCAAAAGGGTAGCCAGGGAGAGGGTTGGCCCACTTAAGGACAAGGGATAGAATCTATGCATGGAGCCAGAGGAAATGGGTGAGGTATTAAGAGAGGAGAGGTCCTAGAGGATTGGAGAATAGCCAGTATTGTTCTGAAGTGCAGCAAGTATAATCCAGATAATTACAAGCCAATGAGCGTTATGTCAGTGGTAGGGAAATTAATGGAGAGAATTCTTTGAGTTATGATTTACTCCCATTTGGAAATATGTGGACGTATTAGCGAGAGGCAACATGGTTTCGTGAAGGGAAGGTTGTGGCTCACTAGCTGGATCGAATTTTTCGAGGAAGTGACGAAGATGATTGATGAGGGTAGGACAGTGGATGTTGTCTATATGGACTTCAGTAAGGCCTTTGACAAGGTCCCTCATTGGCAGACTGGTGGAGAAGATGAAGTCACATGGGATCAGAGGTGAGCCAGAAAGGTGGATACAAAACTGGCTCGGTCAAAGAAGACAAGAGGGTAGCAGTGAAAGGGTGTGTTTCTGAATGGAAGGCTGTGACAAGTGGCATTCCTCAGGGATCAGTGCTAGGACCTTTGCTGTTTGTAATATATATAAACGATTTGGAGGAAAATGTAACTGGTTTGATTAGTAAGTTCGTGGAAGACACAAAGGTTGCCGGATTTGTGGATAGTGATGAAGACCACCTGAGGATACAGTAGGATATAGATCGGTTGGATACTTGAGCACCATAGCAACACAGAAACAGAGCAAACAGGAGCAGGAGTCAACCATTTGGCCCTTTGAGCCCACTCCGCTATTCATTATGATCATGGCTGATCATTCATATGATGTGCTGTTTCTGTATGATGTGGGAGTTGGTGGACCCCAGGGTCCTTCCCAGTGACCATGTCTGCAGTAAGTGCAGGTTGCTGGAGGAGCTCCAGCTCAAGATAGATGAGCTGGCCTCTGAGCTTCAGACACTGAGGCTCATCAGGGGGAGAGAGGGCGCCATTGTCAATGGGGTGGCAAGAGACATCCATACCCCCCTAGACTGGCTAACTCTAAGGGTCAGGAACAAGAGGGGGCTGCTGAGAGGAGGAAGGAGGTGGGGACCGGAGGAAGGAGGGTGGGGACCGGATGTCTCAGCCTCTCAATCTGCATAACAGGTTTGAGGTTCTTGCTTCCAGTGTGGACGAGAACGAGGGAGGTGAGGTTGGTGAGCAAACTGCACACAGTACAGTGATGCAGACGCAGGATATAGGCAAAGAGAAGGTGATAAGGAACGTAGTCGTAATTGGGGACAGTGGGGTTAAGGGTATTGACACTGTCCTTTGTCACAATGACAAAGTGCACAGAAGGGTGTGTTGTCTGCCTGGTGCTCGGGTCCAGGATGTCACATCTGGGCTGCAGAGGAACCTGGAGTGGGAGGGTGAGAATCCAGTCGTTGTGGTACATGTGGGTGCCAACGATGTAGGCAAAATGCAAACTGAGGATCTGGGGAGGGAGTATGAAAAGCTGGGAATGGAATTAAAAAGTAGAACCGACAAGGTGGTTATCTCTGGACTACTGCCTGAACCGAGTGCAGACGGGCGTAAGGTTGATAAGATTAAGGAAGTGAATGGGTGGCTCAGGGATTGGTGTGGGAGGAATGGGTTTGAATTTATGGGGCATTGGCATCAGTATTGGGGTAGGTGGGACCTGTTCGGGTGGGATGGGGTTGGTCTGAACCGTGCTGGGACCAGAGTCCTGGCGAATCGTGTAAATAGGACTGTAGGTAGGGCTTTAAACTAATTAAGGGGGGGAAGGGTGCGAGGCTAGGTGACATTACGGGGTCTAAAGGAGAGGGTACAGGTAAGGGAAGAGGCCGAGGACATCCCAATAATAAAGGGGGTAGGGGGCGTGAGTATGGTTGGTGGCGTTCTGGCAAATAGGGTCCAGGTGAAGGCTGGGATGAAGGCACTTTATCTAAATGCACGAAGCATTCGGAATAAAGTGGATGAGCTGGTGGCACAGATCAGCACAAATGGATATGATCTGGTGGCCATTACAGAGACGTGGCTGCAAGGTGACAGGGACTGGGAGCTGAATGTCCAGGGGTATCAAGTGTTTAGGAAGGATAGGCGGGAGGAAAAAGGGGGGGGCATAGCTCTGCTGATTAAGAATAGCATCAGGGTGGTAGTAAGGGATGATATAGGAACCAAAGAGCAGAAAGTGGAATCATTGTGGGTGGAGATTAGGAACAGCAAAGGGAGGAAGACGCTGGTGAGTGTCGTCTGTAGGCCCCCAAATAATGATCTGGAGGTGGGGCGGGCTGTTAACACGCGAATAAATGCAGTGTGCCGGAATGGAACGGCGAGAATTATGGGGGATTTCAATCTACATATTGATTGGTCGACCCATGTTGGACGCGGTGGGCTCGAGGAGGAGTTCTTGGAATGCTGCCAGGATAGTTTCCTTGAACAGTGTGTGTTGGAGCCGACGAGGGAGCGAGCTATCTTGGATCTGGTGTTATGTAACAAGGCGGGTAGAATTAGGGACCTTGTGGTGAAGGATCCTCTTGGGGAGAGTGATCATCGTATGGAGGAGGAGAAAGTGGGTTCCCGGACATGTGTCCTTTGTTTGAACAGAGGGGAGTACGGAAGGATGAGAGAAGAATTGGCGAATGTTGACTGGGGGAGCGCGTTGGAAGGTAGGTCTGCTGAGGAGCAGTGGAGGATCTTTAAGGAGATCTTGGTGCTCAGCAGAAATTTATTCCGATGGTTAAAAAGGACCGTAGGAGGAGAAGTAATAAGCTGTGGATAACGAAGGAGGTGAAGGAAAGTGTTAAATTAAAAGCGGAGGCGTTTAGGGTAGCTAAGAGTAGTGGGCGAGAAGAGGATTGAGAGAGGTTTAAAAGTCAACAAAGATTGACAAAGAAGTTGATAAAGAAGGGTAGGATAAGCTATGAAGCTGGGCTAGTGCTTAATATAAAAAAGGATAGCAAGAGTTTTTATAAATATATAAAAAGGAAGAGGCTGGCTGGGGTGAATGTTGGACCCTTAGAGGATGAGAGGGGGGACTTAGTGGTATGGGATGGAGAAATGGCTGAGGCCTTGAATAACTTTTTGTTTCGGTCTTCACGGAGGAGGACGTGAATAATTTGCTGGGTGTTAGAGATGGAAAGATGATACGACAGGAGGGTCTCAATGACATTATTGTTACTAGAGAGGCAGTGCTCGACAGACTGGAGGGACTGATTGTGGACAAGTCCCCAGGACCGGATGGAATGCATCCAAGGGTTCTGAAAGAAATAGCGGACGTGATAGTGGATGCCTTGGTGGTTATTTTCCAAACCTCGCTGGATTCCGGGGAAGTGCCGGGAGATTGGAAAACAGCTAATGTTACACCGTTGTTTAAGAAGGGTGGCAGGCAAAAGGCAGGGAATTATAGGCCAGTTAGTTTAACGTCTGTTGTAGGTAAAATGTTTGAACCCGTCATCAAGGAGGAAATAGCGAGGCATCTTGAGGGGAATTGCTTGATAGAGCAGACGCAGCACGGTTTCGTTAAGGGGAAGCCGTGTCTGATGAATTTATTGGAATTCTATGAGGATGTGTCTAGGGCGGTGGATAGAGGAGAGCCGGTGGATGTGGTCTTTCTTGATTTTCAGAAGGCATTTGACAAGGTACCTCACAAGAGGTTATTGCAGAAGGTCAGGGGGCATGGAGTTGGGGGTAGGGTGTTAGCGTGGATAGAGGATTGGCTGTCAAATAGGAGGCAGAGAGTGGGGGTCAATGGGTGCTATTCGGATTGGCGGTTGGTGACTAGTGGAGTGCCCCAGGGGTCGGTGCTGGGGCCTCAGCTATTTACCATTTATATAGATGATCTGGAGGAGGGAACTGAGTGTATGGTGTCGAAATTTGCTGATGACACCAAGATTGGTGGAACAGCAAATTGCGCGGAGGGTGTGGAGAGTCTGCAGAAGGATCTAGATAGGCTGGGCGAATGGGCCAGGAACTGGCAAATGGAATTTAATGTTGGCAAGTGCGAGGTGGTCCACTTTGGTAGGAATAATGGTAGGAAGGACTATTACTTACGTGGCGAAAAACTGCAGCAGGCGACGGTGCAGAGGGACCTCGGGGTCCTTGTGCATGAGTCGCAAAATCCCAGCCTGCAGGTGCAGCAGGTGGTCAGGAAGGCAAATGGGATGCTGGCCTTCATAGCGAGGGGGATTGAATGTTCCGTGGGAGCATTGAAGAGAGGCTGCGATTTGAGAGTGGAGAGCTGTGGGTGAGTAAAAGCGACTTTTTCTTTTAGAAACTAACTTTATTTTTTAGTGGGTTTTTTTTTTTGATTGTTTTTTTTTAAGTTTGACCCCGGAAGTAGTTGCGAGGGCACTCGGGTCGCGTTTTTTTTTTTACCCGACTATAAATTAGACCGGAGGGGTTTCCCGATACTCTACACGGGTAGAGTATCCCAGCCCTCCCCCCTCCCCTAACCTAAAAAAAAGAGAGAGAGAGAGGGGCTCTGTCTGAGAGCTGGTAAGACTGCTTTTGTATTTGTGTGTGCTGTAAGTGCTTTGGCTCACAGGGCCAAAGAGATAAGGTAAGTTGTAAGTTTTTTTTTCCTTTTTTCCTTTGGGTTGCTATAAGGGGTAAATATGAGTGTGAGACCTGTATGTTGTTGCCAATGCAACATGTGGGAGGTCTTGGAGGCTCCTGGCCTGCCAGACATCCACACCTGTGCTCGGTGTGTGGAGTTGCAGGCCCTACGAAACCAGGTTAAGGAGCTGCAAATGCAGCTCGAGGACCTTCGGCTAGTTAGGGAGAGTGAGGACGTTATAGAAAGGAGCTACCAGCAGGTAGTCACACCAGGGCAACGGGATGAGGGCACTTGGGTTACCATTAGGAAGGGGAAAACACGGGTGATGGGGAGCACTCCGGTGGATGTCCCCCTTCAAAATAAGTACTCCGGCCTGAGTACTACTGGGGGGGACAGCTCATCTGAGGGAGGAAGCGATGGCCAGCTCTCTGGAGCTGAGCCAGTGAGCCAAAAAATCAAAAAGGGAAGCAGAAAGGTAGTATTAATAGGGGACTCCACAGTGAGGGGCGCAGACAGGCGTTTTTGTGGACGTAGAAGGGAGTCGCGGATGGTGGTTTGTCTCCCTGGGGCTGGGATCCAGGATGTCTCTGGGCGGGTCCCAGACATCCTGAAAGGGGAGGGTGAGGAACCGGAGGTAGTAGTACATATAGGTACTACTGATGTAGGTAAGAAGAGGGAGGCACTTGTGAAAAAGGACTATAGGGAACTGGGTAGGCAGCTGAGGAAGAGAAAAGCGAAGGTAGTAATCTCAGGATTGCTGCCTGTGCCAAGGGAGAATGAGGGAAGAAATGAAATGAGGTGGAGGGTGAATGCGTGGCTGAGGGACTGGTGTAGAGGGCAGGGATTTCGGTTCCTAGATCACTGGGACCTCTTTAGGGGTAGGTGGGACCTCTATAGTAGGGACGGGTGGCACTTAAATACCAGGGGGACTAGTATCTTGGCGGGAAGACTGGCTAAGGCTACCGGGGGGACTTTAAACTAGAAAGGATGGGGGGAGGGAACTGTGTTGGGGAAACTGGGACGGAGGAGGTTCACTCCCAGGTAGAGGAGGACCGCAGGCAGTATGCGAGGGAGGTTAGACAGGTGGTGGAGATGGGAAATGCCCAGACTGAGGGGCTGAAGTGTATATATTTTAATGCAAGGAGTATAGTGAATAAGGTAGATGAGCTTAGGGCGTGGATAGCTGTTTGGGATTGTGATGTGGTGGCCATTACGGAGACTTGGATGTCTCAGGGACAGGACTGGGTACTTCAGGTGCCAGGCTTCAGGTGCTTCAGGAAGGACAGGGAGGGTGGCAGAAGGGGTGGTGGCGTGGCACTGTTGATCAGGGATAGTGTCATGGCTACAGAGAAAGAGGATGTCGTGGAGGGATTGTCTACAGAATCTCTGTGGGTGGAAGTTAGGAACAGCAAAGGGTCAAAAACTTTGCTGGGTGTAATCTATAGGCCGCCCAATAGTGACAGGGAAGTTGAAGTGCAAATAGGGAAACAGATTCTGGAGAGATGTTTTAATAACAGAGTTGTCGTGATGGGAGACTTCAATTTCCCAAACATCGACTGGAATATCCCTAGGGTAAGGGGTATAGATGGGGAGGAGTTTGTTAGGTGTGTTCAGGAGGGTTTCCTGACGCAGTATGTGGACAAGCCTACGAGGGGAGAGGCTGTACTTGACCTGGTACTGGCGAATGAACCAGGGCAGGTGATGGATCTTTCGGTAGGAGAGCATCTTGGATATGGTGACCATAATTCTATCTCCTTCACAATTGCGTTGGAACGAGATAGGATCAGGCAGGCTAGGAAGGTGTTTGTCTGGGGTAAGGGGAGATACGAAGAAGTCAGGAAGTTACTTGGACAAATAAACTGGAAGGAGGCGTTCTTAGGGAAAAGTACCGAAGGAAGGTGGCAGATATTCAAGGAATGTGTGTCTGGAGCTCTGAATGACAACGTTCCGATGAGACGAGGGGGTTTTGGTGGGTCGAGGGAACCGTGGTGCACAAAGGATGTGTTGAACCTAGTCAGGAAGAAAAGGAAGGTGTACAAGAGGTTCAGGGAATTAGGAGATGTTAAAGATCTTGAGGAGTATAAGGACTGTAGGAGGGAACTTAAAAGGGAAATTAGGAGAGCCAGAAGGGGTCATGAGAAGACCTTGGCGAGTAAGATTAAGGAGAATCCCAAGGCCTTCTATAAATATGTGAAAGGTAAAAGGATAAGAAGAGAAGGGATAGGACCGATAAAAGGTGAGGGGGGAAAGGTTTGTGTGGAACCAGAAGAAATGGCGGAGGTGCTTAACGAGTACTTCGCCTCAGTATTCACGGTGGAAGCCGATCTGGGAGATTTTGTTATGGATTTGCAGCAGATGGAAAGGATTGAGTACGTGAATATTAAGGAGGAGGATGTGTTGGAACTTTTGAATTCTATCAAGGTAGATAAGTCGCCGGGACCAGATGGGATGTACCCCAGGATACTGTGGGAGGCGAGGGAAGAGATTGCAGAGCCCCTGGCGATGATCTTTGCGTCGTCAATGGAGACGGGAGAGGTTCCAGAGGATTGGAGGATTGCGGATGTAGTTCCTATTTTTAAGAAAGGGAACAGAGATAGCCCGGGAAATTACCGACCGGTGAGTCTGACCTCAGTGGTTGGTAAGCTGATGGAGAGGCTTCTGAGGGACAAGATTTACGAACATTTGGAGAGGTTTGACATGATCAGGAATAGTCAGCATGGATTTGTCAAGGGCAGGTCGTGCCTTACAAGCCTAGTTGAGTTCTTCGATAATGTGACTGAACACATTGACGAAGGAAGTGCCGTGGACGTAGTGTACATGGACTTCAGCAAGGCGTTTGATAAGGTCCCCCATGCAAGACTTCTTGAGAAGGTGAGAGGGCATGGGATCCAAGGGCCTTTGGCCTTGTGGATCCAGAACTGGCTTGCCTGCAGAAGGCAGAGAGTGGTTGTGGATGGGGCTTTTTCTGAATGGAGGTCAGTCACCAGCGGAGTGCCTCAAGGATCTGTTCTGGGACCCTTGTGTTTGTCATTTTCATAAATGACCTGGATGAGGAAGTGGAGGGATGGGTAAGTAAGTTCGCTGATGACACGAAGGTCGGTGGTGTTGTGGATGATCTGGAAGGATGGCAAAAGTTGCAGCAGGACATAGATAGGATGCAGGACTGGGCGGAGAAGTGGCAGATGGACTTCAACGCGGATAAATGTGTTGTCGTCCATTTTGGCAGAACCAACGGGATGAACGAGTACACTATTAAGGGCAGAAGTCTGAGTAGTGTTGAGGAGCAGAAGGATCTTGGGGTCCGGGTCCACAGGACTCTTAAATCGGCCTCGCAGGTGGAGGAGGTGGTCAAGAAGGCGTATGGTGTACTGGCCTTCATTAATCGAGGGATTGAGTTTAGGAGTCGGGAGGTAATGCTGGAACTTTATAAGACCCTTGTCAGGCCTCATTTGGAGTATTGTGCGCAGTTCTGGTCGCCTCACTATAGGAAAGATGTAGAAGCTATTGAAAGGGTGCAGAGGAGATTTACAAGGATGTTGCCTGGACTGGGAGGCATGCCTTATGAAGTTAGGTTGAGGGAGCTGGGACTCTTTTCCCTGGAGAGACGAAGGTTGAGAGGCGACCTGATAGAAGTTTACAAAATGTTGAGAGGAATAGATAGGGTGGACTCTCAGAGGCTATTTCCCCGGTTTGAAATGGTCGCTACGAGAGGACACAGATTTAAGGTGCGGGGAGGCAGGTTCAGAAGTGATGTTAGGGGTAAGTTTTTCACTCAGAGGGTGGTGAGTGAATGGAATCGGCTGCCGTCAGTGGTGGTGGAGGCGAACTCGCTGGGGTCTTTTAAAAGACTTCTGGATGAGTATATGGGGTTTAATGAGATTGAGGGTTATAGATAGGTCTGTAGGTTGGTAGGTGATGTGGTCGGCGCAACTTGTGGGCCGAAGGGCCTGTTTGTGCTGTAGTGTTCTATGTTCTATGTTCTATGTTCTATAAAAGTAGGGAGGTCTTGCTGCAGCTGTATAGGGCACTGGTGAGGCTGCAGCTGGAGTACTGTGTGCAGTTTTGGTCGCCACACTTACGCAAGGATATTTTGGCCTTGGAGGGAGTGCAGAGGAGGTTTACTAGGCTGATGCCGGAGTTGAGGGGGTTGAGCTATGAGGAGAGGCTGAATAAACTAGGCTTGTACTCGTTAGAGTTTAGAAGAATGAGGGGAGATCTCATTGAGACATATAAGATGGTGAATGGGATGGCTAGGATAGAGGTGGAGAGGCTCTTCCCGCTCAGAAAGGACAGTAGGACTAGGGGGCACAGCCTCAAGATAAAGGGGGGGCGGTTTAGAACAGAGTTGAGGAGGAACTTCTTCACTCAAAGGGTGGTGAATCTCTGGAATTCTCTGCCCGTTGAAGTGGTGGAGGCTGCCTCGCTCAATATTTTTAAGACGCGGGTTGATGGGTTTTTGATAAGCGAGGCGATTAAAGGTTGTGGGGAGAGGGCGGGAGAGTGGAAATGAGCCACGACTGATCAGCCATGATCTTATTGAATGGTGGGGCAGGCTCGAGGGGCTAGATGGCCTACTCCTGCTCCTATTTCTTATGTTCTTATGTTAACTTCAATAGCCTGATCCCACCTTCCTCCCATATCCTTCACCCCAAGAGCTATATCAAAATCCTTCTTGAAAATAGCAGCAGATCCCACAGGCTGACCACTTTGGGTGAAGAAATTTCTCCTCATCTCTGTCCTAAAATTTTAATGCGTATCCTCAGACTGTGACCCCTCGTTCTGGACATCCCAACCATTGGGAGCATCCTTCCTGCATCTACTTACGATGCATCTCGTTATGTTAGATTATATTGGTTTCTACGATCCTCCCCCCCAATCTTCTAAACTCCAGTAAATATAATCGCAACCAATGCTCATGCATCAGTCCTGCCATCCCAAAATCCAGCAGTGTTAAAATCCCAACTGATGTTACTGCTGGATATTTCACATCTCAGAATGGAATCCTGGACCAGTAGATTGTAACTTTTAATTTTTCAGAGATGTGGGTGAACGAAATTACAGGACTGCTAATTAACTTTTATAAAATGATTAAAACATTTATTAGAATGAAAAGATTGATGATAATATGATATTCATTCATCCCACCTATATCTTCACAAATATACACAGGTTTTTAAATATAACGCATAAGTTACGGAATTTATCTTATGCTTTATTGTTCTTGGTAAATACACAATCCCTGTAAACCAACAGGCTAATTACGGTTCGATATCCCCTCACCCTGAAACCAATTGGCAAATATCACCCTGTATAACTTATGTGGATTTCTCATCAAATACCCCAGATGCTGATCACACTGAGAAGCCTCATAATTACTCCAATTTCCACTCCAGTGTTTCCAAACTTCACTCTTGACAAAACATGCCCTAGCATCTTCTCAAAAACATTTCCTCTTAGATGCCTTCACCAGGGATCCACTTCCAGGATTTCTAACTCTCCTTTGAATATTCCCCAGCCTTGAATTGCCTCTTGTAGATGAGTTCCATACAATCTCTCAGTCATGCCAGCAGAGCATTGCTGCTTCACAGGCTGCTTTAAGTTATCACTGGTCTTATGATTGTTTCAGATATAGATCATAGAACCCTACGGTGCAGAAAGAGGCCCTTCGGCCCATCAAGTCTGCACGGAACACAATCCCACCCAGGCCCTACCCCCATATCCCTCTAACCTACACATCCCTGGATACTAAGGGGCAATTTCTTAGCATGGCCAATAAACCTAACCTGCACATCTTTGGACTGTGGGAGGAAACCAGAGTACCTGGAGGAAACCCACACAGACACGAGGAGAATGTGCAAACTCCACACAGACAGTGACCCAACAAAAGTTTTAACCCCCTTGAGTAGAAATTAAAAAAAACTTGCTTAAAGCTATACTCTATTTCTAATATCCAAAAATTTAAATATAAGTTGCTTAAAACTACCTGTGTTTCCTGACATACAGGCTTGGCACTGTAAACAGTCCCTGGAGCCAAAGTACTGGGATTCCAGGACCAGGTAAGTTTTGGAAGCCTTAGAAAGGGGAGTGGAGGTGAGGCCTCGTGGGTAGACAAAGAGGGTGTGAGGGGAAGGAGGGAAGACCTCTTTTAGGTGGGATTCTGACTTAAAGGCATTCAGTCACAATCCCACTGGTGGTAGCTTTGCACCATTGGCTCCTCAGCAAGCACATACACCAAATGTCTGAACCTGTGGTTTCCCTTGTACTGAGCAGGGACCAGACCTTATGTTGGGTAGTGGGCATCTAATGTTAAATGGAGGCTCCGAACAGAGACACTCCCTTTCTGCCATAGGCCTATATTAGGTGTCCCTCCCACCAGCCTTGAAATTGAGATGCAACAAGAAATGACTCTTTTGTGGTCATTAATTGGCCCCTGAAGGGCATCAATTGGGGCAAGAGCGGCTCGGCTGGCCTAGGCCTTGCCCATTAAAGCATAAAATTGCAGAGCAGTTAGACTGGGTAAGAACCTGGTACTAAGGCCACATTCAAAACTCCCTCCCCACACTTCCCCCTGCCCCCACATCTAAACCAGGTTGCCTTTCTGCTTCCTACCAGATCTCAGTTTCTTAGTCATTTGACATTTTGTCATAGTTACATCATTAGTTACATCAGAACCAGGTGCTCCTGTTAACCCTTTATGCTTTTCAAAGTCTTGACAATCACATCTAAACTATTGCTTCAGATTCAATGACTGACACAACAAAGCCTTCCGGGCATCTCCTACTGGTCAGTATTGAGGGAGAGGAGAATCAGAAAGTAATCCTGTTGATGAGTATGTGAGGTCCTGACATTCAGTGTAATAAACAGGCTGATCTATCCAGAAGCCCCTGACTCCAAAACCTTTAATGAAATGATGGACTTAATTAAAAGCAATTATGACCCGAAACCTTCCATCAGGCTCCAGCAATACCACTTTAAGACGGCAAGGTGAATATCACTGAATTTATAACCAGGCTGCAAAAATTGGCAGAATGCTATGAATCAGGGCCACCCCAGGGGGACTAATATCTTGGTGGGAAGATTGGCTAAGGCTACCGGGGGGACTTTAAACTAGAAAGGATGGGGGGAGGGAATTGTGATGGGGAGACAGGGACGGAGGAGGTTAGCTCCCAGGTAAGAGAGGACTGCAGGCAGTATGAGAGGGAGGTTAGACAGGGGGTGGAGAAGGGTAATGCCCAGACTGAGGGGCTGAAGTGTATATATTTTAACGCCAGGAGTGTAGTGAATAAGGTAGATGAGCTTAGGGCGTGGATTGCTGCTTGGGAATGTGATGTGGTGGCCATTACGGAGACTTGGATGTCTCAGGGACAGGACTGGGTACTTCAGGTGCCAGGATTCAGATGCTTCAGGAAGGACAGGGAGGGTGGCAGAAGAGGTGGTGGAGTGGCACTGTTGGTCAGGGACAGTGTCATGGCTGCAGAGGAGGAGGATGCCATGGAGGGACTATCTACTGAGTCTCTGTGGGTGGAAGTTATGAACAGCAAAGGGTTGAAAACTTTGCAGGGTGTATTCTATAGGCCGCCCAATAGTGACAGGGAAGTTGGGGTGCAGATAGGGAAACAGATTCTGGAGAGATGTAGTAATAACAGAGTTGTCGTGATGGGAGACTTCAATTTCCCAAACATCGACTGGAATATCTCTAGAGTAAGGGGTTTGGATGGGGAGGAGTTTGTTAGGTGTGTTCAGGAAGGTTTCCTGACACAGTACGTGGATAAGCCTACGAGGGGAGAGGCTGTACTTGACCTGGTACTGGCGAATGAACCAGGACAGGTGATGGATCTCTCGGTAGGAGAGCATAGAACATAGAACACTACAGCACAAACAGGCCCTTCGGCCCACGAGTTGCACCGATCACATCAACACCTACCAATCTATAGACCTATCTATAACCCCCAATCCCATTAAATTCCGTATACTCATCCAGAAGTCTTTTAAAAGACCCCAGCGAGTTCGCCTCCACCACCACTGACGGCAGCCAATTCCATTCACTCACCACCCTCTGAGTGAAAAACTTACCCCTAACATCACTTCTGTACTTGCCTCCCCGTACCTTCAATCTGTGTCCTCTCGTAGCATCTTGGGAATGGTGATCATAATTCTATCTCCTTCACAATTGCATTGGAACGAGATAGGATCAGGCAGGCTAGGAAAGTGTTTGTCTGGAGTACAAAGAACAAAGAACAAAGAACAACCCAGCACGGGAAACAGGGGGAAATACGAAGAAGTCAGGAAGTTACTTGGACAAATAAACTGGAAGGAGGCGTTCTTAGGGAAAAGTACCGAAGGAAGGTGGCAGATGTTCAAGGAATGTTTGTCTGGAGCTCTGCATGACAACGTTCCGATGAGACAAGGGGGTTTTGGTAGATCACGGGAACCGTGGTGCACGAAGGCTGTGGTGAACCTAGTAAGGAGGAAAAGAAAGGTGTACAAAAGATTCAGGGAACTAGGAGATGTTAAGGATCTTGAGGAGTATAAGGATTGTAAAAGGGAGCTTAAAAGGGAAATTAGGAGAGCCAGAAGGGGTCATGAGAAGGCCTTGGCGGGTAAGATTAAGGAGAATCCCAAGGCCTTCTATAAATATGTGAAAAGTAAAAAGATGAGAAGAGAAGGGATAGGACCTATAAAAGGTGAAGGGGGAAAGGTCTGTGTGGAACCAGAGGAAATGGCAGAGGTGCTTAATGAGTACTTTGCCTCAGTATTCACAGTAGAAACTGATCTGGGAGATTTTGCCACGGTTTTGCAGCAGATGGAAAAGATTGAGTATGTGGATATTAAGGAAGAGGATGTGTTAGAACTTTTGAATTCTATCAAGATAGATAAGTCGCCGGGACCAGATGGGATGTACCCCAGGATACTGTGGGAGGCGAGGGAAGTGATTGCAGAGCCCCTGGCGATGATCTTTGCGTTGTCAATGGAGACGGGAGAGGTTCCGGAAGATTGGAGGATTGCGAATGTAGTTCCTATTTTCAAGAAAGGGAACAGAGATAGCCCGGGAAATTACCAACCGGTGAGTCTGACCTCAGTGGTTGGTAAGCTGATGGAGAGGCTTCTGAGGGACAAGATTTACGAGCATTTGGAGAGGTTTGACATGATCAGAAATAGCATGGTTTTGTCAAGGGCAGGTCGTGCCTTACGAGCCTGGTTGAGTTCTTCGAAAATGTGACTGAACACATTGACGAAGGAAGTGCAGTGGACGTGGTGTACATGGACTTCAGCAAGGCGTTTGATAAGGTCCCCCATGCAAGACTTCTTGCGAAGGTGAGAGGGCATGGGATCCAAGGGCCTTTGGCCTTGTGGATCCCGAACTGGCTTGCCTGCAGAAGGCAGAGAGTGGTTGTGGATGGGTCTTTTTCGGCATGGAGGTCAGTCACCAGTGGAGTGCCCTAGGGATCTGTTCGAGGACCCTTGCTGTTTGTCATTTTCATAAATGACCTAGATGAGGAAGTGGAGGGATGGGTAAGTAAGTTCGCTGATGACACGAAGGTCGGTGGTGTTGTGGATGGTCTGGAAGGATGTCAAAAGTTGGAGCAGGACATAAATAGGATGCAGGACTGGGCGGAGAAGTGGCAGATGGACTTCAACGCGGATAAATGTGTAGTCGTCCATTTTGACAGAACCAATGGGATGAACGAGTACACTATCAAGGGTAGGAGTCTTAGTAGTGTTGAAGAGCAGAAGGATCTTGGGGTCCGGGTCCACAGGACTCTTAAATCGGCCTCGCAGGTGGAGGATGTGGTCAAGAAGGCGTATGGTGTACCGGCCTTCATTAATCGAGGGATTGAGTTTAGGAGTCGGGAGGTAATGCTGCAACTTTATAAGACCCTTGTCAGGCCTCATTTGGAGTACTGTGCGCAGTTCTGGTCGCCTCACTATAGTAAGGACGTAGAAGCTATTGAAAGGGTACAGAGGAGATTTACAAGGATGTTGCCTGGACTGGGAGGCATGCCTTATGAAGTTAGGTTGAGGGAGCTGGGACTCTTTTCCCTGGAGAGACGAAGGTTGAGAGGCGACCTGATAGAAGTTTATAAAATGTTGAGAGGAATAGATAGGGTGGATTCTCAGAGGCTATTTCCCCGGGTTGAAATGGTCGCTACAAGAGGACACAGATTGAAGGTGCGGGGAGGCAAGTACAGAAGTGATGTTAGGGGTAAGTTTTTCACTCAGAGGGTGGTGAGTGAATGGAATCGGCTGCCATCAGTGGTGGTGGAGGCGAACTCGCTGGGGTCTTTTAAAAGACCTGGATGAGTATATGGAATTTAATGGGGTTGGGGGTTATAGATAGGTCTATAGATTGGTAGGTGTTGATGTGATCGGTGCAACTCGTGGGCCGAAGGGCCTGTTTGTGCTGTAGTGTTCTATGTTCTAAAGGAAATGTTGCGAGATAGACTGGTGTGTGGAACTAACAATGTGACAGTTCAAAAAAAATGATTAGCAGAACCAGGGAGAACACAATTGAATTGCATTCCCACAACAAAGGTTGCTCGATAATGCTGGAGTTGTTAGTAAATGGCTACCCATTAAAAATGGAAGTGAATACGGGGGCTACGATCTCTGTTATCTGGGAGCAGACTTACAATTGCCTGTGAGCTGGTATTCAACTCCTGATCCTGAAAAGCACAAAGGCCAGGCTGGCCACCTACATGGGAGAAACATTGCAGATAGAGGTGACCCTGGTGATTTAACGAAGCAGTCAACTTGACTTCCGTTCAACATTGTACAGGGAACAAGGACCTAGCCTTATGGAGAGGCTTAACTCCAATCCATCAGAGTGAACTGGCTGGCAGCCTTCAAGCTAGGCACATCGGTCTGTACAAAGTCATCAATAGGTACCCTGAAGTCTTCCAGGAAGAACTTGTGAAAATAAGGGGAGCCAAAGCTAAGATTTACATCGACCCCAGTGCTACGCCTAAGTATTTTAGAGTGAGACCAGTTCCATACTCCCTATTTGAACAGGTAGAGTCAGAACTGAAATGCCTGTAAAAGTTGAACATTGTAAGACCTATAACACAGTTCGCAGAGTGGGCCGTGCCTGTTCCTGTCCTTAAACCGGATAATGCAGTCCGACATTGTGGAGATTATAAGCTTATAATTGGGTTTTGAAACTTGACAGATACCCCATGCTCCAAATTGAGGTCCACTTGCCTGCCCTTTGGGGTACCTACTTGCTCGACTATGGAAATACCAAAGGTGGTGTTGAGATTATCACAGCTGGAGGCTTCCAACAATGTTAAACAGCAACTTGCGTACTCTAATCTATTTACTCACTTTGACTCCAATAAGGCCATTATCTTAAGAACATAAGAACATAAGAAATAGGAGCAGGAGTAAGCCATCTCGCCCCTCAAGCCTACCCCGCCATTCAATAAGATCATGGCTGATCTGTCGTGTCTCAGTTCCACATTCCCGCCCTCTCCCCATAACCCTTAATCCCCTTGCCTATCAAAAACCTATCAACCCGCTTCTTAAATATATTTAGCGAGGCAGCCTCCACCACTTCAACGGGCAGAGAATTCCAGAGATTCACCACCCTTTGAGTGAAGAAGTTCCTCCTCAACTCTGTTCTAAACCGCCCCCCCCTTTATTTTGAGGCTGTGCCCTCTAGTCCTACTGCCCTTTCTGAGCGGGAAGAGCCTCTCCACCTCTATCCTATCCATCCCATTCATCATTTATATGTCTCAATGAGATCCCCCCTCATTCTTCTAAACTCTAACGAGTACAAGCCTAGTTTATTCAGCCTCTCCTCATAGCTCAACCCCCTCAACTCCGGTATCAGCCTAGTAAACCTCCTCTGCACTCCCTCCAAGGCCAAAATATCCTTGCGTAAGTGCGGCGACCAAAACTGCACACAGTACTCCAGCTGCAGCCTCACCAGTGCCCTGTACAGTTGCAGCAAGACTTCCCTACTTTTATATTCAATCCCCCTTGCTATGAAGGCCAGCATCCCATTCGCCTTCCTGACCACCTGCTGCACCTGCAGGCTGGGTTTTTGCGACTCATGCACAAGGACCCCGAGGTCCCTCTGCACCGTCGCATGCTGCAGTTTTTCGCTATGTAAGTGATAGTCCTTCCTACCATTATTCCTACCAAAGTAGACAACTTCACATTTGCCAACATTAAATTCCATTTGCCATTTCCTGGCCCATTTGCCCAGCCTATCTAGATCCTTCTGCAGACTCTCCACACCCTCCGTGCAATTTGCCGTTCCACCAATCTTGATGTCATCAGCAAATTTCGACACCATACACTCGGTTCCCTCCTCCAGATCACCTATATAAATGGTGAATAGCTGAGGCCCCAGCACCGACCCCTGGGGCACTCCACTAGTCACCAACCGCCAATCCGAATAGCACCCATTGACCCCCACTCTCTGCCTCCTATTTGACATCCAATCCCCTATCCACGCTAACACCCTACCCCCAACTCCATGCCCCCTGACCTTCTGTAATAACTTCTTGTGAGGCACCTTATCAAACGCCTTCTGAAAATCAAGAAACACCACATCCACCGGCTCTCCTCTATCCACCGCCCTAGACACATCCTCATAGAACTCCAATAAATTCGTCAGACACGACTTCCCCTTAACGAAACCGTGCTGCGTCTGCTCTATCAAACAATTCTCCTCAAGATGCCTCGCTATTTTTCCCGTTGATCGCGGATTCAAACATTTTACCTACAACAGACGTTAAACTAACCGGCCTATAATTCCCTGCCTTTTGCCTGCCACCCTTCTTAAACAACGGTGTAACATTAGCCGTTTTCCAATCTTCCGGCACTTCCCCGGAATCCAGCGAGGTTTGGAAAATAATCACCAAGGCATCCACTATCACCTCCTCCATTTCTTTCCGAACCCTTGGATGCATTCCATCCAGTCCTGGGGACTTGTCCACTATCGGTCCCTCCAGTCTGTCGAGCACTGCCTCCCTAGTAACAATAATGTCATTCAGGCCCTCCACTCCTACCATCTTTCCATCGCTAACACCCGGCAAATTATTCACGTCCTCCTCCGTGAAGACCGAAACAAAAAAGTTATTCAAGGCCTCAGCCATTTCCCCATCCCTTACCACTAAGTCCCCCCTCTCATCCTCTAAGGATCCAACGTTCACCCTAGTCAGCCTCTTCCTTTTCATATATTTATAAAAATTCTTACTATCCTTTTTTATATTAAGCGCTAGCCTAGCTTCATAGTTTCTCCTACCCTTCTTTATCAACTTCTTTGTCATTCTTTGTTGACATTTAAACCTCTCCCAATCCTCTTCTCGCCCACTACGCTTAGCTACTCTAAACGCACCCGCTTTTAATTTAGCACTCTCCTTTACCTCCTTCGTTATCCACGGCTGATTATCTCTCCTCCTACGATCCTTTTTAACCATCGGAATAAATTTCTGCTGAGCACCAAGAAAGATCACCTTAAAGATCCTCCACTGTTCCTCAGCAGATCTACCTTCCAACGTGCTCCCCCAATCAACATTCGCCAATTCCTCTCTCATCCTACAGTACTCCCCCCGTTCAAACAAAGGACACATGTCCGGGAACCCACTTTCTCCTCCTCCATCTGCATCAGAAACTCCACCATACAATGATCACTCTTCCCAAGAGGAACCTTCACCACAAGGTCCCTAATTCTACCTGCCTCATTACATAACACCAGATCCAAGATAGCTCGCTCCCTCGTCGGCTCCAACACACACTGTTCAAGGAAACTATCCTGGCAGCATTCCAAGAACTCCTCCTCAAGCCCACCGCGTCCAACATGGGTCGACCAATCAATATGTAGATTGAAATCCCCCATAATTATCGCCGTTCCATTACTGCACGCTGCATTTATTTGCGTGTTAACAGCCCGCCCCACCTCCAGATCATTATTTGGGGGCCTATAAACGACACCCACCAGCGTCTTCCTCCCTTTGCTGTTCCTAATCTCCACCCACAACGATTCCACTTCCTGCTCTTTGGCTCCTATATCATCCCTTACTACCACCCCGATGCTATCCTTAATCAGCAGAGCTACGCACCCCCCCCTTTTTCCTCCCGCCTATTATTCCTAAACACTTGATACCCCTGTACATTCAGCTCCCAGTCCCCGTCACCTTGCAGCCACATCTCTGTAATGGCCACCAGATCATATCCATTTGTGCTGATCTGCGCCACCAGCTCATTCACTTTGTTTCGAATGCTTCGTGCATTCAGATAGTGCCTTCATCCCAGCCTTCACCTGGACCCTACTTGCCAGAACGCCACCAACCATACTCACGCCCCCTACTCCTTTTATTATTGGGACATCCTTGGCCTCTTCCCTTACCTGTACCCTCTCCTTTACTTTAGACCCTGTAATTTCACCTAGCCTCGCACCCTCCCCCCCTCTAATTAGTTTAAAGCCCTATCTACAGTCATATTTACATGATTCGCCAGGACTCTGGTCCCAACCTGGTTCAGACCAACCCCATCCCACCTGAACAGGTCCCACCTACCCCAATACTGATGCCAATGCCCCATAAATTCAAACCCATTCCTCCCACACCAGTCCCTGAGCCACCCATTCACTTCCTTAATCTTAGCAACCCTACGCCCGTCTGCACTCGGTTCAGGCAGTAGTCCAGAGATAACCACCTTGTCGGTTCTACTTTTTAATCCCATTCCCAGTTTTTCATACTCCCTCCCCAGATCCTCAGTTCGCATTTTGCCTACATCGCTGGCACCCACATGTACCACAATGACTGGATTCTCACCCTCCCACTCCAGGTTCCTCTGCAGCCCAGATGCAACATCCTGGACCCGAGCACCAGGCAGACAACACACCCTTCTGTGCACTTTGTCATTGTGACAAAGGACAGTGTGAATACCCTTAACCACACTATCCCCAATTACGACTACGTTCCTTTTCACCTTCACTTTGCCTATGTCCTGTGTCTGCATCACTGTACCGTGTGCAGTTTGCTCACCAACCTCACCCCCCTCGTTCTTGTCCACACTGGAAGCAAGAACCTCAAACCTGTTATGCAGATTGAGAGGCTGAGGCATTTGGTCCCCACCCTCCTTCCTCCGGTCTCCACCCTCCTTCCTTCTCTCAGCAGCCCCCTCCTGTTCCTGACCCTTAGAGTTAGCCAGTCTAGTGGGGGTGGATGTCTCTTGCACCCCATTATCGATGGCACCCCCCCCTCCCCCTGATGAGCCTCAGTGTCTGTAGCTCAGAGGCCAGCTCATCTACTTTGAGCTGGAGCTCCTCCAGCAACCTGCACTTACTGCAGACATGGTCACTGGGAGGGACCCTGGAGTCCACCAGCTCCCACATCATTACCTTGACATGCAGTGTAGGGTTGGATCAATATTGGCACATTGCTGGAGAGATGGGACAGAGAAACCTATTGCGTCTGCATCTAAGACCCTATCGGACGCTGAGCGGAGGTATTCCCAGATTGAAAAAAAGAGATTGGCAGTTGTTTTCAGTGTTAAAAAATTCCATCACTTCACAGTGACTCATCATAAACCTTTGCAGGGACATTTTAAAGTAGACAAGGCAATACCCTCATTGCCTCTAGAGGGTGGGAGGATGTTATGATGACCATGGGGATCATCAATAAATCTTCCTGTGACCCTCATTGAATATGAGCTCTGCTATTAGGTGAATGGAGTCTTACCCAGTAGGGAAGAAGCTGTAGGGGGTTTAAAACCAGCTGGCTCAAGTCAGGCTGGCAGTCTATAGACTTGGGACTGATTTGCACTCTGTAGCTATTGAATAGCTCAGATATCACTGGAGATAGCATCAATAAGATTATTACAGCTTCATTAGACTGGAAGATGGAAAATGTAACTCCATTATTCAAAAAAGGAGAGAGAGAGACAGAAAGTGGGAAATGACAGGCCATTAGCTAAACATCTGATGAATAGAAAATGTTAGAAACTATTATTAATGAATTGTAGCAGGGCACTTGGATAAGCCCATTAATCAGGCAGAGGTAACATGGTTCTGTGAAAGGGAAATTATGATTAACCAACTTGTTGAAGTTCTTTGACGGAACCACGAAGGGGAACCAGTAGATGTACTTAGATTTCCAAAAGGAATTTGATATGGTGCAACATCAAAGGTTATTGCGCAAAATAAAAGCTCATGCTGTAGAGGGCAACATATTGGTATGGATTGAAGACTGGCTAGTTAACAGGAAGCAGAGAATAGGCATAAATGGGTCTTTTTCTGGTTGACAGGATGTAATGAGAGGTATCACCCATAATCAATGCTGTGACCTCAACTGTTTAAAATTTATATAAATGACTTGGATGAAAAGATTGAAGGGGTGGTTGACAAATTTGCTGATGATACAACTGAGGCTAAAAAAAAATATAGGTTTGTGAAGTGAGTGGGCAAAGATCTGGCAAATGAAGCATAAAGTGGGAAAATGTGAAATTGTCCATTTTGGCAGGAAAAATAAAAAATAAATTTATTATTTAAATGAAGAGAGATTGAAGAGCTCTGAGGTGCAGAGGGATCTGGGTGCCCTAGTGCACGAAACACAAAAGGCTGGTATGTACGTTCAGCAAGTAATTAGGAAAGCTAATAGAATGTTATCATTTATTGAGAGGGGAATTGATTGTAAAAGTAGGGAAGTCATGCTTATTTATACAGAGCACGAGAGGGATCTAGAGTATTGTGAACTGTGTGCAGTTTTGGGCGCCGCACCTGCGCAAGGATATTTTGGCCCTGGAGGGAGTGCAGAGGAGGTTTACTAGGCTGATACCGGAGTTGAGGGGGTTGAGCTATGAGGAGAGGCTGAATAAACTAGGCTTGTACTCGTTAGAGTTTAGAAGAATGAGGGGAGATCTCATTGAGACGTATAAGATGATGAATGGGAAGGATAGGATAGAGGTGGAGAGACTCTTCCCGCTCAAAAAAGACAGTAGGACTAGGGGGCACAGCCTCAAGATAAAGGGGAGGCGGTTTAGAACGGAGTTGAGGAGGAACTTCTTCACTCAAAGGGTGGTGAATCTCTGGAATTCTCTGCCCGTTGAAGTGGTGGAGGCTGCCTCGCTAAATATTTTTAAGAAGCGGGTTGATGGGTTCTTGATAAGAGAGGGGATTAAGGGTTATGGGGAGAGGGCGGGAAAGTGGAACTGAGCCACGACAGATCAGCCATGATCTTATTGAATGGCGGGGCAGGCTCGAAGGGCTAGATGGCCTACTCCTGCTCCTATTTCTTATGTTCTTATGTTCTTATATTGATCTCCTTATTTAAGGAAGGATATAAATGTGCTGGAAGCAGTTAAGAGAACGTTTGGTCAGTTAATACTTGGAATGAGTGGATTGCCTGATGAAGAAAGGTTCTGGCGGCACAGTGGTTCGCATTGCTGCCTCACAGCACCAGGGACCCGAGTTCAGTTCCCGGCTTGGGTTACTGTGCGGAGTCTGCACGTTCTCCCCGTGGCTGCATGGGTTTCCTCCGGGTGCTCTGGTTTCCCCCCGCAGTCCAAAAGACATGCTGGTTAGGTGCATTGGCCATGCTAAATTCCCCCTCAGTGTACCGGAACAGGCACCAGAGTGTGGTGACATTACCTTCATTGCAGTGTTAATGTAAGCATACTTGTGACACTAATAAATAAACTTTAAACTTCAAAGCAAGCTTTGTATTCACTGGAGTTTAGAAGGATAAGACGTGACTTGGTTGAAACATACAAGATCCTGAAGAGTATTGACAGGGTGGATGTGGAAAGATGTCTTCTCTTGTGGGAGAATCTAGAACAAGCAATCATTGTTTACTTTAATAGGTTGCCCATTTAAAATGGAGATAAGGATTTTTTTTTCTCTCAGAATGTCATGAATCTTTGGAACTCTTCCTGAAAAGGCGGTGGAAAGAGCATCTTACCCAGACCAAACTCTCCATCTAATCCCATAACTTCGTGCATTTACCATGGCTAATCCACCAAACCTACATATTTTTGGAATCAAAGGGGTAATTTAGCATGAACCCATCCACCTAAACTGGACATCTTTGGATTGTGGGAAGAAAACAGAGCAACTAGAGGCAACACACGCAAACACAGGGAGAATGTGCAAACTCCGCACAGAAAGTCACCAAAGGCATGAATTGAACCCAGGTCCCTGGTGTTGTGAGGCAGCAGTGTTAACCACTGTGCCTCTCTGCTGCTCTGCGGAGATAGAGCTAGATAGATTCTTGGCAAGTGAAGGAGTGATAGGTTATCAGGAGCAGGTAGAATGTGGAGTTGGGGTTACTGCCAATGCAGCCATGATCTCATTAAATGGCAGAGCAGGTGCGAGGGGCTGAATGGCCTATTCTGTTCCTTGCTCATATATTCATATGTAAACTATTCATTTAATACTCAGCTATGTCCTTTACCTCCATGTGTCAATTCCCTTTATGATTCTTTATCACCCCTACTCCTTTCACATCCTTTTTATTATTTTTATGCCTGTGGAAGAGTTTGGAAGTCCCTTTTATGCTTTACGTGCTCCCTCTTTGCTTCATTTATTTGCTTTCTCACCTCCCCTCTGAACCATCGATATTCAGCCTGGTTTTCAATTGTATTTTGTAGCTGATATCTGTCATAAGCACACTTTTTCTTCTTATCCCAATCTTTATCTTTTGAGATTCTTCTGAGTTTGTGCAGAAATGGCAAAAGTCACCTGACCCTTGGCCACCATCTTAGCAGTCTTTGAAAATCTAATTTTAAAAGCAAAGGCAGTTCCAGAAAATGCTGCGTTGAACACTATCCATATTTAAAATTGCGAATGTGATATGCTTCTACTCAGCTTCACATAGACAGACCAATAGATTTTTGTTATGTAAGGGTATCAGGGAGCAAAGTGACAAAAATCGAACAACTGTAAATGAATGGCAGAATTGACTCGAGAATATTCAACTGCCTCTTTCCGATATGTATTTATGTGAGACTGTCTTTGAGAGAGAAACAGTTAAATTGAGAGACGAGCTTGGAGGAACAGGTCTTTTATCCACTCTGATTAAAATGCAATTTAATCACTGTGAATTTGCTGACATCAGAGCTCTTATATTTCTGTTCCCGGTGGTGCGTTAGGACACAGCAGGGGATAATTGGACATGAGGATATGTGCTGGTTACCCTGGTGATTTCTTGTGTCTATCCTGAGTGACAAGCCTCAAAAAAAGAGCAAAGAACAGTACATACAGCACAGATACAGGCCCTTTGGCCCTCCGAGCCTGTGCTGATCATGATACCTGCCTGAACTAAAACTGTATGCACTTACAGAGTCCGTATCCTTCCATTCCCAACCTATTTATGTGTTTGTCTGGATGCCCCTTAAATTCTGCATACGTACCTGTTCCCACCACCTCCCCAGGCAATGTGTTCCAGACATTCACCACCCTTGTGTAAAGAACTTGCCTCGCACATCTCTGCTAAACTTTTTCCCATGTATCTTAAACCTAATACTTGAATTTTCTATCCTAGGAAAGAGCATCCAACTATCCACTCTGTCCATGCCATTCAGAATCCTGTAAACCTCTATCAGGTTACTCCTCAACCTCTATCATTCCAGTGAGAACAAACCAAATTTATCCAATTTCTCCTCATAGCTAATACCCTCCAGACCAGGCAACATCCTGGTAAACTCCTTAAGTACCCTCTTCAAAGCATCCACATTCTCCTGGCAATGTAGCGACCCGAATTATACAGAATATTCCAAATGAGTCCTAACTAAGGTTCCGTACAGCTGCAGCATTACCTACCAATTTTTATACTTGATGCCCCGACCAATGAAGGCAAGCATGCTGTATGCCTCATAAGAAATAGGAGCAGGAGTAGGCCATCTAGCCCTTCGAGCCTGCCCCGCCATTCAATAAGATCATGGCTGATCTGTCGCTGCTCAGTTCCACTTTCCCGCTTTCTCCCCATAACCCTTAATCCCCTCTCTTATCAAAAACCCATCAACCCGCGTCTTAAAAATATTTAGCGAGGCAGCCTCCACCACTTCAACGGGCAGAGAATTCCAGAGATTCACCACCCTTTGAGTGAAGAAGTTCCTCCTCAACTCCGTTCTAAACCGCCCCCCTTTTATCTTGAGGCTGTGCCCCCTAGTCCTACTGTCTTTTTTGAGCGGGAAGAGTCTCTCCACCTCTATCCTATCCATCCCATTCACCATCTTATACGTCTCAATGAGATCTCCCCTCATTCTTCTAAACTCTAACGAGTACAAGCCCAGTTTATTCAGCCTCTCCTCATAGCTCAACCCCCTCAACTCCGGTATCAGCCTAGTAAACCTCCTCTGCACTCCCTCCAAGGCCAAAATATCTTTGCGCAGGTGCGGCGCCCAAAACTGCACACAGTACTCCAGCTGCGGCCTCACCAATGCCCTATACAGCTGCAGCAAGACCTCCCTACTTTTATATTCAATCCCCCTCGCTATGAAGGCCAGCATCCCATTCGCCTTCCTGACCACCTGCTGCACCTGCAAGCTGGGTTTTTGCGACTCATGCACAAGGACCCCGAGGTCCCTCTGCACCGCCGCCTGCTGCAGTTTTTCGCCCCGTAAGTAATAGTCCTTCCTACCATTCTTCCTACCAAAGTGGACCACCTCACACTTGCCAACATTAAATTCCATTTGCCATTTCCTGGCCCATTTGCCCAGCCTATCTAGATCCTTCTGCAGACTCTCCACACCCTCCGCACAATTTGCCGTTCCCCCTATCTTGGTGTCATCAGCAAATTTCGACACCCTACACTCGGTTCCCTCCTCCAGATCATCTATATAAATGGTAAAAAGCTGAGGCCCCAGCACCGACCCCTGGGGCACTCCACTAGTCACCATCCGCCAATCCGAATAGCACCCGTTGACCCCCACTCTCTGCCTCCTACTTGACAACCAATCCTCTATCCACGCTAACACCCTACCCCCAACTCCATGTCCCTCGACCTTCTGCAATAACCTCTTGTGAGGCACTTTGTCAAACGCCTTCTGAAAATCCAGAAAGACCACATCCACCGGCTCTCCTCTATCCACCGCCCTAGACACATCCTCATAGAACTCCAGTAAATTTGTCAGACACGACTTCCCTTTAATGAAACCGTGCTGCATCTGCTCTATCAAGCAATTCCCTTCAAGATGCCTCGCAATTTCCTCCTTAATGACAGATTCTAACATTTTACCTACCACAGACGTTAAACTAACCGGCCTATAATTCCCCGCCTTTTGCCTGGCACCCTTCTTAAACAACGGCGTAACATTAGCCGTTTTCCAATCATCTGGCACTTCCCCGGAATCCAGCGACATCTGGAAAATAACCACCAAGGCATCCACTATCACCTCCGCCATTTCTTTCAGAACCCTCGGATGCATTCCATCCGGTCCTGGGGACTTGTCCACAATCAGCCCCTCCAGTCTGTCGAGCACCGCCTCTCTAGTAACAGTAATGTCATTAAGCCTCCTTGACTTTCTTATCCACCTGCGTTGTACTTACAGTGATGGGTGGACATGCACGCCCAGATTTCTCTGCCTGTCAATACTCTTAAGGGTTCTGCTATTTACTGTATAATTCCTACATGCATTCGGCCTTTCAAAATGCATTACCTCAATTTTCCGGACGAACCTCCATCTGCCATTTCTCGGCCCAAGTCTCCAACTGGTCCATATCTTGTTGTATCCTCTGACAATCCTCTTTACGACCTGCAACTCTATCAATTTTTGTGTCGTCAGCAAACTTACTAATCAGACCAGCTAGATTTTCCTCCAAATCATTTATCTATGCTATGAACAACGAAGGTCCCAGAACCGGTCCCTGTGGCACACCGCTAGTTACAGTCTTCCATTCAGAAAAGCATGCCTCTACTGCTACCCTCTGTCTTCTAAGTGAAAGCAGTTCTGTATCCATCTTGCCAGCTCTACTCTGGTCCTGTGTGACTTCACCTTTCGTACCAGTCTACCATGGAGGTCCCTTGTCAAAGGCTTCACTGAAGTCCATGTATACAGCATCCACTGCCTTTCCCTCATCTATCATCTTCGTCACTTCTTCAAAAAACTCAATCATGTTAGTGAGGCACTACCTCCTCGTCACAAAACCATGCTGCCTATCGATAATATTTGCATTTGTTTCCAAATGTGAGTAAATCCTACTTTTTCCAATAAATTCTCTCCCACTGATGTAAGGCTCACCGGCTTATAATTTCCTGGATTATTCATGCTGCCCTTCTGAAACAATGGAACAACAATGGCTATCCTCCAATCCTCTGGAAATTCACCTGTAGCCAATGAAGATACAAAGATTTCTGTCAAGGCCCCAGCAACTTCCACCCTTGGTCCCCTCGGTATTCTGGGGTAGGCCCCCTTAGGCCCTGGGGACTTATCTACTTTAATGCTTTGTAAGACACCCAACACCGCCTCCTTTTTGATATCGGCATGATCCAGAATATCTACACATCCTACCCTAGGCTCCTCATCCACCAAGTCATTCTCTTTGGTGACTCCAGGCTGGTGTGTTGCATCCAGTCTAAAAATTTTCCCTCCACCCCCACCCTCTGTCTTCCATGAGACAGCTAGTTACTTAACCAATCTGCCAAATTTCCTTCTATCCCACACCTCCTTATCTTCTTCATGAGTCTACTATGGGGAACCTTATCAAATGCCTTACTAAAATCCATGTATATGACATGTGTACCTTCGTCTGCACACTTAGTTACCTCTTCAAAAAATTCAGTCAAATTTGTGAGGCAGGACTTACCCCTCACAAAAACGTGCTGACTATCCCGGATTAAGCTGCATCTTTCCAAATGGTCATAAATCCTATCTCTCTGGACCCTTTCCATTAACTTTTTGGAGCATTTGGAGTTTAACCCTGATAAGAGCCAGGGACATCTTTGAGCGATTGCAGGACATTCATAACGGGGAGAGTGAGCAGCCAGAGGTTGTTGTACATATTGGTATCAATGACATAGGTAAGAAAAAAGATGAGGTCCTGAAATGTGAATACAGAGAGTTAGGCAGTAGGCTAATGTGCAGGACCTCGAAGGTGGTAATTTCAGAACTACTACCGGTGCCACATGTCAGTGAGAGTAGGAATAGGAGGATTAGGCCGATGAATGCCTGGCTTGAGAGCTGGTGCAGGGGGCAGGGATTTAGATTTTTGGATTATTGGGATCTTTTCTGGGGAAGGGCTGATCTGTTCAAGAGGGATGGGTTACATTTGAACTGGAGGGGGACTAACATCCTGGCGGGGAGATTTGCTAGAGCTACTCGGGAGGGTTTAAACTAGTTTGGTAGGGGGATGGTATCCAAAGCAGTAGAGAGATAGAAGTTTGAGGACAGCATGGAAGTTAAAGAGAGCACATTAATAATAGGCCAGTTAGTCTTACTTCGGTGGTTGGTAAGTTAATGGAAAGGGTCCGGAGAGATAGGATTTATGACCATTTGAAAGATACAGCTTAATCCGGGATAGTCAGCATGGTTTTGTGAGGGGTAAGTCCTGCCTCACAAATTTGATTGAATTTTTTGAAGAGGTAACTAAGTGTGTAAACAAAGGTACACATGTCGTATACCTGGATTTTAGTAAGGCATTTGATAAGGTTCCCCATGGTAGGCTCATGAAGAAGATAAGGAGGTGTGGGATAGAAGGAAATTTGGCCGATTGGATAAGTAACTGGCTGTCTCATAGAAGACAGAGGGTGGTGGTGGAGGGAAAATTTTCAGACCGGAGGCCAGTTACCAGCGGTGTACCACAGGGATCAGTGCTGGGTCCTCTGCGATTTGTGATTTTTATCAATGACTTGGAAGAGGGGGCTGAAAGGTAGGTGAGTAAATTTGCTGATGACACCAAGATTGGTGAAGTAGTGGATGAGGTGGAGGACTCTTGCAGGCTGCAAAGAGACATTGATAGGATGCAGAGCTGGGCCGAAAAGTGGCAGATGGAGTTTAACCCTGATAAGTGCGAGGTGATCCATTTTGGTAGGACAAAGTTGAATGCGGATTACAGGGTCAATGGCAGGGTTCTGAGGAATGTGGAGGAACAGAGAAATCTTGGGGTTCATATGCACAGATCTCTGAAGGTTTCCACTCAAGTGGATAGAACTGTGAAGAAGGCTTATAGTGTGTTAGCATTTATTAACAGGGGTATTGAGTTTAAGGGCCATGGAGTTATGCTGCAACTATACTGGACGTTGGTGAGACCACATTTGGAATATTGTGTTCAGTCCTGGTCATCTCACTATGAGAAGGATATGAAAGCATTGTAGAGAGTGCAGAGGAGATTTACCAGGATGCTGCCTGGTTTGGAGGGTAGGTCTTATGAGGAAAGGTTGAGGGAGCTGGGACTTTTCTCTTCAGAGCAGAGGAGGATGAGAGGTGACTTAATAGAGGTTTATAAGATGATGAGGGGGATAGATAGAGTGGACGTGCAGAGACTATTTCCTCAGGTGGATGTAGCTGTTACTAGGGGGCATAACTATAAGGTTCATGGTGGGAAATATAGGAGGGATGTCTGAGGTAGATTCTTCACTCAGAGAGTGGTTGGAATGTGGAATGCACTGCCTGCTGTGATAGTGGAGTCGGACACTTTAGGAACTTTTAAGCGGTTATTGGATAGGCACATGGAGCACATGGAGAATTGTAGGGAGTGGGATAGCTTGATCTTTGGTTTGGACATAGTTTGGCATAACATTGAGGGCCGAAGGGCCTGTACTGTGCTGAATTGTTCTATGTTCAATGTTCTATAATCAGTAAAGGCAGTGTCATTAATCCTAGTACGAGACATATCAGACAAAAGCAGGACAGAGAGCAAGGGAAGTCTGGATTAAACTGCATTTATTTCGATGCAAGAGGCCTGACGGGCAAGGCAGATGAACTCAGGGCATTGATGGGTATGTGAGACTAGGATATTATAGCAATTACTGAAACATGGCTCAGGGAGAGACAGGACTGACAGCTTAATGTTCCAGGGTACACATGCTATAGGAAAGATAGAACAGGAGGAGGTAAGAGAGGAGGGGGAATTGTACTTTTGATTAGGGAAACCATCACGGCCATACTGAGAGGGGATATATCTGAGAGTTCAGCCACTGAGCCTATATGGGTAGAACTGAGAAATAAGAAGGGGGAAATCATTTTGATAGGGTTGTACTGTAGGCCCCCAAATAGTCAAAGGGAAATTGAGGAGCAGATATGTAAGGAGATTACAGATAGCTCCAAGAAAAATAGGGTGGTATTAGTCGGAGATTTTAATTTTCCCAACATTGACTGGGACAGCCATAGTATTAGAGGGTTGGATGGAGAGAAATTTGTTGAGTGTATTCAGGAGGAATTTCTCATTCAGCATGTGGATGGCCCGACTAGAGAGGTGGCAAAACTCTTGGCAGTGTAGAAGATCAGAAGGATCTTGGGGTCCAGGTTCGTAGGACTCCCAAATCGGCTTCGCAGGTAGAAGATGTGGTTAAGAAGGCATACGGTGTACTGGACTTCATCAGTTGAGAAATTGAGTTTAGGAGTCGGGAGATAATGCTGCAGCTGTATAAGACCCTGGTCAGACCCCACTTGGAGTACTGTGCTCAGTTCTGATCACCTCATTACAGAAAGGATGCGGAAGCCATTGAAAGGGTGCAGAGGAGATTTACAAGGATGTTGCCTGGATTGGGTGGCATGTCTTGTGAGGATAGGTTGAGAGAGCTCGGCCTTTCTTCCTTGGAGAGACGAAGGATGAGAGGTGACCTGATAGAGATGTATAAGATGTTGAGAGATATTGATCAGGTGGATTCTCAGAGGCTTTTTCCCAGGGCTGAGGTCGGTGCCACAAGCGGACACAGGTTTAAGGTGCTGGGGAGTAGGTACAGAGGAGATGTCAGGGGTAAGTTTTTCACTCAGAGGGTAGTGGGTGCGTGGAATCAGTTGCCATCGGTGGTGGTGGAGACAAATTCGATAGGGTCTTTTAAGAGACTTCTGGATGAGTACATGGGACTTAGTCGGATTGAGGGCTAGCCTAGTAGGTAAAGATATGATTGGCGCATCTTGTGGCCCGAAGCGCCTGTTTGTGCTGTAGTTTTTCTATGTTCTATGTTCTGTAGTTGGCGCTAGTTTTCTTTCGTAATTTACTTTAGCTCTTTTTATTACTTTTTTAGTATCCCTTTGTTTATGTTTGAAAGTTTTCTAATCTTCTCACCTGCCACTGGCCTTTGCAATATTGTATACCTTAGTTTTTTGTCTTTATATTTTCCTTGACCTCCTTGTTTAGCCATGGATGTTTTTTACCCCCGTTACGATCTTTCTTCTTCACTGGGATATATTTTAGTTGTGAGGACTTGAGCATTTCCTTAAACTATTCATCTGCTGTTCTACCTTTTAGCCTTCCAGCTCACTCTACTTGGGCCAAATCTGTCCTCATGCCTATGTAATTTCCTTTGCTTAATTCCAGAACGCTAGTGTGGGACTCCACTTTCTTACCCCCAGACTGAATTTTGAACTCTATCATACTATGGTCACTACTCCCTGAAGCTTCCTGAATTATGAGGTCACTAATTAATCCCTCCTCATGACTCTACGCGTGGTTGGGGCAGGCTCGAAGGGCTAGATGGCCTACTCCTGCTCCTATTTTTTATTTCTTATTTCTTATTACACAATGCCAATTCCAGAGTAGCCTGCTCCTTTGTTGTTTTCATAACATACTGTTCCAAGAAGCAATCTCTAATACATTTAATGAACTCTGCCTCCAGGCTACCCTTGCCAATTTGATTCTTCCAATCTATGTACATATTAAAATCACCCATGATTATTACCATATCTTTTTTGAAAACCCCCATTATTTACTGGTTTATACTGTGCACCACTGCAGAATTACTGGAGGACCTATAGATTCTCCAATAAGTATTTCTTTTCTTTGCTATTTCTTATTTCTACCCAGACTAATTCCACATTTTGATCTCCCATACTTATGTCATTTCTCATTATGGCACTGATCCTTCATCAGCAAAGCTACCACCTCCTTTCCATTTCAGTCTTGCTTTCTGAAACACTGAGTACTCTTGAATATTCAATTCCCAGACCTGGTCTCCTTGTAACCATTTCTCAGTAATCGCCACCAAATCTGTTTCTATTTGTGCTGTTAACTCATTAATTTTGTTCTGAATGCTTTGTGCATTTAGATTTTGTTCTGCTGGTGAATTTCTCTACTTTTTTACAATTCCTTGGTGCATAAAGACATTTGCTAACCTGCACTTATACCTCCTCCTTCAACTTAGGTTTTCTAATTTCCCCCAATAACTGAGCCCTCCCCTTCCTATTTAATTTAGAGCTTTATCTATAGTCCTAGTTATGTGATTCACTAGGACTCTGGTCCCAGCATGATTCAGATGAAGACTGGTTTCAAGCATGGATTCCCTCCACTATCTTTGAGTGGACCAACCCTTTCCCTGGCTACCCTCTTGCTCTTTACATGCATAGAGTCATAGAGGTTTACAACATGGAAACAGGCCCTTCAGCCCAACTTGTCCATGCCATCCTTTTTTTTAACCCCTAAGCTAATCTCAATTGCCCACATTTGGCCCATATCCCCCTATATCCATCTTGCCCATGTAACTGTCTAAATGCTTTTTAAAAGATAAAATTGTACCCGCCTCTACTACTACCTCTGGCAGCTTGTTCCAGACACACCACCCTCTGTGGAAAAATTGCCTCTCTGGACACTTTTGTATCTCTCCCCTCACACCTTAAACCTATGCCCTCTAATTTTAGACTCCCCTATCTTTGGGAAAAGATAAATGCCTTAGGATTTTCCTTAATCCTGTTTGCCAAGGACTTTTCATGACGCCTTTTAGTCCTCCTAATTCCTCCCTTAAGTTCCTTCCTACATTTTTTATATTCTTCCAGGGCTTCACCTGTCCTAAGCCTTTTAAAACTTTATGAATCTTTCCTTTATCTCTTTGACAATGCTCCTAATATCCCTCATTATCCATGGTCCCGATAATTGCTTCACTTATCCTTGATCCGCACAGGTACATGTCAATCCTGAATTCCAATCATTTGGAAGTTGGAAGACCCCACTTGTTGAATGTTGATTTACCCTCAAACAGCCTCCCCAGTCTAAACTCCCGAGATCCTGCCAAATGTTAATCTTCCCCCAGTTTAACACCTTTGCCCGAGAACCACTCTTGGTCTCATGGCCAGTTTTCCTGAGAAATTAGTGTGGCACACTCACTGGCATTTCCACTCTGCTCACAGCCAGCGCTTCCCTGATTCTATAACTGCCATGGAGGGAAGGTGATGGTGAGAATTTCCTCATCAACTTATAGGCGAACAGAAGTGCTCCTGAAATGGCTGCAGCCAGAAACAGTAAAGAGCCTGTTTGAAACATGTCAAGTAGCTGCTGCCGCTCAACAGATCTTCAGCTCACAGCATAGATGAAATGCTGCACTTGCATGCCAACTTTTTCCAATTCCAACACAGAGCTGAGGAGCTCTGCTAGTAAATTATATTTATTATAATAAAATGGTGCCTGTGACTAGGAACTACAGGAGGGGAATGACAGAGACTGAAATAATCTGCACTTATCTCCTGCTCTGAAACTCACAGCTTGTCACAGAACATTGTTCAACTCAATGGCCCAGAGATTTAGAATCTGCCATGGACATGTGATGGGAAATAATTGCATTGTAGCCTAATGAGTGCAAGTGAAATGTTTTTGCTAGGGCAGATTGATGAAGAAGCTTCGAGGGCAGATTCATGGATGAATAAACAGTTTCAGAACGCATGCACCAGGTGGCAGCCTTAGCTCAGTCACACTCCTTGTTTTGCTGCTGGTGAGAAAGACCAGCCCCATCAGATCCTTTCGTCGCAGCCACAGTCTCACCTAAATGGAGACTGATCATCGTGCACCTCTGCTAAATGTGCCTTGGCAATGTAGGTACGTAAAGAGATGCAATAGTTTTAATTTTCGAGGTTCATCCTGAGCAGCTCTGTGATGCAGGACTCTGCTCAATGAGCTGTCACAACACATGACAGCGCAGAGTCGCTGAGCAGAAACTGATAGTCAAGTTCTGCACACATGAGGATGGCCAGAACCAGGATCTTGGGTTCATGTCACACTATCTATAACCACCGCGCTCCGACCTTCCGACAGGGCTTGCAAAATCTCACTAACTGTCTTGGCTGGAGACAATACACATCTCTTTGACCTGTGCTTGGCCCTCTCTCCACTCACATTGTTTGTACCTTTAAGACGTGATTACCTGGAAAGACTCGCATTCCAACCATTATCTTGTAAATTGAGTTTGTGTCCTGGACCTGGACCATACCCTCCACACCCTACTCATTCATGTACCTGTCCAAATTTTTTTTAAATGTTAAAAGTGAGCCCGCATTCACTACTTCATTTGGCAGCTCATTCCACACTCCCACCACTCTCTGTGTGAAGAAGCCTCCCCTAATATTCCCTTTAAACTTTTCACCCTTAACCCATATCCTCCAGTTTTTTTTTCCCCCAGCCTCAGTGGAAAAAGCCTGCTTGCATTCACTCTATCTATACGCATCCATATTGAGAAAGTGCCACACTGTCAGAGGGCCAGTACTGACGGAGTGCTACACTATCAGAAGAACAGTAATGAAGGTGTGCTGAACTGTCAGAGGGTCAATAATGAAGAAGAGCTGCACTTTCAGAGGATTAGTACTGAGGCTGTGTCAGACAGTCAGTAGTGAGGGAGTGCTGTACTGTCAGAGGGTTGGTACTGGTGGAGCACTGCATTGTCAGAGCCTCAGTACTGAGGGAGTGCTGCACTGTCAAAGGGTCAGTACTGAGGGAGTGCTGCATTGTCAGAGGGTCAGTACTGAGGGAGTGCTGCATTGTCAGAGGGTCAGTACTGAGGGAGTGCTGCATTGTCAGAGCCTCAGTACTGAGGGAGTGCTGCACTGTCAGAGGGTCAATGCTGAGGGAGTGCTGCACTGTCAGAGGGTCAGTGCTGAGGGAGTGCCGCACTGTCAGAGAGTCAGTACTGAGGAACAGTGACATTGTTGCACTGTCAGAATATCATTACTGAGGGAGTGTTGCGCTGTCAGAGGGTCAGTACTGAGTGAGTGTTGCACTGTCAGAGGGTCAGTACTGAGGGAGTGCCGCACTGTCAGAGGGTCAGTACTGAGGAACAGCGGCATTGTCTGAAGATCAGTACTGAGGGAGTGAGGCACTGTCAGAGGGTCAGTGCTGAGGGAGTGAGGCACTGTCAGAGGGTCAGTGCTGAGGGAGCGCCGCACTGTCAGAGGGTCAGTGCTGAGGGAGTGCTGCGCTGTCAGAGGGTCAATATTGGGGGAGTACTGCAGTCTCTGAGGCCCAATAGTTTGCGAGTTCTGCACTCTTTCGGCATACACGGATGTTAAGCCAAGTTTTCTTTGTCCATCAATTGAAGTTGATGACCTTTTGGCATTCATTAGAGCATTGCAACCTCACTGGTAGTGTGGTCATTATCCTTTTCCCAACACCTAAAAACAGCGGATTTGATCATTTATTTCATTATTGTTTTTGGAATCTTGTGATGCCCAAATTAGCTGTTGTATTTCTTGCATTGTGTCAGTCACTGCACTTCAGAAATATTTCACTGTTTAAAATATCCTGTGGTGGTGGAAGCTGCTATTTTCTCCCCTGAGCATTTATTTTATTGGAATTTATTTTGGTTCTGTGATTTCTTTTTCCCCAATAAGCTGAAGATGGCAGTCAAATCTCTGCAGCCTCATTGTGGCCAATTAAACATTGTTTCTTAGCAAGGGATTTATAAACTGTTAGATTTACATTCTACACTTGTTTTGTTCCCTCATTTCAGCTGCTAACATTTGTACTGAATTGCATGTGCTCCCTGACATAGTGTGTGATTCAGTGTAACAACTTATATTTATGTATAACGAGTAAGCAAGTCGAACATCCCAAGCTTGCTTGAAAGAAGCATAAATCAGACATAATTAGCACAAGGCACATTAGGAGATATTAGGACAAGTGGCCCAATAGCTTGGTAAAAGAGGTAAGTTTTAAATAAGTTTAGAGGGCTCCCATGAAAGAGAGGTTCAGTTGGAAATTCTAGATCTTAAGGCCCAGAAAGCTGAAGGAATAGCCACCAATGGTGAACTGATGAAAATAGTAAGAAGTTTCACAGCACCAGATTAAAGTCTAACAGGTTTATTTGGTAGCAGAAGCCACTAGCTTTCGGTGCGCTGCTCCATCATCAGGTGAGTCACCTGATGAAGGAGCAGTGGTCTGAAAGCTAGATGTTCCGGTTCTGGTGGGAGGACATTACAGAGATAGGGGGAATGATCTTGTTACACAGTGGGTTTGTGTTCCTGCCTCTGAGCCAGGAACACTGCATTCAAGTCCCACGATGTGGACATGCCGGCGTTGGACTGGGGTAAGCACAGTAAGAAGTCTCACAACACCATGTTGAAGTCCAACAGGTTTATTTGGCAGCACAAGCTTTCGGAGCACTGCCCTTTCATTAGGTGAGTGGGTGTTGTGTTCACAAATAGGGCATATATAGACACAAACTCAATTTACATGATAATGTTTGGAATACATGTCTTTACAGGTAATCAAGTCTTAGATAGTCAAGTCAAGATACAGACAATGTGAGTGGAAGAGGGTTAAGCACAGGTTAAAGAGGTGTTTATTGTCTCCAACCAGGACGGTTAGTGAGATTTTGCAAGCCCAGGCAAGTTGTCGGAATTACAGATAGTGTGACATGAACCCAAGATCCCGATTCAGGCTGTCCTCAAGTGTGCGGAACTTGGCTATTAGTTTCTTCTCAGCAATTCTGCGCTATTGTGTGTTGTGAAGGCCTTGGAGAACGCTTACCCGAAAAGCAGAGTGACTGCTGAAGTGTTCCCAAGAGGAAGAGAACACTTCTGCCTGATGAGTGTCGAGCGGTGTTCATTCATCTGTGCCATAGCGTCTGCATGGTCTCCCCAATGTACCATGCCTTGGCACATCCTTTTCTGCAGCATATCAGGTAGACAACTTTGGCTGAGTCGCAAGAGTACATACCATGTACCGGGTGGATGGTGTTCTCACGTGAGATGATGGCATCTGTGTCGATGATCTGGCATGTCTTACAGAGGTTGCTGTGGCAGGGTTGTGTGGCGTCATGGTCACTGTCCTCCTGAAGGCTGGGTAGTTTACTGCGGGCAATGGTCTGTTTGAGGTTGTATGGTTGTTTGAAGGCAAGAAGTGGGGATATAGGGATGGCCTTGGTGAGATGTTCATCTTCATTGATGACATGTTGAAGGCTCTGGAGAAGATGTCGTAAAAAAAGACCTATTGCGCAGCAAACCACCCAGCCTTCAGAAGAATAGTGGCCACGACACCACACAACCCTGCCATAGCAACCACTGCAAGACTTGCCGGATTGTCGAACGGATGCCATCATCTTATGTGAGAACACCATCCACCAGGTACATACTCTTGCAACTCGGCCATTGGCCTACCTGAAACGTTGCAGGAAAGGATGTCCTGAGGCATGGTGCATTGGGGAGACCATGCAGACAGTACAACAACGGATGAATGAACACCACTCGACAATCACCAGGCTAGAGTGTTCCCTTCCTGTTGGGGAACACTTCAGCAGTCACGGACATTCAGCCTCTGATCTTTGGGTAAGCATTCTCCAAGGTGGCCTTCACAACACATGACAATGCAGAATCGCTAAGCAGAAACTAATAACCAAGTTCCGCACACATGAAGACATCCTCAACCGGGATCTTGGGTTCATGTTCGCTATTTATAACCTCTATGACTTGTCTTGGCTTGCAAAATCTCACTAACTGTCCTGCCTGGAGACAATACATACCTCTTTAACCTGTTCTTAATGCTGCTCCACTCACATTGTCTGTACCTTTGAGACTTGATTACCTGTAAAGATTTGCATTCCAACCATTATCTTGTAAATTGTGTTTGTGTCCACATATGCCCTGTTTGTGAACACAACTTCCATTTACTTGATGAAAGGGCAGTACTCCGAAAGCTTGTTCAAGTCCCACCCCAGGATTTGATGGCCAAGGAAGCTGCATTAATAATGCAGCTAAACAAATAGAGTATCAACCTGCAAAGCCCTTCTAAACATATACCAATGGCACGTGGTAAGAACAGGAGAGATTCCTGATCAGCCACATCATAGAGTCGTACATTGTAGAAAAGGCCCTTTGGCCCCTCGATTATGCATCGACAATAACTACTACTAAAGGCGCTCTCTTCCCATTATCCTGCACTTGCCCCATATCCTTAAATGTTAAGTGTTCATCCGAATACTTTATAAAAGTAAAGTTTATTTATTAGTCACAAGTAAACCTTACATTAACACTACAATGAAGTTACTGTGAAATTTCCCTAGTCGTCACAATCCAGGTCAATGCACCTAACCAGCAAATCTTTCAGAATGTGGGAGAAACCAGAGCACCCAGAGAAAACCCACATGGACACGAACTCCACACAGACAGTGACCCAAGCCAGGAATCAAAGCCAGGTCCCTGATGCTGTGAGGCAGCAGTGCTAACCACTGTTGCCATCATGCCATTTAAGGTTATAAGGTTTCTGGCTCCCATTATCTTCCCAGGCCATGCATCCCAGATTCCCACCAATCTCTGAGTGAATTTTATTTTTCCCAATTTCCCTCTGAATCTCCTGTCCCTTACCCCACAACTATATCCCCTCATGATTGACCCCTCAACCAATATGATGGGAAGAATGTTGGAACCTCTACCACCACTGTCCATAGCGCCAGGCTACAACATGGCTGTAAAAGTGTATATTGGCCACAGCAACTTGGATTTCTTGAGTGAACCTTAACACATCATCACCCCAGGGAGGCATTGGGCCAGTGAGGACATTACACAGAATGATAAGATTTGAGATCTGATGTGTTCCTGGACGGGAACTTTTCCTGGTTGGTGAGCACTATCAGTTTAGCTCTGAGTAAGTGCACACAAATGAGCCAACAGCATTTCAAAATAATAAACTGAAGAGAAATAATATCCCCAAAAACTGGGTTTCAGTTCAATTCCAGGGAGGAGAGACAACTTGAATTTAAAGTGCAAATCATTTATCGTTAGCCACAACAAGCAACTATTAAATCTTCCTATAAATCTTTAAACAATCTGTTGAGATAGCACAGAGTTTTAAATTGTGATAAAAGTGCCCAGTGGAGACATTCTGAACCACTGAGTAATTTTTCAAAATTTAATCATCTAAAATGTCAGATAAATGGGCTTTGCTGATAATTCCTTGGAATCAGGAAATATTCTACAAAAGTTCCCGTGACAGGATAGGTTCAGGTTAAGCTGAACAAGAAATAAATGATGACTAATATCCTTGTCGAGTACAAATTCGACTAAAATATATTCAGGCCCCAATATCTGTTTGATTTCATTGTTATAAAAGCTGCGAATGTGAAATAAACTCAGAGCAAATTATATTATTTTTCAGTGAAGGGCAATCAAGTGTAAAAGGTCAGAGTTCATTTGCACTTTAACCTTATTTTGTGCTTCAGAAAGAACAAGAGCACATCCTGCTCCTTGATTCAGGCGTCAACACAGCTCAGTGGTAGCACTCACACAAAGGAGACATAAAATTATGTATACAAGCCCCACTCCACTGACACGAGCATTAACCGCAGGATGACACTCCCAGTACTGAGGGAGTGCGGCACTGTCAGAGGGTCAACACTGAGGGAGTGCTGCACTGTCAGAGGGTCAGTGCTGAGGGAGTGCGGCACTGTCAGAGGATTAGTGCTAAGGGAGTGCTGCACTGTCAGAGGGTCAGTGCTGAGGGAGTGCTGCACTGTCAGAGGGTCAGTGCTGAGGGAGTGCGGCACTGTCAGAGGGTCAGTGCTGAGGGAGTGTGGCACTGTCAGAGGGTCAGTACTGATGGAGTGCAGCACTGTCAGAGGGTCAGCACTGAGGGAATGCTGCACTGTCAGAGGGTCAGTACTGAGGGAGTGCTGCAGTCAGAGGGTCAGTGCTGATGGAGTGCAGCACTGTCAGAGAGTCGGTACTGAGGGAGTGCTGCACTGTCAGAGGGTCAGTACTGAAGGAGTGCCGCACTGTCAGGGGGTCAGTACTGAGGGAGTGCTGCACTGTCAGTGGGTCAGTACTGAGGGAGTGCCGCACTGTCAGAGGGTCAGCGTTGAGGGAGTGCCGTACTGTCAGAGGGTCAGTACTGAAGGAATGCTGCACTGTCAGAGGGTCAGTACAAGGCCTGTAACTTACTTGAATGTAAAAGTACTTTTGTGGTAGCCGTTAATTACCATAAGCTTCCATGTACGTCATAGTTGGCCTTTTCGCTTGCTGCCCCCTGTCAAGGAGCCCAGGCTGGCAATGGATGTTACTTCCTGGTGTAAAGTCCACCTCCCTTAAACTGGTAATCAGACTCTGTTAACATTTCACGTGAACCTCCTACTCCTGGGGAACTTCCCCCTACTCTGAACCTCTCCCCTTACCCGCTTCCCAACACTATCCCGAGCACACAGCAGGATCCCAATCCTGATCTGGGGCCCCTCAATGGCAAAGCTCATTGTTCCCAGGGGAATGACTCAAATCCTTTGCTGGATCTCAGGACACTTTTCCAGAGCTGGACTCTCTGACTCTTTGATTCAGCAATTTACAGACACAGGGAAATCAGACAGAGAAAAGAATCTCATTGTAGCCGTCACTGCAAGTTCCACAGTGATAGATATATTGACACAGACAAACAACTATTCACACACAAACTACATCACACCATGTGAGATTGCAAGAAAATAACTTCATCTTAATACAAAATAATCAATATTGACACAAACACTGATTGCTGCTCGCTATTAGACCCACATGGGACTGATACAGCCCCTCCCCTGCCCTGGGTAGACCAGGATAGGAAGCAGATTTCAGAAGGATTGGGGAGGGTGGGAGGGGTGTCATGGGAAGAGTTCTGGTTAGATCCTAACTGGAGTCCAGTTCAGATCATCACACTTCAGGAAGAGTGTGAAGGTTCTTGAGAGAGTGTGGATGAGATTTACCAGAATGGTTCCATGGATGAGGGGACCTTAGTGACAAGGTTAGGCTGGAGAAGCTCGGTTTGTTCTCCTTGGAACACAGGAGATTGAGAAGAGATTTGATAGAAGTGTGCAAAATTCTGGCAGGTTTAGATAAGGGAGATGAGAACAAGCTGATCCCATTCACTGATAGTACAAGGATCCTTGAAACAATTAATTTATGGGCAAGTGATGCAGAGACATTCTGAGGAAGAAATTTTTACACAGTGAGTGATATCGACCTGGAGCTCACTGTCTAGAATGGTGGAGGTGGAGATGATGAATGACTTCAAAAGGAATTTGAATGGGCACTTGAGGGAAATGAACTTGCTGAACCACAGCGATAGAGTGGGAGAAGGGGAATGACTGGATTGCTTTATGGAGATCCGGGTTGTATTAGAGGGACCAAATGGCCTCCTTCCATTGTATAACGATCCTATGGGTGGAATTTTTCCATCTTGCCCGCCACAGGAATCGGAGCAGGCAGAGGGTGGACCATGGGGCGAGCACGGCAGGAAGGTCCCCCCCATGTCTCCACACATGAACAGGATTACAACAGCAATGCTCACTGAGACCCAGGATATGTGTAAACTGAAGCTGCCCTGACATTCTTCAAAGTTACGATCAACTGACAGAGAAGCCAGATTGCCCAAAGGAATTCATCACAGGGAGGCTGAGAGAATCAGCAAGCTAAAGTTTAATGTATGCGAAGTGTTTCTTTTCATTGTTTCACAAGGTGTGGGCATCGCTGTCTAAGAAAGAATTTAAATCCATGCCCAATTGCCTTGAGATACCTTCTGCAGGGGAGTAATTTTAAACAGAGTGATGGAAGTAGCAGAGCAGACGGTCAGTACTGAGGGAGTGCTGCATTCTCAGAGGGTCAGTACTGAGGGAGTGCTGCACTGTCAGAGGGTCAGTACTGAGGGAGTGCCGCACTGTCAGAGGGTCAGTACTGAGGGAGTGCCGCACTGTCAGAGGGTCAGTACTGAGGGAGTGCCGCACTGTCAGAGGGTCAGTACTGAGGAAGTGCCGCACTGTCAGAGGGTCAGTACTGAGAGAGTGCCGCACTGTCAGAGGGTCAGTACTGAGGGAGTGTTGCACTCTCAGAGGGCCAGTATTGAAGGAGTGCTGCATTGTCAGAGGGTCAGTACTGAGGGAGTTCTGCACTGTCAGAGGGTCAGTACTGAGGGAGTGCTGCACTGTCAGAGGGTCAGTACTGAGGGAGTGCTGCACTGTCAGAGGGTCAGTGGTGAGGGAATGCTGCATTTTCTTTGGTTCCAAGAATGCTGATTGAATTCTGGATGTGCGGAACACAAAATTGTGTCTCTTATTCCCTCTGGCAATGATGCACTGGCAGAGAGACCCTGTCCCCACTCAGTATTCCCTCACAGAGAGAGGGAGATTGCGTAGAACTTGTGTGCAGGATAGACTGAGAGCTTCCCTGTTAGAATTTCCACCTTTCCAGTGATGCATTAAACCAAGGCCTCCTGTTCTTTCAGAGACATCACCTCACTATTTATAAGAAAAGCAGGGAGTTCTCCGCAGTGTCCTGGTTAATATTTACCCATTAAGCAACACCACAAACAGATTATCCAGTCATTAACAGATTATTATTTGTTGTCCTTCAATGGCTGGAATCGCTTTGGAACATCCTGAGCTAGTGAAAGGCGCTAGGGAAATACAAGTCCTTCCTTCGTTTCTTTGTCTCAAAGCTGAACTTAGGATGAGTGACTGGTGGTTGTAGAATGAATATTAACAGCTGCCTCGGATCCACACAGAGTTGGAGAGTGCAGTCCCCACTGACTGCTGATTCCATCCAGGATTTGAGATCCAGTTGGATTGGCTCTGTGGGCTCAGGTTTTGCATCCAGTTTGTCTTTCCCAGGGTCGGGTGTGTGAGGGAGGGAAGCGTGTTTCAACAGTGACACAGTAAACCCTGAATTCTCCTTTGCTCTCCGCACTTTCCCGTCAGCGTCCATGACACTGGAAGCTGGTCAGAGTGATATGTGGCCATTAGCGATGATTAGCAGAGCAGTCAGTGAGAGCAGCATCCGGTGTAAGGTGGGGTCTTGGGGGGATTGGGAGACACATCCTGCTGCTCCCTTCCTGCACTGCACTTTCTCACATAGGAGGCCAGTGTAGGGAGTGGGACAGAGACATCTCCCATTGTCCTCACACACTCCTCCATTCTCACACCGTGATAGCAAATTATCACACACACTCACTGCAAATAAATCAGAATAAAGAAATATTAGTTTGTGAAAAATCCCTCCACATTAAAGATTGTTTCAATGTCACCAATCCCAGCGTTTAACTTTTACAACATTATTTTATTAGAGAAACATCATAGAAACATTACTGTGCAGGAGGGGCCATTTAACCCATCGAGTCTGCACCGACAACAATCTAATCCAGGCCCTATCCCGGTAACTCCACATATTTACCCCACTAATCCCTCTGGCCTATGCATCCCAGGACACCAAGGGGCAATTTAGCATGGCAAACACATCTAGCTGACAAACCTTTGAATTGTCAGTGGAAACTGGAGCACCCGGAGGAAAACCACGCAGACAGGGGAGAATGTATAGACTCAGTGACCCAAGCCAGGAATCAAACCTGAGTCCCTGGCACTGTGAGGCAGCAGTGCTAACCATTGTGCCACTGTGAATATAGTAAAGTATAATCACACAGCTTGCGAAAGGAATATGAACAGGTTTTTAAAATTTTATTAGGGTTACAAGTAGGCTTACACTAACACTGCAATGAAATTATTGTGAAAATCCCCTGGTTGCCAGGAATGGTATCAGATTACTTGGGAATAAACCCAATTAATTCAAAGGTTATGACAGCAAAATGGCAAAAATATTCAACAATTACTTTGAATATTTACCAGAGATTAACATGCTGGACATGAGAATAACATGCTGGACATGAGATTAACATGCTGGACATGGGATTAACATGCTGGACACGAGATTAACATGCTGGACACGGGATTAACATGCTGGACATTAGGTTAACATGCTGGACATGGGATTAACATGATGGACATGGGATTAACATGCTGGACACGAGATTAACATGCTGGACATGGGATTAACATGCTATACACAAAATTAACATGCTGGACACAGGATTAACATGCTGGACACAGGATTAACATGCTGGACACAGGATTAAAATGCTGGACATGGGATTAACATGCTGGACACGGGATTAACATGCTGAACGTGAGATTAACATGCTGGACATGGGATTAACATGCTGGACATGGGATAAATATGCTGGATATGAGATTAACATGTTGGACATGAGATTAACATGCTGGACACAGAATTAACATGCTGAACATGAGGTTAACATGCTGGACATGGGGCTAACATGCTGGACATGAGATTAACATGCTGGACATGGGACTAAGAAATAGATTTTAAAAGGTATAAAGACATTTCAAATCGAAAGGGGAAAGATAATTAATGAAATGAATTAAACTTGAAGAGGATAAAACTCCTGATCCGGATGGGTTGCATCCGCACCTTTTTAATAAGTTTAGGAAGAAACATATTACATTGATTTTGGAAGAGACCAAATGTAATTCTTATATTTAAAGAAGGAGATAGAACAGATTTAGCGAACTATCAGAAATTAGCTTAATGTCAGTGGCAGGAAAGATGAGGGAATCTTTCCTCAGAAGTGTGAGATAATAACATCTGGCAAGTGGAAATATGGCAAAGAGTAAACAGCACAGATTTCAAAAAGGAAAGTTATATTTAACTAACCTTATTCAGATCTTTGGAGAAATAAAAGAAAGGGTAGATAATGATAATGTCGTTGGTGTAATGTATTTGGATTTTTAAAACGCCTTCAATAAGGTACCTCACAGTGAACTCATGGCTAAGGTCAGAATGTGAAGAATTGGGGACCATGTGACTGACTGGACGGTAAACTGGCTAGAAGGGAAAGTCAGTAAAGTGACCAAAAACTCTAATTTTAAGGAACCAATGAAGGGGATAGGACAATGGGCCAAAATGGGTAATTAAATGCTGAAGGAGAGACAGTCGGTCAAACTGTGTCCAGTCATGGTCACTGCATTTTAGGGAGGATATGGAGAAGGTTCACTCACTAAAAGCCTTTGTGTTTTCTCCACAGTAGCTGGACTATCAGATATCCTGCTGACATGGTCACACAGAGCCCAGGGTTGGAGTAAGCCCAGGAGCTGATGTAGATTGTTTCCTTACCTTGACAGCCCTTGTGCCAGTAATATCCAGGTAGGCACCTGTCACACTTAGGCCCTGTTGCCCCAGCCTTGCAGTCACAATATCCCGTGTCGTTACAGCGATGGTGGAGTGAGCCATCAGGATTACACTTACAGTCTGTAGAAACAAGACAACACACACACACACTGCACACAGAGATTACAAATAAAACACGAGTTCAGCAATAGAAATGACTGTGACACAGCCACGGGACGGTCAAACTCTGAGAGTAAAACAAGTCTTCAACATGACGTGGAGATGCTGGTGTTGGACAGGAGTGGGCACAGTCAGAAGTCTCACAACACCAGGTTAAAGTCTAACAGGTTTATTTGGAATTACGAGCTTTCGGAGTGAGTCACCTGATGACAGAGCAGCTCTCGCAAGCTCGTGATTCCAAGTAGACCTATTAGACTTTAGCCTGGTGTTGTGAGACTTCTTACCAAGTTTCAGTGCTGCACATGCTGATTGCACACAGCCTGTACCCCATTCTTTGGGAACTGCACTGAATCAACACCAGCCTCAAGGCAAAAACAAGACAAACCAAACACTGACTTCATCACCACAGGATGGAATCCAGAAGTTATGTTCAACTTGGAACAAAATTGTCGATCACAATTGGAAAATTGAAAGCTTTCCATCTCCTTCACACAAAAAGCAGCAACAAATACGAGATTTCCGGATCTGGGCGAGACCCCAATAGGGAGTCAAGACAAACCTATTTGCCCGGAGAGAGGAGCATGTGGAACTCGCTCCCACAGGAGTGGGGAGAATGTGGAACTCGCTCCCACAGGGAGTGGAAAGAATGTGGAACTCGCTCCCACAGGGAGTGGGGAGAATATGGGACTCGCTCCCACAGGGAGTGGGGAGAACGTGGGACTCGCTCCCACAGGGAGTGGGGAGAATGTGGATCTCACTCCCATGACTAGTGGGGAGAATGTGGGGCTCGGTCCCACTGGGAGTGGGGAAAATGTGAATCTCACTCCCACGAGTAGTGGGGAGAATGTGGGACTGGCTCCCACAGGGAGTGGGGAGAATGTGGAACTCACTCCCACAGGTAGTGGGGAGAATGTGGGACTCGCTCCCACAGGGAGTGGGGAGAATGTGGGACTCGCTTCCATAGGGAGTGGGGAGAATGTGGGACTCGCTCCCATAGGGAGTGGGGAGAATGTGGGACTCGCTCCCACAGGGAGTGGAGAGAAGTGGAACTTGCTCCCACGGGGGGTGTTTGAGGTGAATTGTATCAATGCATTTAAGGGGGAAGCTGGATAAACACTTGAAGAAAGGAATAGAAGGAGATGCTGATAGGGTGAGGAAGAGGGGATTGGAGGAGACATATGTGGAACAGAAACGCCAGCACGGAGCAGTTAATCTAAAAGATAGTGAACGGGTACAAAAATAATGTAAAGGCAAACTGAATGTTGCCCTTTATTTCGACAAACCTGAAATGCAAATAGTTGGAAGTTTCAGTTTTGATAAAGTTTTGGTTAGAACTTATCTGGGGAAACTGGGATTCGTTCTGGGCTCCACTCATGAAAAAGATTTTACTTATTAGTGTCACAAGTAGGCTTACATTAACACTGCAATGAAGTTACTGTGAAAATCTCCTTGTCACCACACTCCAGCACCTGTTCAGGTACACTGAGCGTCAATTTAGCACGGCCAAAGTACCTAACTAACATCTCTTTCGGACTGTGGGAGGAAACCAGAGCACCCACAGAAAAGCATGCAAACATGTGGAGAACATACAAACTCTGTAGAGACAGTGACCCAAGCCAGAATCAAACCAGGGTCCCTGTGCTATGAGGCAGCAGTGCTAACCACTGTGCCACGGTGCTACCTTGGTACTGGCCTTGGAGAGGGGGAAGAACAGATTCACCAGAGTGAGATTGGGCAGAAATGTGTTATAATAGAGTCGAACAAGGAAATTCTCTGGTCCTTCGTGCCCACTGCCACTGCAAGTGAGGACAGACAATTTGACGCTCAGCCAAATCTCCATTCACTGCAGCGAGACCAGAGAATCCTACTGGCATGAATGGCCAGAGAGTTTTGGCCACAGAGTTTTATAGCACAGAATAAGATCCTTCGGCCCATCATGCCTATGCTGGCCATCAAGCACTTATCTATTTTTATCCTATTTTCCAGCACTTAGCTTTGTATGCTCTCAGTGTTTGAACTGTTCGTCTAAATGCTTCTTAAATGTTGTTAGAGTTTCTGCCTCCATCATGCTTTCAGGCAGTGAGGTTCAGATTCCCACCACCTTCTTATTGAATGGCGGGGCAGGCTCGAAGGGCTAGATGGCCTACTCCTGCTCCTATTTCTTATGTTCTTATGTTCTAATGGAAAGGGGTTTTCCTCAAAACCCATCTAAATCTCCTGCCCTTGCCTTAACTTATGCTCTCAGGTTATTGACCCCTCTACTATCAGGAAAAGTTCTTTCTATCCACCCTATCTATGTCCCTCATAACTTTGTACAGCTCAATCAGGTCCCCCCTCAGCCCTTTCTGCTCTAAGCAGAACAACTCCAGTCTAACCAGCTCAACCCAGTTCAACATTCTGGTGAATCTCCTCTGCACCTTCTCCACTGCAATCACATCCTTCCTATAGTGTGGTGACCAGAACTGCACTCAGTACTCTAGATGTGACCTCACAAGCCTTTTATACAGCTCCATCATAATCTCCCTGCTCCCTGCCTTGGTTAATAAAGGCAAATGTCTCATGTGCCTTCTTAACCAATTTATCTGCCTGTCCTGCTGCATTTAGGGACATTTGTACATGAACCCCAAGATCCCTTAGCATCCTACGGTCCATTGTGTATTGTCTTGCCATGTTAGTCCTCCCAAAGTGCACCATCTCTCACTTTTCAGGGTTAATTTTATTTGCCACTGTTCTGTTCATCTGACCATCCTCATTATTTACCACACTAGCAATTTTCATGTCAAATGCAAATTTACTGATCATATGCCCACACTCATGACCAGATCATTAATGTACACTACAAACAGCAAGGGACCTAGCACTAATGCCTGTGGAACACCACTGGAAACAGGCTTCCAATCACAAAAATAACCTTCAACTATCATTCTCTACCACCTACCACTAAGCCAATTTTGGATCCAATTTGTCAAATTGTCCTGGATCCTGTGGACTCATACCCTCTTGACCAATCTATCCATAAAACCATAAGATATAAGAACAGAATTAGGCCATTCAGCTCATTGAGTCTGCTCCACCATTCAATCATTTCTGATATGATTCTCTAGCCTTCTCCACATAATCCTTGACCCCCTTATTGATCAAGAACCTGTTTATCTCTGAATTAAAGACACTCAATGGCCTGGTCTTCACAGCTCCCTGTGACTATGAGTTCCATAGATTCACCACCTTCTGGCTGAAGAAATTCCTCCTCATCTCAGTTTTAAAGGAGTGTCCCTTCATTTTGAGGTTGTGCCCTCGAGTTCTAGTCTCTCTCACTAGTGGAAACATCCTCTCCAAGGCCACTCTATCCAGGCCTCTCAGTAAGTTTCAATTAGATCCCCCCTCATCCTTCTAAACTCCACTGAATATAGACCCAGACTCCTTAACCACTCATATGACAAACCCTTCATTCCTGGGATCATTCTTGTGAACCTCCTCTATTGTCTCACCAAGACCAGTACATCCTTCCTGAGGTACGGGGTCCAAAATGCTTACAATATTCCAAATGGGGTCTGACTAGAGACTTGGCAGTATATCCCTTCTCTTGTATTCTAACCCTCAAGAAATGAATGCTGACATTGAATTTGCCTTCCCAACTGCCAACTGAATCTGCATATTAACTTTAAGAGACCTTTTGTACTTTAAATTTCTGAAGCCTTTCCCCATTTAGAAAATAGTGTATGGCTCTATTCTTCCTACACTTTGTATACCATCTGTCACTTCCTTGCCCAGTCTCCTAGCCTGTCCAAGTCATTCTATATCCTTCCCACTACCTTTCCCTCTACAAATCTTTATATCATCCACAAATATAGTAGCCATGCCCTCAGTTCCATCTTTCAGATTATTAATGTATATCGTGAAAAGTTGTGGTCCCAACACTGACCCCTCTGGAACAACACTGGTCACTGGTTGCCAAGCTGAAAAGGACCCCCTTATCTCCACTCTCTGCCTTCTGTCTGTCAGCCAATTTTCTATCATGCCAGTCCCTTGCCTCTAGCACCATTGGCTCTTAGCTTATTTAGCAGCCTCATGTAAGGCACCTTGTCAAAGAACATAAGAACATAAGAACATAAGAAATAGGAGCAGGAGTAGGCCATCTGGCCCTTCGAGCCTGCCCCGCCATTCAATAAGATCATGGCTGATCTGTCGTGGCTCAGTTCCACATTCCCGCCCTCTCCCCATAACCCTTAATCCCCTCTCTTATCAAAAACCCATCAACCTGCGTCTTAAATATATTTAGCGAGGTAGCCTCCACCACTTCAACGGGCAGAGAATTCCAGAGATTCACCCCCCTTTGAGTGAAGAAGTTCTTCCTCAACTCCGTTCTAAACCGCCCCCCCCTTTATCTTGAGGCTGTGCCTCCTAGTCCTACTATCCTTTCTGAGCGGGAAGAGTCTCTCCACCTCTATCCTATCCATCCCATTCATCAACTTATACGTCTCAATGAGATCTCCCCTCATTCTTCTAAACTCTAACGAGTACAAGCCTAGTTTATTCAGCCTCTCCTCATAGCTCAACCCCCTCAAATCCCTCCGGCATCATTCGCTTTCTGGAAATCCAAATAAATCACTTCCATTGGCTCTCCTTTGTCTATTCTATCCTCTTCATTACCTTCTCAAAGAATTCTAACAGATTTGTCAGACATGACCTCCATTTGATGAAGCCATGCTGACTCAGCCTTATTTTATCATGCATTTCCAATTAGTCCACAATTTTATCCTTAATAATGGCTTCCAAGATCTTACCCATGACTGAGGTCAGCTAGCTGGCCTGTTTTTTCCCATCTTCTGCCTCCCTCCCTCCTTAGGCAGGAGTGTTACGTTAGCCTTTTTCCAGTCCTCTGGGACATTCGCTGACTCCAGTGATTCCTGAAAGATAACCATCAATGCCTCCACAAATTCTTCAGCTATCTCCTTAAGAGTCCTGGGGTGTATTCCAAACAGTCCAGGTGATTTATCCACTTTCAGTCCTGTCAGCTTCCCTATCATGCAGGACCTTTTCAAAAGCCTAACTGAAGTCCATGTAGGCTACATTAACTGTACTACCCTCATCTACACACATAGTCACCTCTTCAAAAAATTCAATCAAATTTGTTCAACATGATCTCCCCCTAAACAAAGCCAAGCTGACTACCTTTGATTAACCCTTGCCTCTTCAAGTAGTAAGTAATTCTGTCCCTCAGAATTTTTCCAGTAAATTCCCTACCACTGACTGATGTTAGACTCACTGTTCTGTAATTACTGGTTTATCCCTATTCCCCTTCTTGAATAATGGTACCACATTTGCTGTCCTCCAGTCCTCAGACAACTTTCCTGTGCCAGAGAGGATTTGAAATTGGTGCCTTCGTCCTTTGTCCCCCTCAGTAGCCTGGGATTTTTCTCATTGTAAAACCTCACCAATGTCTTCAGGCTCCATACACTGTTTGCCACTTTGCTTCCTAATGGACCCTGCTCTTTCCCTCATTATCTTATTGCCCCTCCCTCCTTCTTCTTTTGATACTACTCTGGAGTTTCCACTGTTTTGAGCCCACGGTAACTGCCATAAGCTTCTTTTTTTGCCTTATCCATATCCAATGCTACATATCTCTCGACACCCAGGGTTCTCTGGACTTGTTGGTCCCACACTTTATGGGTTGTTGGCTTTGTTTTCTCTCTATTTCCTGTTTGAGTGACACCCACTGCATTGATGTGGACTGAACCCGATCACCTTGCCCACCCTGGAAGCAGGGTGAGTGAGGTTCCCAAAATGGAAATCTTTGTTGGTCTTGGGCGGGATTTTACGATCTCGCTCGAACGAGGCCATAATATCTGACCGTAGACTTTTCTACAAGTAACTATTCCCAATCCACTTTGGTCAGATCCTGTTTTTTCCTATTAAAATTGGCTTTCTCCCAATTCAGAACCTTAATTCGTGGTCTACCTTTGTCCCATGCCATAACTACTTTAAATATTACCAAGGTATGGTCACTATCACCAAAATGCTTCTCCACTGACATCTCTACCACCTGCCTGACTTAATTCTCCTAAATTAGGTCCCGTGCTGCCCCCTCTCTTGAAGGACCATGTGTTTGATCAAAAAAATCTCCTGGATATACTTTGAGAATTCCGTCCCCTCTAAGCCCTTCACATTTTGCCTATTCTAATTAATATCGGGGAAATTTAAATCCCCCCTACTATTATTAGCCGATTCTCTGAACTTAGTCTACATGTCTGCCCTGCCAACCTGCTCCTCCCATGCCCTGTTTAATAACACTGGAAAATCTCCTCTACAAGGTTGTTGATCCTGTTTCATTTCAGGTGCAACCCTTCCCATAGTACAGGTCCCACCTTCCCCAGTGATCCAGGAATGTGAAACCTTCCCTCTCGCACCATCTCTTTTTATCTGCTCTATCCTTCTATTTTTACTGTCAGTAACAAAAAAGACAGTAGGACTAGGGGGCACAGCCTCAAGATAAAGGGGAGGCGGTTTAGAACGGAGTTGAGGAGGAACTTCTTCACTCAAAGGGTGGTGAATCTCTGGAATTCTCTGCCCGTTGAAGTGGTGGAGGCTGCCTCGCTAAATATTTTTAAGAAGCGGGTTGATGGGTTTTTGATAAGCGAGGGGATTAAGGGTTATGGGGAGAGGGCGGGAAAGTGGAACTGAGCCACAACAGATCAGCCATGATCTTATTGAATGGCGGGGCAGGCTCGAAGGGCTAGATGGCCTACTCCTGCTCCTATTTCTTATGTTCTTATGTTCTTATGTTCTTATGTTGCACCGAGAGTAATCCAGAAATTACGACCTTTAAAGTCGTGCTTTTCAATCTGCTACCTGGCTCCCTAAAGTTTTGCTGCAGGATCTCATCCCTCTTTCTGTTGATGTGGTTGGTACTAATGTGAACAACAAATTGTTCCAAATGCCCTGCAGCTGTTCAGTGACATCCTTGACCCTGGCAGCAGGGAGGCAACACATCATCCTGGAGACACATCTGCAGCTGCAGAAATGCCTATCTGCTCCCCTCACTATCAAGTCTCCTATCATTATTACATAAGAACATAAGAACATAAGAAATAGGAGCAGGAGTAGGCCATCTAGCCCTTCGAGCCTGCCCCGCCATTCAATAAGATCATGGCTGATCTGTCGTGGCTCAGTTCCACTTTCCCGCCCTCTCCCCATAACCCTTAATCCCTTCTCTTATCAAAAACCCATCAACCCGCTTCTTAAAAATATTTAGCGAGGCAGCCTCCACCACTTCAGTCTTATCCTCCCCCTCTTGCAACTGAGTCACAGTACCATAAACCTGGAGCTGGCTGCATTAACTATGAATTATTGTTAATTTATGACTTGCATTCCCTCAATTTTCTTTATTTATTCTGTCGTGGGTTGTGGGCATCGCTGGCTGGGTCAGCATCTGTTGCCCATCCCTAATTGCCCTCGAACTGAGTGTCTTGCTTAGCCAATACAGAGGTAGTTAAGAGCCAACCACATTGCTATGGGTCTGGAGTCATACGTAGGCCAGACTGGGTAAAGATGACAGATTTCGTTGCCTAAAGTACATTAGTGAACCAGATGGGTTTTTATAACAAAAATGGTTTCATGGCTATCATTACTGAGACTAGTTTTTAATTCCAGGTTTTTATTAATTCCTGGGATCTTTGTTGTTCGTAGTATATATAAATGATTTGAAGAAAACTGTAGCTGGTCTGATTAGGAAGTTTGCAGATGACACAAAAATTGGTGGAGTTATGGATAGTGAAGAGGATTTCAGAAGATGCAGCTAAGATATAGACCCGTTGGAGATTTGGGCAGATAAATGGCAGATGATGTTTAATTTGGATAAGTGTGAGGTAATGCATTTTGGAAGGCCCAATGTATATAGGAATTATACAGTAAATGGCAGAACCCTTAGGAATATTGACAGGTAGAGAGATCTGGGCGTACATGTCCACTGATCACTGATAGTGGCACCGCAGTTGGATAAGGTAGTCAAGAAGGCATACAGCATGCTTGCCTTCATTGATCGGGGCAGAGAATCATAGAAACCCTATAGGACAGACCGAGGCCATTTGGCCAATCGAGTCTGCACCGACCACAATCCCATCCAAGCCCTATCCCCATATCCCCACACATTTAGCTGCTAATCCCGCTAACCTATGCATCTCAGGACACTAAGGGGTAATTTTAGCATGGCCAATCAACCTAACCTGCATATCTTTGGACTGTGGGAGGAAACTGGAGCACCTGGAGGAAACCCATACAGACACGAGGAGAATGTGCAAACTCCACACAGACAGTGACCCATAGAATGTAAAGCACTACAGCGCAGTACAGGCCCTTCGGCCCCTGATGTTGTGCCGACCAGTGGAACCAATCTAATGACCATCTAACCTAAACTATTCCAATGTTATCCATGTGCCTATCCACTGACCATTTGAACGCCCTTAAAGTTGGCGAGTTCACAACTGCTGCAGGCAGGGCATTCCACGCCCTTACTACCCTCTGAGTAAAGAACCTACCTCTGACATCCGTCCTATAATTACCACCCCTTAATTGAAAGCTATGTCCTCACGTGTTAGCCGTCACCATCCGAGGAAAAAGGCTCTCACTATCCACCCTATCTAACCCTCTGATCATCTTGTATGCTTCAATTAGGTCACCTCTCAATCTTCTTCTTTCTAACGAAAACAACCTCAAGTCCCTCAGCCTTTCCTCATAAGACCTTCCCACCATACCAGGCAACATCCTGGTAAACCTCCTCTGCACCCTTTCCAATGCCTCCACATCCTTCTTATAATGCGGCGACCAGAACTGTACGCAATGCTCCAAGTGCGGCCACACCAGAGTTTTGTACAGTTGTAACATGACCTCACGGCTCCAAAGTTCAATCCCTCTACTAGTAAAAGCTAGCACACCGTATGCCTTCTTAACAACCTTATCAACCTGGGTACCAACTTTCAGCGATCTATGCACATGTATCCCGAGATCTCTCTGCTCGTCAACACTACTAAGAGTCCTTCCATTAGCCCTATATTCTGTACTCCTGTTACTGTTACCAAAGTGAATCACCTCACACTTTTCCGTATTAAACTCCATTTGCCACCTCTTGGCCCAGCTCTGCAGCTTATCTATGTCCCTCTGCAAACTGTAACATCCGTCCTCACTGTCTACAACTCCTCCGACTTTGGTGTCGTCAGCAAATTTACTAACCCATCCTTCTACACCCTCATCTAGGTCATTTATAAAAATGACAAACAGCAGTGGCCCCAAAACAGATCCCTGAGGTACACCACTTGTAACTGAACTCCAGGTTGAATATTTCCCATCAACCACCACACTCTGTCTTCTATCAGCTAGCCAATTCCTGATCTAAACTGCTAAATCACCCTCAATCCCATGTATCTGCATTTTCTGCAGTAGCCTACCATGGGGAACCTTATCAAACACTTTGCTAAAATCCATATACACCACGTCAATTGCCTTACCCTTATCCACCTCTTTGGTCACCTTTTCAAAAAACTTGATAAGGTTTGTGAGGCACGACCTACCCTTCACAAAACCATGTTGACTATCCCTAATCAATTTATTTCTCTCTAGATGATTATAAATCTTAGCCCTTATAATTCTCTCCAAAACTTTGCCAACAACAGAAGTAAGGCTTACTGGCCTATAATTCCCAGGATGGTCTCTACTCCCCTTCTTGAACAAGGGGACAACATTTGCTGTCTTCCAGTCTTCCGGCACTATACCTGTAGCCAATGATGACATGAAGATCAAAGCCAAAGGCTCTGCAATCTCCTCCCTAGCCTCCCAGAGAATCCTAGGGTAAATCCCATCTGGCCCAGGGGACTTATCTATTTTCATACCCTCAAGAATTGTTAACACCTCCTCCTTAAGTACCTCAATCCCGTCTAGTCTAAAAGGCTGTATCTCAGTACTCTCCTTGACTACATTGACTTTTTCCTGCGTGAATACTGACGAAAAATACTCATTCAGTGCCCCTCCTATCTCTTCAGGCTCCACGCACAACTTCCCACTACTGTCTCTGACTGGCCCTAATCTTGCCCAAACCAATCTTTTATTCTTGACATACCTATAGAAAGCTTTAGGGGTTCTCCTTGTTCCTATCTGCCAAAGACTTCTCATGTCCTCTTCTAGCTCTTCTTAACTCTCTCTTTAGCTCCTTCCTGGCTAATTTGTAATTCTCCAGTGCCCTCACTGAGTCTTCATGTCTCACCTTTACATAAGCCTCCTTCTTCCTCTTCACCAGAGATTCAACTTCTTTAGTGCACCACGGTTCCCTCGCTTGACCACTCCCTCCCTGCCTGACAGGTACATATTTATCAAGGACTCGCAGTAGCTGCTCCTTGAATAAGCTCCACATTTCAGTTGTTCCCAGCCCCTGCAGTTTCCTACTCTAACCTACGTATCCTAAATCTCGCCTAATAGCCTCATAATTACTTTTCCCCCAGCTATAACTTCTGCCCTTTGGTATATATCTATCCCTTTCCATCATTAAGGTAAACGTAACCGAATACTATCACCAAAGTGCTCACCTACCTCCAAGTCTAACACCTGGTCTAGTTCATTACCCAGTACCAAATCCAATGTAGCTTCACCTCTTGTTGGCCTATCTACATACTGTGTCAGGAAACCTTCCTGCACACATTGGACAAAAACTGACCCCTCTAACGTGCTTGAGCTATAGCTTTTCCAATCAATATTTGTAATCGATTGACCCAACCAGGAATCGAACCTAGATCCCTGGAGCTGTGAAGCAGCAGTGTTAACCACTGTGCTACCATGTGCTACCGCAGTGGGTAAAAAAATTGACAGGTTTTTATATAGTTTATTTACTAGTCACAAATAAGGCTTACATTAACATTGCAATGAAATTACTGTGAAATTCCCCTAATTGCCTAGTCCCCTAGTCAATGCACCTAACCAGCACGTTTTTGGGACCCAAGCTGGGAATCAAATGCGGGTCCCTGGCGCTGTGAGGCAGCAGTGGTAATCACTGTGCCATCGTGCCGCCCAGTTCATGCTGCAGATGTACGAAACCTTAGTTAGATCTCATTTAGAATATTGTGCACAATTCTGGTTGCCGCATTACCAGAAGAATGTGGATGCTTTGTAGAGGTACAGAAGAGGTTTACCAGAATATTGCCTGGTCAGGAGGATATTAGCTATGAGGAAATTTTGGATAAACTCAGTTTGTTCTCACTGGAACAACGGAGGTTGAGGGGTGACCTGATAGAGGTTGACAGGATTCTGAGTGGCATGGACAGAGTGGATAGTCAGAAGCTTTTTCCTAGGATAGAAAATTCAAGTACTAAGATGCATGGGAAAAAAGTTTAGTGGAGATGAGAAGCATGGACTAAATGGATAGTCAGATCCTCTTTCCTAGGGTAGAAATGTCAAGTATGAGGGGACAGAGGTTTAAAGTGCATGTGGAAAAGTTTAGAGGAGATGTGCAAGTTTTTTACACAGAGGGTGGTGAATGGCTGGAACCCACTGCCCGGGGAGGTAGTGGGAGCAGGTACCATAGTGACATTTGAGGGGCAACTCAACGAATACATGAATAGGATGGGAATGGAAGGATACGGACTCCATAAGTGCATAAGGTTTTAGTTTAGGCAGGCATCATGATCAGTGCAAGCTTGGAGAGCTGAAGGGCCTGTTACTATGTTGAATGTATCTTTGTTCTTTCTTCCACCAGCTGCTGTGGTTGGATTTGAACCCATGTACCCAAAGCATTAGCTTGTGCCCTTGCATTACAAGCCCAGTGACAATATCACAATGCCACCTTCTCCACCGGATAGCAGATGAAGGGGTGATTTAATGGACAGACTCAAAAGGGAGATGCGACAGCCACTTGCCAGGTATGTTTTCAGTGGGAGGGACAGGGAAAACACAGTGGGTGCCCAGCCCACCACCTCCTCACCTGCCCCCAAACTGACCCCCAGAACAGGGTAGATGGACAGGTGCTTAATCTGCCACTTTTAATAAAGAGTTCAGATTAAATTGGACTTGTAATAGTAACTTGAATTAGTAAGTTTGCGGATGACACGGAAGTTGTGGATTTGCTGATAGCGATGAGAACCATCTGAGGATACAGCAGGATATAGATTGGTTGGAGACTTGGGCAGAGAAATGGCAGCTGGAGTTTATTCTGGACAATTGTGAGGTAATGCATTTTGGAAGGTCTAATACAGATAGGAAATATACAGTAAATGGCAGAACCCTTAAGAGTATTGATAGACAGAGGGATCTGGGTATACAGGTACACAGGTCGCTGAAAGTGGCAATGCAAGTAGAGAAGGTAGTCAAGAAGGCGTACTGCATGCTTGCCTTCATCAGTCGGGGGATTGGGTTTAAGAATTGGCAAGTCATGTTCCAGCTTTATAGAACCTTAGTTGGACTTGGAAGATAGTGTTCAATTCTGGTCGCCACATTACCAAAAGGATGTGGAGGCTTTGGAGAGGGTACAGAAAATATTTATCAGGGTGTTGCCTGGCATGGAGGGCATTAGCTATGAGGAGAGATTGGAGAAACTTGGTTTGTTCCCACCGGAATGATGGAGATTGAGGGGTGACCTGATAGAAGTCTACGAGATTATGAGGAGCATAGACAAAGTGGATAGTCAGAAGCATTTTCCCAGAGTGGAAGAGTCAATTACTAGGGCACATAGGTGTAAGGTGTGAAGGGCAAGGTTTAAAGGAGATGTGCAAGACAAGTCTTTTACACAGAGGGTGGTGGGTGCCTCGAACTCGCTGCTGGGAAAAGTAGTGGAAGCAGGTACGATAGTGATTTTTAAGGGGTGCCTTGACAAATGCATGAATAGATTGGGAATAGAGGGATATGGTCCCCGGAAGAGTGGAGGGGGTCGGAGGGGTGGTTTGGTTCAATCAGGCAACATGGTTGATGCAGGCTTGAAGGGCCAATGGGTCTGTTCCTGTGCTGTAATTTTCTTTATTCTTTGTGACCAAGCAAACTGACTGGGATCTTACACAGCCCATAACATAACATGGTTGGTGTGCAGGAGAAGGCAGGTAGCTTTTTGAGGTCAAGTTGAAGAAAATGTGGTAAGACGGAGGGGCAAATCATTTGGGGACACCCTGTGGGCAACGTGGACATCCTCCCCTGAGATGGTGCTCCCACACCCCCCACTTCGTTTCTCATTGCCTGCTCTCCAAAATCCAAACACCACCCCCCTATCTATCCTCTTTTGTTCCTCCTCCCTGTACAGATCCCTCCCTGCACTAAAAGCCTGCCTCCTGGTGATTCCAGGGCAGATTGTCTGGCACCTCAAGGACCAGACCTCCTCCTCCTGAGAGGCCTTTGGAAGTGTGTTTTGGACATTGGGCAGCTGCTTCCAGATGCATTAGCTGTTGGACTACTTTCTTTGGTGTGGGAAGACATTCCTGTAAAATACAGCCCATTCATCCCTCTGATGGGATGAGTCCAGAAAACAAGGCAATAGAATTTAAAATTCGGGACGCCTGTTGAGGAAGCATCTTCTCACACAAAAGGGAAATGAGAATCTGGAACCCTCTTCCCCAAAAAGCTGTCAAGGCTGGAAGTCAATTAGCAAAATGAAACCTGAGATTGATAGATTTTGTTGGATCAGAGCTTTAACAGGTACAGAATCACTCAAACGCAATTAAGAAAACAATCAATTATGGACTAATTAATGATGTGGAGATGCCGGTATTGGACTGGGGTGGACAATACCCAATTATAGCTCAACAGGTTTGTTTGATATCACAAGGTTTTGGAGCATTTCTCCTTAGTCAGGCTGAATGGCCTGCTCCAGTTCCTGCGTTCTGGTGAACATACCTATGTGGTACTGTGCAACTCTCTGGATGGAGAATGGTTGGAAATGGGGAAATAAGGAGACAGAATTGGTGTTAGGTACTCGGAGATAGACAACACTGTAAATGTCACAGCTATGAAGGTAGGGGATTGGGGGGGTGGTGGTGGTGGGTGGGTGGAGGGGAAGCCTTGTCCAGACAGAATAAAGTATAGAGTGTCCTAAATAAAATTGCAGACAGGGTGCAATGATTGCACCATCATCACTTAGGTCGATCGACACACCTCAACTCTGCGAGGGTCAGGCTGCATTGGGATATGTTGGACTGGGCCCCATCACAAGGGAAAGTTTGCGCTGGGCCTCATCACTCGGGAATATTTGAGCCAGGCCTCATCATTAGGGTAAAGTTGAACCTGGTCCCATCACTGGGCAAAGGTCAGACAAGGCTCCATTGCGAGGAAAAGTTTGGGCCAGGCCACATCACTAGAGAAAGGAGATGTGATTTCTGGTACCATTTTGTTCAATTCTGTTGAAGATATTTTCTTTGTTTCTCCTGTTTGAAAGCAGATGGATGAAGGAAGGAGGTGAGAGTGGAGATTACATCCAGAACTGACCTAAGCAAACGTTGTGGTGGTCCAGCTGTGCTGAAGGGTTTCGATGGTAGCCCAGTCGGCATAGCTGGCAGTGTCGGCCTCTAGTGTTGTGTTTACAGTTCACACAAACGGCGGTGCTGAGCAGATCGAGGTAACTGCACCGGTTCGAGTGGCCGAAACATTGGCAGTCTTGCAAGGAAAAGACAGAGAGTGTAGACGGGATGAAGATGGGAAGCAGACTGGGAATGGATCACATGCTGCAGGAATGAGAGGTGAGGAGAAAATGGCTGCAGTGGGAAGGAGGAAATATCGAGGGATTAGCACTGAGGCGAGAGCATCCGATTCCAGTTTCATTACCCAGCCATTCAATCAGCAGATGATAATGGATGATCCCAATCCCAGGTTTCTAGATTCCTGTGTCGGCCTTTTACAGTACGGACAAATTAGACAGTTTTCAGGTTTGGCACAGTGGGTAACGTTCTCACCTCTGAGTCAGAACATCGAGAATTCTGCTCCCACTCTAGAGACTTGAGCGAGAAATTTAAACACACAGGCTCAGAGCATAATGACGGAGCGCGGCACTGTCAGAGGGTCAGAACTGAGGGAGTGCTGTATTGTCTGAGGGTCAGTACTGAGGGAGTGCCGCACTGTCAGATGGACAGGACTGAGGGAGTGCTGCACTGTCAGAGGGTCAGTACTGAGGGAGTGTCGCACTGTCAGAGGGTCAGTATTGAGGGGGTGCTGAACTGTCAGAGGGTCAGTACTGAGGGTGTGCCGCACTGTCAGAGGGTCAGTGCTGAGGGAGTGCGGCACTGTCAGAGGGTCAGTGCTGAGGGAGTGCGGCACTGTCAGAGGGTCAATACTGAGGGAGCGCGGCACTGTCAAAGGGTCAGTACTGAGGGAGTGCCGCACTGTCAGATAGACAGGACTGAAGGGTTGCAGCACTGTCAGAAGGTCAGTACTGAGGGAGTGCCGCACTGTCAGAGGGTCAGTATTGAGGGGGTGCTGCACTGTCAGAGGGTCAGTACTGAGGGAGCGCGGCACTGTCAGAGGATCAGTACTGAGGGAGTGCTGCACTGTCAGAGGGTCAGTGCTGAGGGAGTGCCGCACTGTCAGAGGGTCAGTGCTGAGGGAGTGCAGCACTGTCAGAGGGTCAGTGCTGAGGGAGTGCCGCACTGTCAGAGGGTCAGTGCTGAGGGAGTGCCGCACTGTCAGAGGCTCAGTACTGAGGGAGTGCTGCACTGTCAGAGGGTCAGTGCTGAGGGAGTGCTGCACTGTCAGAGGGTCAGTGCTGAGGGAGTGCTGTAATTTGCTGCTCCCTGTTTTACAGTCCCATTCTTTGTCATCTCCTACCTTGCTTTGTCTTCTCACCCTCTCGTGCTGAGATAGTTTGCTGAGTTTGACCCCGGACTGAGTCAGCTGTAATGTATCAGGAAGAATCAGCAATTACTAATCCAGCTAGCGACTATTTCCCCACATTTCTCCTGTGTTCACACACACTGTGTGCAGACTGACCATCACAAGAGAGTCCAGGAGATCAGCAGCGGTATTTCTATCTCCTTTTCACCATCAATGAGACAAAAACTGACACTGAGAGATGGAGGAGATATTCAGAAAGGAGGTCAAATCCTTTTTTAGTGAGGGGATTTACAGGAGAATCTTAAAGGACAGAGGAAGGTACAGGGGATGTGGGAGAGAATTCCAGAGTTTAGGGCCAGGCAGCTGACATCCCGTTCCTCAAATGTTCCTGTTGCAAAATCACAAACCATTTCAGTCCAAAAAGGTATGGGTCACTCTCGGTCAGTACAGGAATTACGGTCACTCTCAGTCAGTGCAGGAGTTATGGCCACTCTTGGTCAATTCGGGGAGTTATGGTCACTCTTGGTCAGTTTGTGAGTTATGGTCACTCTCAGTCAGAGCAGGAGTTACAATCATTCTTGGTTAAATTGTGAGTTATAGTCACTCTTGGTCAGTGCAGGCATTATGATCACTCTTGGACAGTTTGTGAGTTACGGTCACTCTCAGTCAATGCAGGAGTTACAGTCAGTCTTGGTCAGTTTGAGAGTTATAGTTACTCCCGGTCAATTTGTGAGTTATGGTCACTCTTGGTCAGTTCAGGGAGGTACGGTCACTCTCCGTCAGTATGTGAGTTATGGTCACTCTCGATCAGTTTGGAAGTTATGGTCAGTCTCGGTCAGAGTATTGAGTTATGATCACTCTTGGTCAGTTCTGAGAGTTATGGGCACTCTCATTCAGTGTGTGAATTATTGTCATTCTTGGTTAGTATGTGAGTTATGGTCACTCTTGGTCAGTTTGGGAAGTTATGGTCATACTCGGTCAGTTTGTGAGTTATGGTCACTCTTGAACAGTTTGGAATCTATGGTCACTCTCGGTCATTTTGAGGAGTAATGGTCACTCTGGGTCAGTTAGGGGAGTTATGGTCACTCAGTCATTTTGGGAGCAAGGACACTCTTGGTCAGTTTGGGAGTTACGGTCACTCTGGATCAGTTTGGAAGTTACGATCACTCTTGGTCAGTTGGGGAGTTATGGTCACTCTTGGTCAGTTTGGGAGTTAACATTGCAGAAATGGCAATTTGGCCATCCAGTCTGCACCGACAATATCTAAAGTCGCGCGAATCCCATTTTGCTGCACTTAACCCATATCCTTGGATGTTATAATTTTTCAAATGTTCATCCAAATATTTTTAAAAGTTTGTAGGGTTTCTGACCTCCACTACCTTTCCAGGCAGCGCATTCCAGATTCCCACTACCCTCTGAGTGAAAAAGTTATTTCTCAAAGCCCCTCTGAATCTCCTGCCTCTGATCTAAAAATGTGCCTCTCGTCCTTAGCCCCTCAATCAAGGGGAATAGCTGCTCCTGACTCACCATGTCCAAACCCCTCATAATCTTATACACCGTTATTGTCACTCTCAGTTAGTTTAGGAGTTATGGTTACTCTCCTTCAGTGTGTGAATTACAGTCACTCTTGGTCAGTTTGGGAATTATGGTCACTCTCTGTCTGATTGGAAGTTATGGTCACTCTCAACCAGTTTGGAAGTTACAGTCGCTCTCGGTCAGTGTGTGAGCTATGGTCACTCTTGGTCAGTTGGGGATTTATGGTCACTCTTGGTCAGTTTGGAAGTTAGTTGCTCTCTGTCAGTGTGTGAGTTACGGTCACTGTTGCCAGTTGGATATGGATTTGGGGAGGTCAATGTGTGGATAGATTGGGATGAATTGGGCAGCATGCAAAGGGTTAATAAACAGGGATGAATTGATGTAAAATCTGGGGTTAAAGGTGAGCAGATTGAGACCCGAGTTACTCACCCAGATCCCATTCCTGTATCTGGGGTATCAAGATTACAACAGGATCCCACTTATTCTGGTCTCAGCCTTTTCACAGACATTCCCTTCACTTCCCACTGAATGTTTTCCGTGAGACCCAGTTCAGAAGCTTTTTCCTTTCAGTGAAAATGTGAATTATCAATAATATCAATTCTTTGCTTCATATCTGCTGCTTTGTTTGACTAGATTCTACTCGACTCCAGAGTAAATCAAACCCCATATCCTGTTCACAACTATACCAGTTCACACTCACTCCCTATTCACAACAATATCAGTTTACACTTACTCTGTTTTCACAATTACACCAGTTTACACTCACTCCCTATTTACTATACTGGTTAACAATCACTGTGTTCACAACTATACCAGTTCACAATCACTCAGTATTCACAACTATATCAGTTCACATTTACTCCCTTGTTAACACTACACATTTTCACACTTTCTGTTCACACTTATACCTGTTCCACACTCACTCCCTGTTCACTCCTACACCTGTTCACCCTTAGAACAAAGATCAAAGAAAATTGGCCCTTCGGCCCTCCAAACCTGCACTGACCATGCTGCCCGACTGAACTAAAATCCCCTACCCTTCCAGGGACCATATCCCTCTATTCACGTCCTATTCATGTACTTGTCAAGACACACCTTAAAAGTCACTATTATTTCTGCTTCCACGACCTCCACCTGCTGCGAGTTCCAGGCAACCACCGTCCTCTGTATAAAAACCTTGCCTTGTACGTCTCCTTTAAACCTTGCCCCTCACACCTTAAACCTGTGCCCCCTCGTAATTGACTCTTTCACCCTGGGAAAAAGTTGACTATCCACTCAATCCATGCATCTGATAATCTTGTAGACTTCTACCAGGTCGCCCCTCAACCCCTGTCATTCCAGTGAGAACAAACCAAGTTTCTCCAACCTCTCCTCATAGCTCATGCCCCCCATACCAGACAACATCCTGGTAAATATTTCCTGTACCCTCTCCAAAGCCTCTGCATCCTTCTGGTAGTGTGGTGACCAGAATTGAACACTGCATTCCAAGTGTGGACTAACCAAGGTTCTATAAAGCTGCAACATGACCTGCCAGTTTTTAAACTCAAAACTCCCTGTTCACGCTCACTCCCTTTTCACTTTTGGAAATATAAAGGTAGGTGACAGAAGTGTTAGCGAGGGATCACTTTGGGACCAGTGATCATAATTCCATTAGTTTTAAGATAGCTATGATGAATGAGAGGTCTGGCCCAAAAGTTAAAATTCTAAAAGGGAAGTGTTTATCTGGAGTAAGAGGAATTATGAAGCCATCAAGCAGGAAATTAGAGGCATAAGTTGGAAGGAGGTTTTCTCAGGGAAATGTACAGAAGTAATGTAGCAGATTTTCAAGGAATATTTGTCTGGAGTTCTGCACGACAATGTTCCGATGAGATAGGGAAGTTTTGGTAGGTTACAGGAACCGTGGTGCTCGAAAGCTGTAATGAATTTAGTCAAGAAGAAAAGAAAAGCGTACAAGAGGTTTAGGGAGCTAGGTAATGTTAGGGATCTAGAGGAATATACGACTTGTAGGAAGGAACTTAAGAAGGAAATTAGGAGAGCCAGAAGGGGTCATGAGAAGGCCTTGGCAGGTAAGATCAAGGAAAACCCCAGGGCATTCTACAAGTATGTGAAGAGCAAAAGGATGAGATGTAAAGGAATAGGACCTATCAAATGTGATGGTGGGAAAGTTTGTATAGAAATGGTAGAAATAGCAGAGGTACTCAGTGAATACTTTACTTCAGTATTCACAGTGGAAAAGGATCTTGGTGGTTATAGTGCAGACTTGCAGCGGACTGAAAAGCTTGAGGATGAAGAAAGAGGATGTATTGGAGCTTTTGAAAAGCATCAAGCTGGATAAGTCGCCAGGACCGGATGAGATGTACCCCAGATTACTGTGGCAGGCAAGAGAAAAGATTGCAGAGCCTCTGCCGATGATCTTTGCGTCATCAACTTTGCGTCAAAGGACTTTGTTCTTTGTTCTATCAATGGAGACATGAGAGGTTCTGGAGGATTGGAGGATTGCGGATGTGCTTCCTCTATTCAAGAAAGGGAGAAGAGATAGCCCAGGAAATTATCAACCGGTGAGTCTAAACTCAGTGGTTGGTAAGTTGATGGAGAAGATCCTGAGAATTTATGAATATTTGGAGAGGTATAGTATGATCAAAAATAGTCAGCACGGCTTTGTCAAGGGCAGATCGTGCCTTACGAGCATGCTTGAGTTTTTTGAAGATGTAACTAAACACATTGACGAAGGAAGAGCAGTAGATGTGGTTTATATGGACTTCAGCAAGGCGTTTGATAAGGTCCCTCATGCACGGCTTTTTGAGAAAGTGAGAGGGCATGGGATCCAAGGGGACATTGCTTTATGGATCCAGAACCGGCTTGCCCACAGAAGGCAAAGAGTGGTTGTAGATGGGTCTTTTTCTGCATGGAGGTCAGTCACCAGTGGAGTGCCCCAGGGTTCTGTTCTGCGACCCTTGCTCTTTGTGATTTTTATAAATGACTTGGATGAAGAAGTGGAGAGATGGGTTGGTAAGTTTGCTGATGACCCAAAGGTTGGTGGTGTTGTGGATAGTTTGGAGGGATGTCAGAAGTTGCAAGAGACATAGATAGGATGCAAGCCTGGGTGGAGAAATAGCAGATGGACTTCAACCCAGATAAGTATGTGGTGGTTCATTTTGGCAGGTCAAGTAGGATGACGGAATATAATATTAAGGGTAAGACTCTTAGCAGTGTGGAAGATCAGAAGGATCTTGGGGTCCGGATTCATAGGATGCTCAAATCAGCTTCGCAGGTAGAGGATGTGGTTAAGAAGGCGTATGGTGTACTGGCCTTCATCAATCGAGGAATTGAGTTTAGGAGTTGGGAGATAATGCTGCAGCTGTATAAGACCCTGGTCAGACGCCACTTGGAGTACTGTGCTCAGTTCTGGTTGCCTCATTACAGGAAGGATGTGGAAGCCATAGAAAGTGTGCAGAGGAGATTTACAAGGATATTGCCTGGATTAGGTGGCATACCTTATGAGGATAGGTTGAGAGAGCTTGGTCTTTTCTCCTTAGAGAGACGAAGGATGAGAGGTGACCTGATAGAGGTGTATAAGATGATGAGATGTATAGATCGGGTGGCTTCTCAGAGGCTTTTTCCCAGGGCTGAAATGGCTGCCACAAGAGGACACAGGTTTAAGGTGCTGGGGAGTAGGTACAGAGGAGATGTCAGGGGTAAATTTTTCACTCAGAGGGTGGTGAGTGCGTGGAATCGGCTGCCGGCAGTGGTGGTGGAGGCGGATTTGATAGGGTCTTTTAAAAGATTTTTGAATAAGTACATGGGACTTAGTAAGATAGAAGGTTATAGTAAGCCTAGTAGATAGAAACATTTTCAGCGCAACTTGTGGGCTGAAAGGCCTGTTTGTGCTGTAGTTTTTCTATGTTCTATGTTCTAAATTGGGGCAAGGCCAATTTTGATGGTATTGGGAGGGAACCTTCGAAGGTTAGAAACATAGAAACATAGAAAAACTACAGCACAAACAGGCCCTTCGGTCCACAAGTTGCGCCGAACACGTCCCTACCTACTAGGCATACCTATAACCCTCCATCTTACTAAGTTTCATGTACTTATCCAAAAGTGTCTTAGAAGACCCTATCGAATCTGCCTCCACCATTACCACCGGCAGCTGATTCCATGCACCCACCACCCTCTGAGTGAAAAACTTACCCCTGACATCTCCTCTGTACCTACTCCCCAGCACCCTAAACCTGTGTCCTCTTGTGGCAACCATTTCAGCCCTGGGAAAAAGCTTCTGAGAATCCACTCGATCAATACCTCTCATCATCTTATACACCTCTATCAGGTCAACCTTCATCCTTCCTCTATCCAAGGAGAAAAGACTGAGCTCACTCAACCTATCCTCATAAGGCATGCCACCCAATCCAGGCAATATCCTTGTAAAGCTCTTTTGCACCCTTTCTATGGCTTCCACATACTTCCTGTAATGAGGCGACCAGAACTCAGCACAGTATTCCAAGTGGGGCCTGACCAGGGTCTTATACAGCTGCAGCATTATCTCCCAACTCCTAAACTCAATTCCTTGATTGATGAAGGCCAGTATACCATACACCTTCTTAACCACAGCCTCAACCTGCAAAGCTGCTTTGAGCATCCTATGAACCTGGACCCCAAGATCCTTCTGATCTTCCACACTGCTAAGAGTCTTACCCTTAATATTATAATCTGTCATCATATTTGACCTGCCAAAATGAACCACCACACACTTATCTGGGTTGAAGTCCTTCTGCCACTTTTCCACCCAGGCTTGCATCCTATCAATGTCTCGTTGCAACTTCTGACATCTCTCCACACTATCCACAACATCTCCAACCTTTGTGTCATCAGCAAACTTGCGAACCCATTTCTCCAGTCCCTCATCCAGGTCATTTATAAAAATCACAAAGAGCAAGGGTCCCAGGACAGGTCCCTGGGGCACTCCACTGGTGACTGACCTCCATGCAGAAAAAGACCCATCTACAACCACTCTTTGCCTTCTGTGGGCAAGGCAGTTCTGAATCCACAGAGCCCTTGGATCATTGTTAATTGGGGGAGTCTGTGGGAAGGCAAAGAGATGTCTCGTAAGTGGGAGGCTTTCAAAAATGTGTTGACCAGAGTTCGGAGTAAGCACCCCTCTTAGGGTGAAGGGCAAGGCTGGCAGAAGTAGGAAACCCTGGATGACTCAGGATTATTGAGGCCCTGGTCAAGAAGAAAAAGGAGGCACACGACATGCATAGGTAACTGGGATCAAGTGGATTCCTTGAAGATTATAGAGGGTGTAGGAGTAGAGTTAAAAGAGAAATCAGGAAAGCAAAAGGGGGACACGAGATAGCTTTGGCAGATAAGGCAAAGGAGAATTCAAAAAGCTTCTACAAATACATAAAGGGTAAAAGAATAAATACAGAGAGAGAAGGGCCTCTTAAGGATCAACAAGGTCATCTATGCACAGATCCACAAGAGATGGGTGAGATCCTATGAATATTTCTTATCAGTATTCATTATTGAGAAAGGCATGGATGTTAGGGAACTTGGGGAAATAAATATTGATGTCTTGAGGAGTGTACATATTACAGAGAAGGAGGTGCTGGAAGTCTTAAAGCACATCAAGATAGATAAATCCCTGGGATTTGTTGAAGTGTACCCCAGGACATTGTGGGAGGCTAGGGAGTAAATTGCGGGTCCCCTAGCAGAGATATTTGAATCATCGATAGTCACAGGTGAGTGAGGTGGCTGAAATTGGAGGGTGGCAAATGTTGTGCCTTTGTTTAAAAAATGCTGCAGAGAAAAGCCTGGGAACTACAGGCCAGTGAGCTTCACATCTATAGTGGGTAAGTTGTTAGGAGGTATTCTGAGAGACAGAATCTAAGGCATTTAGAGGCACGAGGACTGATTAAGGACAGTCAGCATGGCTTTGTGAGTAGAAAATCATGTCTCACATTTGAGTTTTTGAAGGGGTAACCAAGAAGATAGATGAGGGCAGTGCAGTTGATGTTGTCTACATGGACTTTAGCAAGGCCTTTGACAAGGTAGCACATGGTAGGTTGCTGCATAAAGTTAAATCTCACGCGATCCAGAGTGCGGTAGCCAAAATGGATACAAAATTGGTTTGATGAGAGAAGACAGAGGGTGGTTGTAGAGGGTTGTTTTTCAAATTGGAGGCCTGTGACCAGCTGGTGTGCCGCAGGGACCAGTGCTGGGTCCACAGTTATCTATTATTTATATTAATAATTTGGATGAGAATTTCAGGAGTATGGTGTCACAGTGGACAGTGAAGAAAGATATCTAGGATTGCAATGGGATCTCGATCAATTGGACCTGTGGACTGATGAATGGCAGATGGAGTTTAATTTAGATAGATGTAAGGTGATGCATTTTGGTCGATCGAACCAGGACAGGACTTAATGGTAATGGTAGGGCTTGGGGAGAGTTATAGAACAAAGATATCTAGGGATATAGGTTCATGGTTCCTTGAAAGTAGAGTCACAGGTGGACAGAGTGGTGAAGAAGGCATTCAACATGTTTGGTTTCATTGGTCAGAACATTGATTACAGGGTTTAACATTTTTTTGAAATTGTACAAGACATTGGTAAGGCCACACCTGGAAAACTGTGTACAGTTCTGATCACTCTCTTATAGAAAGGATATTATTAAACTAGAAAAAGTGCAGAAAAGATTTACCAGGATGCTGCTGGGACTTGATGGTTTGAGTTATAAGGACAGGCTGGATAGACTGGGACTTTTTTCTCTAGAGCGTGGGAGGTTGAGGGGTGATCTTATAGAGGTCTATAAAATAACGACGGGCGTAGATCAGCTATCTATATCTTTTCCCAAAGGTAGGGAAGTCTAAAACTAGAGGGCATAGGTTTAAGGTGAGAGGGGAGAGATACAAAAGCGTTCAGAGAGGCAATTTTTTTGCACAAAGGGTGGTGAGTGTCTGGAGCAAGTTGCCAGAGGTAGGAGTAGAGGCAAGTACAATTTTTGTCTTTTCAAAAGTGTTTGGACAGTTAAATGGGTAAGATAAGTATAGAGAGATATGGGCCGAATGCAGGCAATTGGGAGCTAGCTTAGTGGTTAAAAAAAGGAGTGGCATGGACAAGTTGGGCTGAAGGGCCTGTTTCCATGCTGTAAACCTCTACGACTCTTTAACATTCTTACATCTGTTCACTCTTACTCCCTGTTCACACTCACTCCCTGTTCACTTGTACACCTGTTCACACTCACTCGCTGTTCACCCCTACACCTGTTCACACTCACTCCCTGTTCACACTCACTCCCTGTTCACCCCTAAACCTGTTCACACTCTCTCCCTGTTCACTCCTGCACCTGTATACATGTAATGCCAGAGGTTTGAGGTGATCATCTCAATACAGGAATGGATTCTGGGTCAGCAGGTCACAGGTCAGAGATCGTTGGTTTTACTTACGGCCACTCGTGTTGGTGTCAGGATGGCCTGGAGAGGGAAACAGAAACACAAAGAGTTCGAGAGACATCTGATTAACAATCTTTATTTTTAAACACAGTGATGCAAGCAAACAGAAAGAGATCCACCAGATTCAAACTCAAAAATCTCATCAGATATGAACTTGCTGCAGCCTTGGAGAGGTTCCAGCAGCTCAGGGTCAGATGGAGTAGGGCCCATTAAGGCCAAGGGAGCAATCAGTGCGTGAAGTCGGAGGACATTGAGTAGGGGGTGAAATGAGAAATTCCTGTCTGTCTTCACTCAGGGGAAGGAGGATATAGGTATAGAATTCAGGGAGAAGGACTGTGAGGTTCTGGAACAATTTGACATAGGGAGTGAGAAGATAATGGAAGTTTAGGCAGATTAAAAATGGACTGTGGATGAGTTGAGTCTCAGACTGCTGTGGGAGGCAAAGGAGAAAATTACAGGGACTCTGATCCAAAGTTTTAATTCCTCTGTGGCCACAGGGAAGGTGCCAGTAGATTGGAGGATGGCTAAAGTACTATTGAAGAACGTGGGAGAGAGAATCCAGGGAATCACAGCCCAGTGGGAATCACACATCAGTGACAGGGAAACTATTTCAAAATGAATCTCCCACACTCTGTGCACTGCACAGCCCCCAGCGCGAATCACAAGAAAAATCCAGGGGCAGGGCCAACTCCCATTGGAGAGGCCAGCAGCATAGCGCTGAGTGGGCCACTGCACACGAACTGGTCTGTCAGTGCTGAGATCAGCGCATATGCATTGGTCACACACTGCCTGCCTTTCCAGTCACTGGCTAACTCTGCAATCGCCCCCTACAGCCTGACTGCTGATCTCCTGAACACACCTGGGACAGCTTGACAACCCCCCCGCCCCCAGCATGCCTCAAATGCCCCCCCCACCCCGTAGCACCAAACATGCAATCTCCACCTCCAATCCCTCTCCTCTTCAACAGCAACCCCAACCCAACCACCCCCCAACTCCCTGCAGTCTCAACATCTCCCCTCTTTCAGCCTTCACTGCCCCCCAGTAAGCTCACTTCCCCACCTGACAAAGATGGCCAGCACCAATTGCTGGCCTCCTTCCCTTCGTCACTCAGCCAACTACAGAGTGGCAGTGGAACCTCCCTCATCCCTGCTGCACGCTCCTAGAGGCTCTGCCCCACCATCAAACCTTACCCTCCATGAGGCCCTGCCATCTTGGCATTGCCCAATGCCCGATGGGCAGTGCCAAGGTGCCACATGGACATTGGCACTTTGCCCTGTGGGCAGTGCCAGGCAGCCCAGGCTACCACTGCCATGGTGGCAATGCCCAGGGGACACTTCCCTCCCGGTGCCCAACACTCTGGGGGGGGCCTTGACGGCTCCCTTCATTCCAAAGGGGTCAGGCCACCAGCTCCCTGCAAGCGGGGAGCTTTACTAAACCCCGCCAGTGGGCACCACTCCTGACAGGAGACAGGTGCTAGTTGGTCTGGACATTTCAGTCCCAGGCCCGCTAATTGGAGTTAAATTGTATGCAAATTAGAATTTGCATGAATTATTCAGTTATAAGAAATAAGAAATAGGAGCAGGAGTAGGCCATCTGGCCCCTCGAGCCTGCCCCGCCATTCAATAAGATCATGGCTGATCTGTCGTGGCTCAGTTCCACTTTCCCGCCCTCTCCCCATAACCCTTAATCCCCTCTCTTATCAAAAACCCATCAACCCGCGTCTTAAAAATATTTAGCGAGGCAGCCTCCGCTACTTCAACGGGCAGAGAATTCCAGAGATTCACCACCCTTTGAGTGAAGAAGTTCTTCCTCAACTCCGTTCTAAACCGCCCCCCCTTTATCTTGAGGCTGTGCCCTCTAGTCCCACCGTCCTTTCTGAGCGGGAAGAGTCTCTCCACCTCTATCCTATCCATCCCATTCATCATCTTATACGTCTCAATGAGATCTCCCCTCATTCTTCTAAACTCTAACGAGTACAAGCCTAGTTTATTCAGCCTCTCCTCATAGCTCAACCCCCTCAAGATTTCTGACACTGAGCTAATGGTGCTGGAAATCCGGCTGCCGGAGAATCGTGAGGCCGTGTGACCCAATGGAGAGCCCACGAAAAAATCTCTGTTCGAGTCTCCTGGCCCTCTGTGACAAAAGCAGCGCAGCGGGATGAAGAATCACCCCCTGCCAATCTCCACTTGGAAAGGTGAGATTTGATCAGGAATAGTCAGCATGGCTTTCTCAGAGAGAGGATATGATGGAGGTCATGCCTAACAAATTTGTTTGAATGTTTTGAAGAGGTGATCAGGTGTGTAGATGAGGGAGAATGCACTTGATGCAGTTTATATGGATTTCCGTGAAGTTTTTGACAATGATCCACATGGGAACTTATAAAGAAGGTTGAAGCACATGGGATCCAGCGTAAGTTGGCAGGTTGGATCCAAACTGGCTTACTGGTAGGAGACCAGTAGGGGGTGGACAGTAAGAGGTGGTTGGTAGAAGGCTGTTTGTGTGACTTGGGGCCGGTGTCTGGTGGCGTACCACAGGGATCAATACTAAATCACTTATTGTTTGTGATGTATATAAATGATATAGGTGAGAATGTTGTAGGTGGGGAAGTGAGGACAGGGGGATGATAAGTACGTTTGCAGATGACACAAAAGTTGGTGAGGTAATTAATAGTGAGGAAGAAGGTATTAGATTGCAGGAAGATATAGATGGGTTGGTCAATAGGGTAGATCAGTGGCAGTTGGAATTTAACCCGGAAAAGGTGATGCACTTTGGAATGAGTGATAAGACAAGGGAGTATTCAGTGAATGGCAGGACTCTGGGAAGCTCAGAGGAACAGAGGGATCGCGGAATGCTTGTCCACAGATCCCTGAAGGTGACAGGCTGGGTGAATAGGGTAATTTAGGAGACATTTGGGACATTTGCTTTTATTAGTCATGGCATTGGTTCTAAAAACAAGAAGGTTATGTTGGATTTGTACAGAGCGTTAGTTAGGCCACAGCTGGAGTACTGTAAATAGTTCTGGTTACCTCACCAGAGGAAGAATATGATTGGTTGGAGAGGGTGCAGAAGAGATTCATCAGGCTATTGCCTGGGATGGAGCATTTAAGCTATGAAGAGAGTTTGGACAGGCTTGGATTGTTTTCTTTAGCTCAGAGAAAGCTGAGGGGTGACATGATTGTAGTTTACAAGATTATGAGGGGTATGGATAGGGTAAGTAGAGAGCAACTGTTCCCCTTGGTTGAAGGAGCATACTTTGAAGGTGAGTGACAGGAGGTTTAAAGGAGATTTATAGAACATAGAACATAGAACATTACAGCGCAGAACAGGCCCTTCGGCCCACGATGTTGCGCCGACCAATTAAAAAGCAATGACCTTCTAACCTAAACCAATCCCTTTCCATCCATAAACCTATCCACGGATCTCTTAAACGCCCCCAAACTGGGCGCATTTACAACTGCAGCAGGCAGGGCATTCCAATCCCTCACCACCCATTTGACGAAGATCTTTTCACCAGAGACTGGTGGGAGATTGCATGCACTGCCTGGGAGAGTAGTAGAGGTGGGAAACCTCATACCTGTAAAAAGTACAGATGAGCACTTGAAATCATATAACATTCAAGAGTATGGGCCAAGTTCTGCAAAATAGGATCAATGTAATTTAGAGTAGTTTTGTCAGTGCAGACTTGAATGGGCCAAAGAACCTCTTCTGTATTCTATGATTCTATGGATGAGAGGCAGGAAAATACTCACATCATGTGATTATGTAACTAATGTTAATTACCTTCCCACCATATGTGATCAGTGTGTGAGGATATTCCCATTCCGTGTGATTAGTGTGTGAGGATATTGCCATTCTGTGTGGTTAGCATGTGAGGATATTCCTATTCTGTGTGATTAGTGTGTGAGGATGTTCCCACTCTATGTGATGAGTGTGTGTGTTCACTGGGTTAATAGATAAGGGTGTCTGTATTCACATCGACCCCTCGTCAATGTCTCTTCCTGTCATTATCTGTTTTCTGATCTTGGACAATCCACAAAATTGACTATAAATGTCTCTCACAACCTTCACATCCTGACCTGCTTCAGATATTTATTACAGAGAAGTTGATTCACCTCCCACCCTCCCCAGCTGTTACCCAGATGTTCATTTAGCTATTAACATTCTATTCACAGCCCTATCTCCAGCTCATTGCTGCCTCTCTATCTGTGTGTGTGGGTACAGAGAGAAATTTCATCACATTTAACACACACATCGATTCTAATCTCATTCTCTACATAACGCCAGCAAATGCACCTTACTCACTGACTCCAACATTACACAGATAAAAGAGTTCAAATGATTGAGAAGTTTAGGTGGAGTAAATCAGGAGAAAGTGTTTGCAGTGACAGGAGGGTGGGTAACCAGCGGGACACAGATTGAAGAGAATCAGGAAAAGAACCAGAGGGGGAGATGAGGGGAATTTATTTGACACAGTGAGTTGTTGTGATCTGGAATGTGCTGCCTGAAAGGACGGTGGAAGCAGATTCAATAATAACTTTCAAAAGGAAATTGGGGAAAAAGGGCATGATTTTCCAAAAAAACCGATGTGTCCAATGGGCAGGAAACTGGGAGATTTTCCTGCCCGTTTTTTTGAGCGAGTTTAGTGAAATGAATTTACGGCACTCTGTGGAGCATGGAGGCCATCAGGGAATTTATGCTGGTGTGGGAAGGAGGGATGGATGGAGCGTCTGATCCCATCTGAGAGACTGGTAACAGACTGCTGAGGGAGCCAGTGCGCGTGTACTGACTTCCCAGTATACTGGGAGATAATTGACATGAGCCTCCCCCACACTCCCTGGAAATCACTGGCTCCCTGATCGCTAGTCCTGATCCTTCCCCCAGTTGCCCATCTGCCGGCCCTGAACTACCCCTCCGGTCACCGGCTCAATCCCTGCTCCACCACCCCCCTCCCTGATCCCAAACAACTCAGATGCTGGTCGTGATTCCTGAATTTGGCAACGCGCTGACATTTTCCAGCTTGCTATGCTACTCCAGCAATGCAGGGGGCTGGGAAAATCGAAGCCCAGTTATCCTGCCACAGGAGGAGGTTCTTCAGCCCATTGTGTCCATGCTAGCTCGCTGTAGAACAATCCATCTGGATTCCATTCTCCGCTCTATCCCTGCAATCTGCTGGTTAATTCCTATCAATTTCCAATGGAGTTTCCTTTTGGAATCATTGACTGTCTCCACTTCCATCTCCAAATAATTCAATCTTTGCAGAGCCATGGGGACTGAGCAGGAGCCAGCAGGAGCTGGGACTAATTGGAAAGCTCTTTCAAAGAGCTGGCCCAGATACTATGGGCTGAATGGCTGTCAGATTTGATGATTCAGGGAGAGTACAAGTTCTCACTGACACTCTGTTTGTAACACAATCAGGAAGTTTCATTGGGGTGTACTTTGGAAACAAAGCGTTGGAGTTCCAATGAGAATGGAATATGAAATGCATCTTGTGTTGATTTTAGGCTGTGCCAGACAAACACTCGTTACTCACAGACATTGGCTGTCCCTTTGGGGATTGGGAGGTACGAGCCTGCTCTCCATGGTCGCCCTTGAAAACCTTTCTTGCATCTCTCACAGTCCAGCCCTGTTGTGTTGTGCTCACATGCACAAGTCAGCTTCCCATTCTCCAAGATACAGTTGTTAGCGTGAAGATTACACCTACACCTGGGAACAGACAACAGCAAACTCATTTGAAAAACACCGAGGAACTCTGTCAGACTCCAAAGCATAGAACTTGAGAAATGTTACTATGCAGGAAACAGCCATTCAGTCCACGATGTCTGCACTAACCACGAAAGAGAAAAAAGAAGCTAGCTCCTCATTTCCAGCACCCAGCTGTAGCTTTGCAGGTAGCAACACTTTAGAAACAGATCCAGGAACCTTTAAAATGAGTTGTATGTTTCAGCCTCAACCACAAACTTAGTGAATTCCAGATGGAAACCACCCTCTGGGTGAAAAAAATCTTTCTTCATGTCGTCTGTAATCCTTCCACCAATCACCTTCAATTTATGGCCCCTGATAATTGACCCCTCAGCTAGGGGACACAAGTCTTTCCTGTCTACCCGGTCTAGCCCTCTCAGAATTTTGTACACCTCAGTTAGTTCACACCTTCACCTCCTCTATTCTCAAGGAAGTTCAGCAATTGTCCTTGGCCAATGCTGATCTGGACAGCGATTGGGAGGTTATAGTGCGGGGCCACCGCGCATCCACCAATCTCGACACTGACAATTCAGTACATGCACAATGGCACCCTCAGCACTATGCTGCCAGCCATTCCAGTAGGAATATGTCCTCCCGATTTTCAGCGTGATTCATGCTCATGCACTCTGCAGTGCACAGAGTGTGGGAGATTCATTTTGAAAATCTTGCTAAAAAAACTAATGGGATTTACGCCAGTTTTTATGTGAATTCAACACTTGGAAGTTTTTTGGAGAATTCCACATGTGATGTTTTGAATAATTGGTAACAATCTCCTCCCAATCATTAATGTCAATGTGGCTGTGATTCAAGGAGAACTTCTGAAACTCCTCCTACATTGACATGTTAAAGTATTCCAAGGTGCTATAAAGGGCATGTTACCAGATAAAATCTGACAGTGAGGCAAATAAGGAGAGATTCCGACTAAAAGCTTAGTCAAAGAAGAAGATTTTGAATAAAATCTTCAAGGAGGAGGGAGAGGGAGAGGGACAGAGATATTTGGGGATTAAATTCCAGAGCATGAAGTCCGGGCAGCTGAAGACATGGCTCCCAAAGGTGGGGAGATTCAAATGGGGAAACTTGAGGCCAGAATTGGAGGACTGCAGAGATCCTGGAAGGTTGTAGAGCTGGAGGAGTTCAGACCAATTGGGAACGGTGAGATCATCAGGAATTTGAAAACGAGAATGAGAATTTTAAAATCGAGGCGTCGGGCTGGGAGTCAAAGCAGGTAGGCAACAACAACAAAAAAACTACCCTTACATTGATATAGTGCCTTAAACAGCATAAACCCCATAAGACATTGACAGGAACGTCAATCAGGCAGTGTGACACCAGACTCAATGAGGAGAAATTTACTAAGTGATGAAAGATAAAAGACTGAAGGACTGATAACCTCGACATTCCCTTTTCTCTACAACGCCGTCAATACTTCCAGATCGTGCATCTGGACATTACATCCGCATGTCAAATCATCAGCTTCTGAAACAGATCCGCTTTTCACAACTTAAAGATGACACTCAATCACAAGTGGAATGGAGAAATGTTTTAAGGACAGAAAACCTCATTAAAATGGGGACAAGTTGACATCAGTACATAGGAGGAAATTCTTTGAGGAGGTAACTAAGTCTGTGGATGAAGGTAGAGCTGTTGAAGTTGTATACATGGATTTTAGTAAGGCGATTGATAAGGTTCCCCATGGTAGGCTCACGAAGATAAGGAGGTGTGGGATAGAACAAATTTGGCTAGTTGGATAAGTAACTGGCTGTCTCATAGAAGACAGAGGGTGGTGGTGAAGGGAAAATTTTCAGACTGGAGGCCAGTTACCAGCGGTGTACCACAGGGATCAGTGCTGGGTCCTCTGCTATTTGTGATTTTTATCAATGACTTGGAAGAGGGGGCTGAAGGGTGGGTCAGTAAATTTGCTGATGATACCAAGATTGGTGGAGTTGCGAATGAGGTGGAGGGCTCTTGCAGGCTGCAAAGAGACATTGATAGGGTGCAGAATTGGGCCGAAAAGTGGCAGATGGAGTTTAACCCTGATAAGTGTGAGGTGATTCATTTTGGTAGGACAAACTTGAATGCAGATTACAGAGTTAACGGCAGGGTTCTGAGGAATGTGGAGGAACAGAGAGATTTGGGCTTCATATCTACAGATCTCTGAAGGTTGCCACTCAAGTGGATAGAGCCATGAAGAAGGCTTATATTGTGTTAGCGTTTGTTAACAGAGGGTTTGAGTTTAAGAGCCGTGGGGTTATGCTGCAACTATACAGTACCTTGGTGAGACCACATTTGGAATATTGTGTTCGGTTCTGGTCATCTCACTATAAGAAGGATGTGGAAGCATTGGAGAGAGTGCAGAGGAGATTTACCAGGATGCTGCCTGGTTTGGAGGGTAGGTCTTATGAGGAAAGATTGAGGGAGCTGGGGCTTTTCTCTTTGGAGTGGAGGAGGATGCGAGACGACTTAATAGAGGTTTATAAGATGATGAGGGGGATTGATAGAGTGGACGTGCAGAGTCTATTTCCTCGGATGGATGTAGCTGTTACTTGGGGGCATAACTATAAGGTTCATGGTGGGAGATATAGGAGGGATGTCCGAGGTAGATTCTTTACTCAGAGAGTGGTTGGTGTGTGGAATGCACTGCCTGCTATGATAGTGGAGTTGGACACTTTAGGAACTTTCAAGCAGTTATTGGATAGGCACATGGAGCACTCCAGAACTGTAGGGAGGGGATAGCTTGATCTTGGGATTGGACATAGCTCAGCACAACATTGAGGGCTGAAGGGCCTGTACTGTGCTGTACTGTTCTATGTTTCTATGTTGCAAACCCAAGCGGTACCTTATCCAATGAATCGCAACAGAGGCAGAAACCCTATTAATCCAACACCTCTATTGTGGAGAAGCAACAAAAACAGGAACGAGAAAGCAGAATCCAAGCTCGAGAGAACCCTCCCCTCCGAGGGGCATCTTCTGTCCTTTTTGCCCAAAGGACTGCACCTCTAGGATTGGCCAGTTGAGGACATACAAGTCATGGAGTGAAGCAGAAGTCACCCTCGTTTCGAGGGACTGACAACAACACATCTATTGGTTACCCAAATTCTAAATCAACTGGATTGTTCCCAGAGTTTGCTCAGAAAGGGTCAAATTCAGGGACTTTTCCAAGGAATTAAACCAAAAAACCTTACATTTCCATTTACGAAGAACAGCAGGGATTCCAGAAGTTGTAAATGGCGAGTAATTGATGAATAATTAAACTCTTGCTCTAACAATTCACTGAAATAAAGAAGCCTCAGCCTGAATTCTGTGGCCATTCATGCCCCACTGCCTCTGCAAGTGAAAACGGAGAATCTGGTGCTCAGTCAAATCCCTGTTCACTGCATCGAGACCAGACAATCCCAACTGTGGATGAGGTCGGAGAATCCCAGCTGTGAGTGAGGTTGGAGAATTCCAGCTGCGGGTGAGGTCAGAGAATCCCATCTGTGAGTGAGATTGGAGAATTCCAGCTGCAGGTGAGTCGGAGAATCCCAGCTGTGGGTGAGGTCGGAGAATTCCAGCTGCAGGTAAGATTGGAGAATCTCAACTGACCACCAATCCTTGACATTCAATGGTGTAACCATCACTGAATCCCCAACTGTCAAAAGTGTTGGGGTTACCATTGACCAGAAACTCAACTAGACTCATCACATAAATATATTGACTACAAGAGCAAGTCAGAGGCAAGGAACACTGCAGTGAATAACTCACCTCCTGACTCCCCAAAGCTTATCCAACGTCGACAAGGCACAAGTTTTGACTACATGGACTTTAGCAAGGTCTTTGACAAGGTACCGCATGGTAGGTTGTTGCATAAGGTTAAATTTCACTGGATTCAGGGTGAGATATCTAAATGGATACAGAGGGTGGTTGTAGAGAGTTGTTTTTCAAACTGGAGGCCTGTGACCAGCGGTGTGCATCAGGGATCAGTGCTGGGTCCACTGTTATTTGCCATTTATATTAACAATTTGGATGAGAATATAGTAGGTATGGTAAGTAAGCTTGCAGGTAATACCAAGATTGGTGGCATAGTGGACAGTGAAGAAAGTTATCTCCAATTGCAACAGGATCTTGATCAATTGGGCCAGTGGGCTGACGAATGGCAGATGGAGTTTAATTTAGATAAATGTGAGGTGATGCATTTTGGTAGATTGAACCAGGGCAGGACTTAGTCAGTTAATGGTAGGGTGTTGGGGAGAGTTACAGAACAAAGAGATCTAGGAATATATAAGAACATAAGAACATAAGAAATAGGAGCAGGAGTAGGCCATCTAGCCCTTTGAGCCTGCCCCGCCATTCAATAAGATCATAGCTGATCTGAAGTGGATCAGTTCCACTTTCCCACTTTCTCCCCATAACCCTTGATTCCCTAGTCTGTCAAAAACCTATCTACCCATGACTTAAATATATTTAGCGAGGTGCCTCCATCACTTCAATGGGCAGAGAATTCCAGAGATTCACCACCCTTTGAGTGAAGAAGTTCCTCCTCAACTCCGTTCTAACTGCCCCCCCCTTATCTTGAGGCTGTGCCCTCTAGTCCTGCTGTCCTTTCTGAGCGGGAAGAATCTCTCTACCTCTACCCTATCCATCCCTTTCATTATCTTATACGTCTCTACAAGATCCCCCCTCATCCTTCTAAACTCCAACGAGTACAGACCCAGTCTATTTAATCTCTCTTCATAGTCTAACCCCCTCATTTCTGGTATCAGCCTAGTGAACCTCCTCTGTACTCCCTCCAAGGCCAAAATATCCTTGCGCAAGTGTGGCGACCAAAACTGCACATAGTACTCCAGCTGCAGCCTCACCAGTGCCCTGTACAGTTGCAGCAAGACCTCCCTGCTTTTATATTCTATCCCCCTCGCTATAAAGGCCAGCATCCCATTCGCCTTCTTGATCACCTGCTGCACCTGCAGACTGGGTTTTTGCGACTCATGCACAAGGACCCCCAGGTCCCTCTGCACCGTAGCATGCTGCAGCTTTTCGCCCTTTAAATAGTAATCCCTCCGACTATTATTCCTGCCAAAGTGGATAACCTCACACTTACTAACATTGTACTCCATCTGCCAGGTCCTCGCCCACTCGCTCAGCCTATCCAGATCCCTCTGCAGACTTTCCACAACCTCTGCACAATTTGCTTTACCATTCGTCTTTGTGTCATCAGCATATTTCGTTACCCTACACTCAGCCCCCTCATCCAGATCATCTATATAAATGGTAAATAGCTGAGGCCCCAGCACCGATCCCTGCGGCACTCCACTAGTCACCAACCGCCAATCAGAATGGCACCCATTGATACCAACTCTCTGCCTCCTATTAGACGACCAATCCTCTATTCACGCTAACACCTTACCCCCAACTCCATGCCCCCTAACCTTCTGATATATGTTCGTATATGTTCATAACTCCTTGAAAGTGGAGTCACGGATGGACATAGTGGTGAAGAAGGCATTCAGAATGATTGGTTTCATTGGTCAGACCGTTGAATACAGGAGTTGGGATGTCTTGTTGAAGTTGTACAAGACATTGGTAAGGCTACACTTGGAATACTGTGTACAGTTCTGGTCACCCTATTGTAGAAAGGATATTATTAAACTAGAAAAAGTGCAGAAAAGATTTACAAGAATGCTATCAGGACTTGATGGATTGAGTTATAAGGAGAGGCTAAATATACTGGGACTTTTTTCTCTGGAGTGGAGGAGGCTGAGGGGTGACCATATAGAGGTCTATAAAATGATGAGGGGCACAGGCGAGGTATACCATTTGGGAAATACCATTTCCCAAAGGTAAGGGAGTCTAAAACTAGAGGGCGTAGGTTTAAGGTGAGAGGGGAGAGATACAAAAGTGTCCAGGGGGCAGTTTTTTTACACAGAGGGTGGTGAGTGTCTGAAACAAGCTGCCAGAGATAGAAGTAGAGGTGGATACAATTTTATCATTTAAAAAAAGTTAGACAGTTACATGGGTATGATGAGTATAGAGGATTATGGGCAAAATGTGGGCAATTGGGATTTGTTTAGGGGTTTTAAAAAAAGGAAGGCATGGACACGTTTGGCTGAAGGGCCTGTTTCCATGCTGTAAACCTCTAAGACTCTATGACTCAGTACTGACACTCTGACAATGCGGCACTCCCCTCAGTACTGACCCTCTGACAGTGCGGCACTCCCTCAGTACTGATTCTTTGACAGTGCAGCACTCCCTCAGAATTGACCCTCTGACAGTGCGGCACTCCCTCAGTACTGACCCTCTGACAGTGCGGCACTCCCTCAGTACTGACCCTCTGACAGTGCGGCACTCCCACAGCACTGACCCTCTGACAGTGCGGCACTCCCTCAGTACTGACCCTCTGACAGTGCGGCACTCCCTCAGTACTGACCCTCTGACAGTGCGGCACTCCCTCAGTACTGACCCTCTGACAGTGCGGCACTCCCTCAGTACTGACCCTCTGACAGTGCGGCACTCCCTCAGCACTGATCCTCTGACAGTACGGCACTCCCTCAGTACTGACCCTCTGACAGTGCGGCACTCCCTCAGTACTGACCCTCTGACAGTGCGGCACTCCCTCAGTACTGACCCTCTGACAGTGTGGCACTCCCTCAGTACTGACCCTCTGACAGTGCGGCACTCCCTCAGTACTGACCCTCTGACAGTGCGGCACTCCCACAGCACCGCACAGAAAGTGTCAGGCTGGATTTTTTGCTCCAGTCTTTGGATCAGGACTTGAATCCACAACTTTCAGACTCAGAGTTGAGATTGTTTCCCCGCTGAGTTCTGACTGATTCTGTGTTAAATCCAAAAACAATGAGTCTGTGCAGTCAAAATGTGAAGGATACGGTGAGAAAAGCAGCTTCAAGGCTGGTGTTTGGAAGTTCTGCGAAGTTTCAAACCCAGAATGTTTTCTGGGTCAAAAACAACATGAAATGTGGTTTAGTGAGGTGCAAAGTGTTGCAATGTGAGTGTGGTGCTCTGTGTCTGCGCTGACAGTGTCGAGTTTGTCTTTAACTCACTCTAAAGGTGGAGATTCCTCATCTGTAGATTTTACCGTGTACATTTTGCAAATTGGCAGTTCTGGGCACATTTTAGTAAAGTAAGCAAAACGCAGAGAGTTCCTTAGAGACAATTGAAAGGCAGCATAAACATTTTGCTGCTCCTGTTCTCCAATTAGTGTTTGAAGATTCTCCTGTACTTTAAAGCTCGAGTGAGTTTCCCAGAAGCTGAGTCCAGAATAATGAGGTAATAGTTACCAACCCTAGAGATTGTCTGATGGGAAAAATGGAACTTGCTTTTCCAGACTGAATATATATTGAACAAGAAGGAAGCAATCAGTCAGAATAATTCATAAAATCATGTGTGGCTTTGATAGATTAAATAGGAACAAAGTATTTGCAGTGACAGGAGGGTGGGTAACCAGAGGGACACAGGTTAAAGAGAGTCGGGAAAAGAACCAGAGGGGGAGATGAGGGGAATTTATTTGGCACAGTGAGTTGTTGTGATCTGGAATGTGCTGCCTGAAAGAGCAATGGAAGCAGATTCAATAATAACTTTCAAAAGGCAATTGGGGAGATATCTGAAGGAGAAATACAGGACCGTGGGGGAAGAACGGCGGGGGGAGTGGGACTAATTGGATAGCTCATTCACAGAGCCAACACAGACATTCTATCCACACTAATATGTTATCCGTTGCACCAACAGCTCTAATAGTGTGAGGAACCTTTGATGTGTCAACTGCCTTCTGGAAATCTAAGTACAGCACATCTACAGGTTCCCCTTTATCCACCTTGCTTGTTACTGCCTCAAAGAACCCAAATAAATTAGTTAGATAACATTTCCCTTCCACAAAACCAAGTTGATTCTACTTCAGTCACGAGGGGACATTGGTTCAAGGTGAGGGGCAGGAGGTTTAGGGGGGATGTGAGGAAACATGTTTTTACCCAGAGGGTGGCAAGGGTCTGGAGCTGCCTGGGAGGGTGGTGGAGGCCGGATGCCTCACGTACTTTAAAAAGTATCTGGATGAGTACTTGGCACATCATAAAATTCAGGGCTATGGGCCAAGTGCTGGCAGATGGGATTAGGTGGGAGTTCAGGTGTTTCTAATGTGTCGGTGTGGACTTGATGGACTGAAGTGCCCCTTCTGCACTGTATGGTTCTATGATTCACTTGAGACTTTCTAAATGCCCTGCTATCACCTTCAGAATAGATCCCAGCAGTTTCCCTGTGACTGATACTAAACTAATGATTTCCTGCTTTCTATCCCCTTCCTATTTTGTTTGAAGGAGTCACATTTGCTATTTTCCAATCTGATGGCAGGTTCCCAGAATCGAGGGAAAGTTTGGAAAATTAAAGCCAGTAAATTCCACTATCAGAGCAGCCGCTTCTTTTAAGATTCAGGAATGAAGCTCATTTGGCTCTGTGGGGTGGGCCAGCTTTTAACTGTAATCATTTTCCCAATATCCTCTCCATGACAAATGTAATTATTCTGCACTCCCTTTCACATCCTGATTCATGGTTATTTCTGGGATGTTATTTATATCCTTTACAGTGAAGACAGATGCAAAATATCTGTTCATTTCATCCGCCATTTCCTCATTTTCCGTGATTAATTCCCCAGACTCATTCTGTAAAAGAGTGATTATTGACTGTGGAACGATTGGGTCCAATGTGCTGCAGCTACAGATAGCCACTACAATATGATGCTGTGGTGATAATGGAGACCCTGGACCAGGCACTGAATATTCCTGGACCAAGGAGTTCAGGGAAGATAGAGTAGGGAAGATAAGAAAAGAGGTCGAGATGTTGACTAAGGAAAATGTTTTAGTGATGGGGAGGACATCTCAAGGGGCCAAGGACAGAATCTATTTAGTTTGAACTAAGAAACAATTGAGGTAACGTTATACGACTGGCTGTATTCTATTCACTAATGAATGGAAAGGAAAAAGAGAAACTAACTTGCAGGGACATTACAAAGGAGAACAAAACCTGGAATGTGGTTAAACCTCAGAAACACTTTGATATTTAATCCTCCTCTGAAGCACATGGAGAGATTTTATGATATTAAAGGGACTTTAATTATCCGACTATAGACTGGGATAGTCATGGTGTAAAGAACAGAGAGAGCCGAGATTTCTGAGAGTGTATTCAGGAGAATTTTCTGTGTCCAGTTCAATGAGGCAGGAGGTGCCACTGGCCCTGGTACTCGGGAATGAGTGGGGGAAACAAGTGGACCAAACGACAGCAGGAGAACACTTTGGGGAGAGTGATTACTGTTTCATTGGGTTTAGGCTGACTATGGAAAAAGGACCAGGGGCAGTCCCGAGTTTGAATCATTCACTGGGGAAGAGACCATGTCAATGTGGTGAGTATGGATCTGGTCCATATAAACTGGAATCAAAGATTGGCAGCAAAACTGTCATGAAACAATGGAATGCATTTAACGAGGAGAACGGCAGAGAGGAATGTTGGTGGAGAGGCCGACATGGGGGAGGGAGGTCCTGCCAGGGGGAAATACCTGAGGTTAAAATGGCGCTGTTAATGGAGGCTCACAACCCTCGGAGAGAAAAATTCTCCTCACCTCCGTCCTAAATGGATGACCCCTTATTTTTAAACAATGACCTCTCAAAGCAGTTCCGGAGGGTGACTCAGCTCATTCCAGGCATGAGGGGGTATCTTATGAGGAAAGATTGAACAGATTAGGCCTAAACTCATTGGAGTTGAGAAGAATGAAAGATGGTCTCAGTGAAACAAATTAAGATCTCGAGGATCTCGACAGGGTGGATGCTGGGAGGATGTTTACTCTTGTAGGGGAGACAAGAACTCAGGGACACAGTTTAAGTGTAATAGTCCCACAGTCAGAGAAGAGAATTATTTTCCTCAGAGGGTCGTGAATCCATTGAATTCTCATCTGAAAGTAGCGGGGGATGGGTCATTGAATATTTTCAGCACAGAGTCAGACTGATCTTATTTTCTTTTTAAGAGGAGATATGGGTGTCTCTGGTTAAAGGACATGAGTGAATCAGATTTTTTTTTTACCACATTTGACAATGGTTTCATAGTCATCATGAGGCTTTTAATTCCAGATTTTCACTGAATTCTTATTTCACCATCTGCTGTGGTGGGATTCAAACCCGGGTCCCCAGAACATTACCCTGGGTCTCTGGATTGCTAGTCCAGTGAGAAAATCACTTTACCATTCCTTCCCCAATAGACAAGGGAGTCAAGCATTATGGGAGACAGAAGGGAAGGTGGAGTTGAGAAACAACACCAGCCGTGATCTTATTAAAACGATGGAACAGGTTCGAGGGGCCGAATGGCCTATTTTTATTCCTCAGTACTAAATCCTAAGTTCCCACGGTTGTAATACTATGTTGGCTGGGCAGAATGCCCCTGGGTGGGTGGTGTGGTCAATAACTCAGTGTCAAAAGGCTGGGAATCTCTCACCGCCCCCTGATGTCCAGGTTGGAGATGGCGTAGAAATATTTCGACAGGTTGAGTGGGTCAACTCTGGTGGGTCCAGTGGCTGGACGGAGCAGTCTGAGCCGCAGGTCAGTCAGGGTGAAGAAGTCCCTCAGGTCCTTTGTGGTGTCCAGTCGGCCGTACAGTGAGGCCATGTCACGGAGAAGGGGTCCCCCGAACAAGGCAAAACGTTCCTGGATCTCAAATCGGACCGTGTTCTCCTGCTTCCATACGTAACCCCTGGAATATTCCTCGGTGCAGATAATGTCCAAAACAGAGGCAGGCCTCAGATCGCTGGCACTTCTGGGTTCCATCCCAAAGGAGTTGAGGCAGTCTGCTGCGTAGAACTGATAGGGCTGCCAAGTCTGCCCATTGTCCAGAGATTTTTCCAGAATCATCTGCTCAGGACGGCCTGACTCGAAGGTGATGACAATGTCCTCAGTCAGCTCGATGCTCTTACCCCAGGACAGAGTGATGTTGACCAGGAGAGGATCTGGGAAACGTCTCCAGGACACACTTTGCCAAAAGGTGTTGGGAACCCGTCCCTCATCGTCCAGCATCAGCTCAGGCGGGTGAGCGAGCTCCGGTGTGCGAGCGTCACACTCATTGTTGCACATGTACGGGTTCTCCTTCAAACAGAAAACAGAACAACACAGGGTTAGATAGACAGTAAACTCCCTTCACACATCCTCATCAAACACTCCCAGGACAGATAGAGCACAGGGTTAGATACACAGTAACGTCCCTCTACACTGACAAAGGGGCAAACTCTGAAAGCTTGTGAGTTTACTGTCAAATAAACCTGTTGGACTTTAACCTGGCGTTGTGAGACTTCTTACTGTGTTTACCCCAGTCCAATGCTGGCATCTCCACATCATGACTCCGATAAAACACACCCAGGACAGGTACAACATGAGGTTTGTTCTCAGCCCACTACTATGCTCCTTATACACTTATGACTGTGCAGCCAAATTCCCCTCCAATGCAATTTTCATTAGTGCTGATGACACCACTATAGTGGGTCAGATCTCAAACAATGATGAGACAGAGTACAGGAATGAAACAGAGAATCTGGTGAACTGGTGCGGCAACAATAATCTGTCCCTCGATGTCAACAAAACAAAGGAGATTGTCATTGACTTCAGGAGGCATAAAGAAGAACATTCCCCTGAATACATCAATGGGGATAAAGTAGAAAAAGTCAAAAGCTTCAAGTTTTTAGGTGTCTAGATCACCAACAACCAGTCCTAATCCCCCCATGGTGACATTATAGTTAAGAAAGCCCACCAACACTTCTACTTTCTCAGAAGACTAGAAAACTTGGCATTTCAGCTACAATCTCACTAAATTTTACAGATGCACCATCGAAAGCATTCTTACTGGTTGTATCACAACTTGGTCTGGGCTCCTGCTCCGCCCAAGACTGCAAGGAACTACAAAAGGTCGTGAACGTAGCCCAATCCATCACACAAACCAGCCTCCCATCCATTGATTCTGTCTACACTTCCTGCTGTCTCGGCAAATCAGCCAGCATAATTAAGGACCCCACACACCCCGGACATTCTCTCTTCCAGCTCCTTCCTTGGGGAAAAGATACAAAAGTCTGAGGTCACACAGCAACTGACTCAAGGGCAGCTTCTTCCCTGCTGCCGTCAGACTTTTGAATGGACTTATCTTGCACTGAGTTGATCTTTCTCTACACCCTAGCTATGACTGTAACACTACATTCTGCACTCTCTAGTTTTCTTCTCTATGAACGATATGTTTTATCTGTATAGCATGCAAGAAACTATACTTTTCACTGAATGTTAATACATGTGACAATAATAAATCAAATCAAACACTCCCAGGACAGGTAGAACATGGGGTTAGATACAGAGTAAATCTCTCCCAGGCATTCCAGGAATAATCATGCACTCTAGTGATCTCTGGGATAATACTGAATCCGTCTGTGTGCTTCATTGCACCGCAATCTATAATAGGCAGTTGCACAGCTGAATTGATTTGATTTATTATTGTCACATGTATTAGAATTCAGTGAAAAGTATTGTTTCTTGTTGCTATCGAGGGGAGTACGGTAGGATGAGAGAAGAATTGGCGAATGTTGACTGGGAGAGCGCGTTGGAGGGAGGGTCTGCTGAGGAGCAGTGGAGGATCTTTAAGGAGATCTTTCTTGGTGCTCAGCGGAAATTTATTCCGATGGTCAAAAAGGATAGTAGGAAGAGAGGTAATAAGCCGTGGCTAACGAAGGAGGTGAAGGAAAGTGTTAAATTAAAAGCGGAGGAATTTAGAGTAGCTAAGAGTAGTGGGCGAGATGAGGATTGGGAGAGGTTTAAATGTCAACAAAGATTGACAAAGAAGTTGATAAAGAAGGGTAGGAGAAGCTATGAAGCTGGGCTAGCGCTTAATATAAAAAAGGATAGCAAGAGTTTTTATAAATATATAAAAAGGAAGAGGCTGGCTAGGGTGAATGTTGGTCCTTTAGAGGATGAGAAAGGGGACCTAGTGGTAGGGGATGGGGATATGGCTAAGGTCTTGAATAACGTTTTTGTTTCTGTCTTCACGGAGGAGGACGTGAATAATTTGCCGGGTGTTAGCGATGGAAAGGTGGTAGGACTGGAGGGTCTTAATGACATTACTGTTACTAGAGAGGCGGTGCTCGACAGACTGGAGGGGCTGATTGTGGACAAGTCCCCAGGACCGGATGGAATGCATCCGAGGGTTCTGAAAGAAATGGCGGAGGTGATAGTGGATGCCTTGGTGGTTATTTTCCAGACATCGCTGGATTCCGGGGAAGTGCCGGATGATTGGAAAACGGCTAATGTTACGCCGTTGTTTAAGAAGGGTGCCAGGCAAAAGGCAGGGAATTATAGACCGGTTAGTTTAACGTCTGTGGTGGGTAAAATGTTAGAATCTGTCATTAAGGAGGAAATTGCGAGGCATCTTGAAGGGAATTGCTTGATAGAGCAGACGCAGCACGGTTTCATTAAAGGGAAGTCGTGTCTGACAAATTTACTGGAGTTCTATGAGGATGTGTCTAGGGCGGTGGATAGAGGAGAGCTGGCGGATGTGGTCTTTCTAGATTTTCAGAAGGCGTTTGACAAAGTACCTCACAAGAGGTTATTGCAGAAGGTCGAGGGACATGGAGTTGGGGGTAGGGTGTTAGCGTGGATAGAGGATTGGTTGTCAAATAGGAGGCAGAGAGTGGGGGTCAACGGGTGCTATTCGGATTGGCGGATGGTGACTAGTGGAGTGCCCTAGGGGTCGGTGCTGGGGCCTCAGCTTTTTACCATTTATATAGATGATCTGGAGGAGGGAACCGAGTGTAGGGTGTCGAAATTTGCTGATGACACCAAGATAGGGGGAACGGCAAATTGTGCGGAGGGTGTGGAGAGTCTGCAGAAGGATCTAAATAGGCTGGGCGAATGGGCCAGGAAATGGCAAATGGAATTTAATGTTGGCAAGTGTGAGGTGGTCCACTTTGGTAGGAAGAATGGTAGGAAGGACTATTACTTACGGGGCGAAAAACTGCAGCAGGCGACGGTGCAGAGGGACCTCGGGGTCCTTGTGCATGAGTCGCAAAAACCCAGCTTGCAGGTGCAGCAGGTGGTCAGGAAGGCGAATGGGATGCTGGCCTTCATAGCGAGGGGGATTGAATATAAAAGTAGGGAGGTCTTGCTGCAGCTGTATAGGGCATTGGTGAGGCCGCAGCTGGAGTACTGTGTGCAGTTTTGGGCGCCGCACCTGCGCAAAGATATTTTGGCCTTGGAGGGAGTGCAGAGGAGGTTTACTGGGCTGATACCGGAGTTGAGGGGGTTGAGCTGTGAGGAGAGGCTGAATAAACTGGGCTTGTACTCGTTAGAGTTTAGAAGAATGAGGGGAGATCTCATTGAGACTTATAAGATGATGAATGGGATGGATAGGATAGAGGTGGAGAGACTCTTCCCGCTCAAAAAAGACAGTAGGACTTGGGGACACAGCCTCAAGATAAAGGGGGAGCGGTTTAGAACGGAGTTGAGGAGGAACTTCTTCACTCAAAGGGTGGTGAATCTCTGGAATTCTCTGCCCGTTGAAGTGGTGGAGGCTGCCTCGCTAAATATTTTTAAGACGCGGGTTGGTGGGTTTTTGATAAGAGAGGGGATTAAGGGTTATGGGGGGAAAGCGGGAAAGTGGAACTGAGCCACGACAGATCAGCCATGATCTTATTGAATGGCGGGGCAGGCTCGAAGGGCTGGATGGCCTGCTCCTGCTCCTATTTCTTATGTTCTTATACAGTTAGAGCATACTGTTCATAGAGAATGAAACAAAAGAGTGCAGAATGTAGTGTTACAGTCATAGCTAGGGTGTAGAGAAAGATCAACTCAGTGCAAGATAGTTCCATTCAAAAGACTGATGGCAACAGGGAAGAAGCTGCTCTTGAGTCAGTTGGTATGTGTCCTCAGACCTTTGTGTCTTTTTCCTGAAGGAAGAAGGTGGAAAAGAGAATGTCCGGGGTGCATGGGGTCCTTAATTATACTGGCTGCTTTGCCAAGGCAGCGGGAAGTAAGGGAAGTAATCATTATTTTTGCTGGAGTGTTGGAGAATGATGTTATGTATCAAACTAAAACTAGCCTCAAACCATCAAGTATTTACAGTCAGGAATTATAAATCAATTCAACATTCTGAAACAACTGAAAAATCTCATGTCATTTTCATTAGAAGTGATTTCTCATCATTGGGAGTGATTCCTGTCACTGGGAGCAATTCCCATCATTGGGCATGATTTCCTCTCACTGGAAGTGATTCCCCATCACTGGGAGTGATTCCTGTCACTGGGAGTGATTCCTGTCACTGGGAGTGATTCCTGTCACTAAGAGTGATTCTGTCACTGGGAGTGATTTCTGTCACTGGTAGTGATTCCCATCACTGGGAGTGATTCCCACCTCTGGGAGTGAATCCCATCACTGGGAGTGATTCCCTGTCACTAAGAGTGATTCCCCATCACTGGGAGTGATTCCTGTCACTGGGAGTGATTCCCTGTCACTAAGAGTGATTCCCATCATTGGGAGTGATTCTTGTCTCTGGTAGTGATTCCATCACTGGGAGTGATTCCCACCTCTGGGAGTGAATCCCTTCACTGGGAATGATTTCCCCATCAGTAGGAGTGATTCCCCTTTATTGGGAGTGATTCCCTGTCACTGGGTGTGATTCCTGTCACTGGGAGTGATTCCCGTCACTGGGAGTGATTCCCGTTACTGGGAGTGATTCCTGTCATTCGGAATGATTCCCGTTACTGGGAGTGATTCCCGTCATTCGGAATGATTCCCTGTTACTGGGAGTGAGTCTCATGACTGGGAGTGATTCCCCATCACAGGGAGTGATGCCTCTTCACTGGGAGTAATTCCCGTCACTGGGACTGTTTCCCCATCACTGGAAGTGATTTCTATCACTGGGAGTGATTCCCCATCACTGGGAGTGATTTCCATCACTCGGAGTAATTCCCGTCACTGGGAGTGTTTCCCTGTCACTGGAAGTGAATCCCCATTACAAGGTGTGATTCTATGTCAGTGAAAGTGATTCCCGTTACTGGAAGTGATTCTTGTCAGTGGGAGTGATTTCCTGTCACTAGGAGTCGTCCCTGTCACTGGAGGTATTTTCCTGTCACTGGGAGTATTTTTCTGTCACTGGCAGTGATTCCTGTCACTGGCAGTGATTCCTGTCATTGGGAGTGATTCCCATCACTGCGAGTGATTCCCATTACTGGGAGTGATACCCTGTCACTGGGAGTGATTCCTGTCACTAGGAGTGATTCCGATCACTGGGAATGATATCTGTCATTGGGTGTGATTCACCATCACTGGGAATGATTCCTGTCACTGGGAGTGATTCCCATCACTCGGAGTGATTCTGTCACTGGGAGTGATTCCCTGTTGCTGGGAGTGATTCCCTGTCACTAGGAGTGATTCCCAACACTGGGAGTGATACCTCTCACTGGGAGTTATTCCCCGTCATTGCAAGTGATTCTCCATCACTGGGAATGATTTCTGTTACTGGAAGTGATTCCCCATCACTGGGAGTGATTCCCGTCACTGGGAGTGATTCCCGTTACTGGAATGATTCATGTCAGTGGGAGTGATTCCCCATCACTGGAAGTGATCTCCCACTACTAGGAGTGATTCTACGTCACTGGGAGTGATCCCCCGTCACTGGGAGTGATTCCCCATTAAAGGGAGCGATTCCTGTCACTAGGGGCGATTCCCCATCACTGGGAATGGTTACCTGTCACTGGGAGTGATTCCCATTACTGAACGTGATTCCCCCTCACTGGGAGTGATTCCCATCACTGTTAGTGATTCCCCATTACTGGAAGTGATTCCCCATTACTGGGAGTGATTCTACGTCACTGGAAGTGATTCCTGCCACTAGGGGTGATTACCCATCACTGCGAGTGATTCCCTGTTACTGAGAGTGATTCCCATCACTGGGGTGATTCCCCAGAACTGGGAATGATTCCCCATCACTGGGAGTGATTCCCTGTTACTGAGAGTGATTCCCATCACTGGGAATGATTCCCCATCACTGGGATTGATTCCCTGTCACTCTGGGGGTGATTCCAGTCACTTGGAATGACATAGCGGGATGGAGCGTGTTTAGTGGGAAGTCACAGGTTGCGGTTTTCCCTGGTATCTGCTGCCGTTGTTCAGGGTGGTGGGGGTGACAGGTTTGGTTGGAGATGTCGGTGTATCCTTGGCGAATTGCTACGCTGCGATGATAGACTGAATGTTGCTCAGACACAGGAAGAAGCTTCTTCAGGAACGGACACATCACTGCTCGACCTGAGATCAGTAAGACTGAATCGGCTGAAACCCCTTTTGTAAATGATCAGAGCCTTTCAGGCTGGATCTCAGTGGGAAGGGATTGTTGCCGTGATCAATAAAACTAACACTGGTGATAAAGGTGGAGATTGTGGCAATATACAGAGATAATGGAGATTAATGAATCTACAATTGTCACAGCATCGACTAAAGGCATTAACTAAAGCTGCATATTGCAATAGATTATTTTTAATTCTGTGTAAATCGAATGGAGTGAACATTAGTAACAGAATCTGTAAACTGAGTAAAGTATGAATGAATAATCAAACAGTACAGATGTTAAGTGCTCCTGAATTACCTGTGCCCTCTGTGAATAATGAACAGCTCTGAGTCCCAGAGCTGGAATCAGTGGTTGAATGAAATGATGTTGTGTAAACGGTGTGAGTTCCCCGGGGAACGGCTGGCTGGTGTTCAATGTGAAAGCTCATCGAGGGAGTGGTGAGAGACAGAGACACTATCTCACTGTCTCACTCCACCATTCCCTCAAACTCTGTCTTATTCTCAATCGTTAACACTGACACATTTCTCCACCTGCTTTCTTGTTCATTGTCCCAGTGGAACAATCTGGGCAGAATTTTACCAAAAAAATTCTAAGGGCCTGATTTTGCCCGAAAACAGGCGCGAATTTTTGGTAAAATCGGGCGCTAAGTGTTGAATTCGTGGGAAAACTGGAATAATTCATGTTGGTTTTCTCAGTGAGAGTTCTGACTAGAATCCCCCACAATCTGTGCAATGCAGAGGCCACCAACATGAATATCATTGGATTTCAGGGGGTGGGGCCTGTTCCCGCTTGGGAAGCTAAAACCAGCAACCCCCTGACTGCTGCCCCCCCACCCCAGTGCATTTTGATTGCTGGCTTCCCTTTTGCCCCCACTGATCCCAGTGCAAAGTGGCAGCTGGGCCTCTACTGACCTCCCCTCAGAGGCCCTGTCCCCATCAAGCTCTGCCTCCTTGGCACTGCCCAATGCTTGATGGGCAGTGCCAAAATGCCCCCTGAGCATTCCCACTTTGCCCCTTGGGCAGTGCCAAGGGGTCTTGCTGGCACTGCCATGATGGCAATGCCCAGGGGGCACCATCTCTGGCCTCTGACCCTTTGACTCCAGCAGGGTCAGATGGCTGTTGTAAATCCCACTGGTGTGAGAAGTTCCTGGCGGGGGATGAGGCTCACGAGCCTGGAGACGTCAGTCCTGATCCCACTAATGATATTTAAATTATATTTAAATGTCCATTGAAATAATTTATACAGCGCCACGCTGATTTCAGGCTCGGTGCTGATGGCGCTGGAAAGCCAGCTGCCGGAGACTCACGGAGGCCGAGGCACCCAGTGGGAAACCCGCTAACTGGCCTAGAGTGAGTCTCCCAGCCAACTCCGCCACTTCAGCACTTTCACTCCCAGCACCTTCTCCCTCATTGTTATTCTACAGAAGACTCACCACCTGACAATGATGACAGCCTTTGAAAAGCTGCCATCTTGAATTTACAATGTGTCATGTGACAAATAGCCTAATGTTATTTTTAACTCAGCCAATCTCAGTCAGCATGGTTCACTGCCCTGTTGAATGGTGTTAATTCCTACAGCAGTCAGCAGAGATGTTCATGGCTTCGGAAAACCCAATCCTGCAAATTCCTGTCACTTCCCATCAATAAGAAATCAGCCCTTTGGTGAGAATAAATTGTAAATCATTGCTGCTCAGTTAGAACGCTAATGACTTAAACAAGATTAAAATTAGAAGCAGTTAGTGGGTCACTGCTGAGCTGGAGGAATTACCAACATTCTCCAATGACAAAGGGATCTGTCAACGATCAGTACGAGGGAGTGCTGCACTGTCAGAGGGTCAGTACTGAGGGAGTGCCGCACTGTCAGAGGGTCAGTGCTGAGGGAGTGTCACACCGTCAGAGGGTCAGTGCTGAGGGAGTGCTAGACTGTCAGAGGGTCAGTACTGAGGGAGTGCCGCACTGTCAGAGGGTCAGTAGTGAGAGATTTTAATGCATTAATGAATAAAGAAACATGGGAGTCCTCGCCAACAAACTACTGAAAGCTAACACCTGGGCAGCAAATTGCATGTTAGCCTTCATTACAAGTGAATTTGAGTATTGCATTTGCTGCATATATGCAGAATCCCGTTGAGACAGTACCTGGAGTATTATGTACAGGTTTGGTCTCCTTATCTCAGTAAGGATATACTTGCCATAGGGAGAATGCAGGGGTTTTTCTAGACTGAGGCTTATCTAGATATGCTTCAATATGCTTTGCTTGCTTTTTCTGTTGCTACTTTTCACCGCTCTGCATCACTCTGATACAGCTCCACACCGCTGTTCCCCTCAGGTAGCACCAGCTCATACATTCTCTTCTCTTAGTGCCTCCACTCTCGCTGCTCACCCCCAGCATTGCTCAGCCTTCCGAAGCCTGTCTTTCACATTAGCTGCCTGTTCATTGGCTGACCAGGATGTAGTCCTGTTACGTGGCGAAAAACTGCAGCAGGCGACGGTGCAGAGGGACCTCGGGGTCCTTGTGCATGAGTCGCAAAAACCCAGCTTGCAGGTGCAGCAGGTGGTCAGGAAGGCGAATGGGATGCTGGCCTTCATAGCGAGGGGGATTGAATATAAAAGTAGGGAGGTCTTGCTGCAGCTGTATAGGGCATTGGTGAGGCCGCAGCTGGAGTACTGTGTGCAGTTTTGGGCGCCGTACTTACGCAAGGATATTTTGGCCTTGGAGGGAGTGCAGAGGAGGTTTACTAGGCTGATGCCGGAGTTGAGGGGGTTGAGCTATGAGGAGAGGCTGAATAAACTAGGCTTGTACTTGTTAGAGTTTAGAAGAATGAGAGGAGATCTCATTGAGACGTATAAGATGATGAATGGGATGGATAGGGTAAAGGTGGAGAGACCCTTCCTGCTCAAAAAAGACAGTAGGACTAGGGGGCACAGCCTCAAGATAAAGGGGGAGCGGTTTAGAACAGAGTTGAGGAGGAACTTCTTCACTCAAAGGGTGGTGAATCTCTGGAATTCTCTGCCCGTTGAAGTGGTGGAGGCTGCCTCGCTAAATATTTTTAAGATGCGGGTTGATGGGTTTTTGATAAGAGAGGGGATTAAGGGTTATGGGGAGAGGGCGGGAAAGTGGAACTGAGCCACGACAGATCAGCCATGATCTTATTGAATGGCGGGGCAGGCTCGAAGGGCTAGATGGCCTACTCCTGCTCCTATTTCTTATGTTCTTATGTTCTTAGTCGCCTTCTGGAGTCAATCATGGCCAGAAGTGTTTTTTGTGCCAGGTTTTGGGTCTGTCAAGTGTACGCCCCTGACGGGCGAACAATTCAGTCTGCATCAGGGTGCCTGATGGGCATTGCCATGGCGCAAGATTGGTCATGTACTGAATAATGGCCTGGGAAGATCATGGCTGGCTGAATGGTTGTCAGTGTAGTTGGGCGGGAAAATGGGACCCAAATACTTTTGGACAAGGAAAGGCGTCAACGAGGAAAAGGATCCTTTTGAAATGTTGTGACTAGCTGAAGGGGCTGGGTAAAACTGGGGAGCCAGTTCACTCCTGCTCAACCAGCAATGAACAATTATCTCCTCCCAAATCCTGAAAAACTCAGTGGCCTTATCCAAGGACTGGTTGGAACAGAAGTTTCTCTTTATTTAAAATATGAAATCTTGTGGTAGAATGCTGTTAATTACTGGGGGCTCAAATTTTGCTTTAAATGTTAAATGTCTCTAACAGGATTGTAACAATGACGTGGATTGTAACACATCAGATTCTCTCATGCCTTAATCTCAGGATTTTGTTCTATTACCCTCACCCTTGTTGGAATGTATCCGGCCTGTACTTAAAGTAACTTCTCCTTAACGATCACCCATTGCTCCATTCCAGATTTTCTGATCCGCTTGTGGTTCAATCCCTTTCCATTCCATTGAAATCAAACCTCTTTCAAATGAGACATTCTATTTTAGATTGTTCCTTGTTCTTCTGCATTCCCAATCTAAACCTGCTCCTATTTCTGATGTTTTTAGTTAAGAAGGTTCCCCACCATCTCCTTCGAGTAACTAAGGATGGACAATAAATACTGGCCATTTCGGTGATGCCCTTATCCCAAGAACTGATTTGATAAATGAACGGCAGGTTGAAATTGGCATCTTGCTCGGAAACTCAATGGGATTTGCGGCTTTGAAATTTAATTAGAAAGAATCTGAGTTGGCAGAAATGAATGTTTGTTCAAGTTAATGAAACCCAGAACTCTGCACCTGGTGTTTGTGTCTAAACATTTCAGTAATGAGTCGACCAGAGGGAGGCTTCAGAGAACCGAGAGAAGATTGGAGAAAGAATGAGAATCTCCAGTAAATCTTCAACAAGCAGTGCTTCATCCTCCATTATTGACAGGGCCCTGTGTAAATCTGTCCTTATAGATTACGATCACATTTCATTACACACTCAACTTTCAATTTTCAACCCTCCTTCCCCAATGGCTGACTTCCTTCTGGTGAAAAGTCTCCAATAAAGGGACTTGTCCCCAAGTGAATCCCCCCTCAGAGCCCCAGGCTCACACAGACTGAGAACTGTGAATGTCTGTTCCCAAATTCCTTTGATTGTCTGTGAAATCAGGAGAAAGACCAGACGGAATGTCAAAATATCAACAAATAAAATCAAGAAAAACCAAAATGCCTTTATAGAATCACTGCAGTACAGAAGGAGGCCAGTCAGCCCATCAAGTCTGCACTCATTCTCCAATAAAACATCCCACCAAAACCCTATCCCGTAGGCACAGTTATTTAATATCCCCCTAACCTACACATCTTTTGATATCAAGAGTAATTTAGCATGGCCAGTCCACCTACCCTGGACAGTGGGAGGAAACCAGAGCACCCAGGGGAAACCCACGCAGACATGAGGAGAACATGCAGAGACAGTGACCAAAGCTGGGAATTGAACCCAGGTCCCTGGCGCTGTGAGGCAGTAGTGCTAACCGTGTGACACTGTACCACAGTGCCGCCTGTCTTATACAAATGTAAGAATCAAGAGGATAACTAAGGAAAGAGTGGGACTGAAGAGACCAGATAATTAACTTGTGTCTGGAATGAAGACGTGAGCATTGTTCTCAATTAATACTTTGCTTTTGTCTTCACAGAGAGAGGAATCAGGCAGACACTGCAGTGGACGAGGAGGAATATGAAATATTGATGAGAGAGGGCAGGTGGCAATATTATCATCCTCAAAAGTGGATAAATCTCCAGGTCAGGATGAAATAATTCCCAGACTGTTAAGCAAAGTGATGTATTGTTCCAGGTTTACCGGGATCATTCATAATCCCAGCTTTTGTCCTGTGTCATGGGTCTGTCTGTCCAGGTGAATTTTACCGGATTTCCACTTTAACTTGTTTCTGTGTATGCATTGCACCCGGAACATTCCTTTTTCATCACTGTGTATGTGTCACATTCAACACATTCCTTTGTTGATTTTGCTGTTGGAAAATGGACAGAATTCTCCAATCTCGTTTGCCCCACAGCTGTGGCCAGTGAAAATAGAGGATTTAGCTCACAGCCAAATCACCATCCACAGCAGTGAGATCAGAGAATTCCGACCTTTACCTTCAAGTCTGTAGTTTTCTTTCAAAATTTGGATAGACATTGCATTATTTGAATATTTGGATTTATTTTAAAAGGTCATATGTTCACCAGACCTGGTCCTGTGTAATGAGACAGGAATAATTAATTATCTTACAGTTAGGGATTCTCTCGGAGGAAGCGATCACCGAATTTAAAATACGGAGGGAGAGTGAGAAGGTAAAATCCAATCCCAGTGTCTTGTGCTTAAACAAAAGAGGTTACAAAGGGATGAGGGAGGAGTTGGCTAAGGTAGACTGGGAGCAAAAACTTTCTGGTGGGACAATTGAGAAACAGTGGAGGACTCTCAAAGCGATCTTTCACAGTGCTCAGCAGAAGTATACACCAGTGATAAGGAAGGATGTAGAAAAAGAGATAATCAGCCATGGATATCTAAGGAAATAAAGGAGGGTATCAAATTGAAAGAAAACACATATAAAGTGGCAAAGATTAGTGGGAGATATTAGCAAAGATAGGGTAGAAGTAGGGAGATTCTTCCCGCTTAGAAAGGACAGCAGGACTAGAGGGCACAGCCTCAAAATAAGGGAGAGGCAGTTTAGAACGGAGTTGAGGAGGAACTTCTTCACTCAAAGGGTGGTGAATCTCTGGAATTCTCTGCCCATTGAAGTGGTGGAAGCTACCTCGCTGAATATATTTAAGTCACGGGTAGATAGGTTTCTGATAGACAAGGGGATTAAGGGTTATGGGGAGAAAGCAGGAAAGTGGAACTGATCCACTTCAGATCAGCCATGATCTTATTGAATGGCGGGGCAGGCTCGAAGGGCTAGATGGCCGACTCCTGCTCCTATTTCTTATGTTCTTATGGGAACCTAGAGGATTGGGAAACCTTTAAAGGTCAGCAGAAAGCCACGGAAAAAGCTATAAAGAAAAGTAAGGTGGAGTATGAGAGTAAACTAGCTCAGGATATAAAAACAGATAGCAAAAGTTTCTACAAATATATAAAATGAAAAAGAGTGGCGAAAATAAGCATTGGTCCTTTAGAGGAGGAGAAGGGGGATGTAATAACTGGAAATGAGGAAATGACCGAGACATTGAACAGGTATTTTGCATCGGTCTTCACAGTGGAAGACACAAATAACATAGCAAAAATTGATGACATGAAGGCTATGGCAGGTGAGGATCTAGAAACTAACATTACCATGAAAGAGGTAGTGTTGGGCAAGCTAATGGGGCTAAAAGTAGACAAGTCTCTTGGCCCTGCTGGAATGCATCTCAGGGTACTAAAAGAGATGGCAGGGGAAATAGTAAATGCATTAGTGGTAATTTACCAAAATTCGCTGGACTCTGGGGTGGTTCCTGCAGATTAGAAAACAGAAAATGTGACTCCACTGTTTAAAAAGGGAGGTAGACAAAAGATTATAGGATGGTTAGCTTAATTTCTGTAGTAGGGAAAATGCTTAAATCTATCATAAAGGAAAAAAATTGCGAAACATCTGGATATAAATTGTCTCATTGGGAAGACGCAGCATGGGTTCATGAAAAGCAGATCATATTGGCTAATGAAAACATACATGCATGGTGGACAACGGGGAAGCTGTGGATGTGGTGTATCTGGATTTTCAGAAGGCATTTGACAAGGCACCAGACCAAAGGCTGCTGCATAAGATAAAGGTGTTGCGGTTAATGTATTATCATCGATAGATGATTGGCTAACTAACAGAAAGCAAAGAGAGGGCTAGAATACAACAGCAGGGATGTACTTCTGAAATTGTATAAGGCTCTGGTCAGACCCATTTGGAGTATTGTGAACAATTTTGGGCCCCATATCTAAGGAAGGATGTGCTGGCGTTGGAAAAGGTCCAGAGGAGGTTCACAAGAATGATCCCTTGAATGAAGAGCTTGTTATATGAGAAATGGTTGAGGACTCTGGGTCTGTACTCATTGGAGTTTAAGACCTTATTGAAACTTAGAGGATACTGCGAGGCCTGGATAGAGTGGACGTGGAGAGGATGTTTCTACTAGTAGGAAAAACTTAAACCAGAGGGCACAACCTCAGGCTGAAGGGACGATTCTTTAAAATAGAGATGGAGAGAAATTTCTTCAGCCAGAGAATGGTGAATCTGTCGAACTCTCCGCAGAAAGCTGTGGAGGCCAGGTCATTGAGTGTCTTTCAGACAGAGATAGATAGGTCCTTGATTAGAACATAGAACATAGAACACTACAGCACAAACAGGCCCTTCGGCCCACGAGTTGCGCCGATCACATCAACACCTACCAATCTATAGACCTATCTATAACCCCCAATCCCATAAAACCCCATATACTCATCCAGAAGTCTTTTAAAAGACCCCAGCGAGTTCGCCTCCACCACCACTGACGGCAGCCGATTCCATTCACTCACCACCCTCTGAGTGAAAAACTTACCCCTAACATCACTTCTGTACTTGCCTCCCCGCACCTTAAATCTGTGTCCTCTCGTAGCGACCATTTCAACCCGGGGAAATAGCCTCTGAGAATCCACCCTATCTATTCCTCTCAACATTTTATAAACTTCTATCAGGTCGCCTCTCAACCTTCGTCTCTCCAGGGAAAAGAGTCCCAGCTCTCTCAACCTAACTTCATAAGGCATGCCTCCCAATCCAGGCAACATCCTTGTAAATCTCCTCTGTACCCTTTCAATAGCTTCTACGTCTTTCCTATAGTGAGGCGACCAGAACTGCGCACAGTACTCCAAATGAGGCCTGACAAGGGTCTTATAAAGTTGCAGCATTACCTCCCGACTCCTAAACTCAATCCCTCGATTAATGAAGGCCAGTACACCATACGCCTTCTTGACCACCTCTTCCACCTGCGAGGCCGATTTAAGAGTCCTGTGGACCCGTACCCCAAGATCCTTCTGCTGTTCAACACTACTAAGACTCCTGCCCTTGATAGTGTACTCGTTCATCCCGTTGGTTCTGCCAAAATGGACGACTATGCATTTATCCGCGTTGAAGTCCATCTGCCACTTCTCCGTCCAGTCCTGCATCCTATTTATGTCCTGCTGCAACTTTTGACATCCTTCCAGACCATTCACAACACCACCGACCTTCGTGTCATCAGCGAACTTACTTACCCATCCCTCCACTTCCTCATCCAGGTCATTTATGAAAATGACAAACAGCAAGGGTCCTAGAACAGATCCCTGGGGCACTCCACTGGTGACTGACCTCCATTCAGAAAAAGACCCATCCACAACCACTCTCTGCCTTCTGCAGGCAAGCCAGTTCTGAATCCACAAGGCCAAAGGCCCTTGGATCTCATGCCCTCTCACCTTCTCAAGAAGTCTTGCATGGGGGACCTTATCAAACGCCTTGCTGAAGTCCATGTTCACCACGTCCACGGCACTTCCTTCGTTAATAATGGGATTAGACGTTATGGGGAAGAGGCAGGAGAACGGGGGTGAGAAAAATATCAGCCATGATTGAATGGCGGAGCAGACTCAATGGGCCGAATGGCCTAATTCTGCTGCTGTGTTTTATGGTATTATGGAAAGATGGGTGCTTTTAAAGAACATAAGAACATAAGAACTAGGAGCAGGAGTAGGCCATCTAGCCCCTCGAGCCTGCTCTGCCATTCAATAAGATCATGGCTGATCTTTTTGTGGACTCAGCTCCACTTACCCGCCCACTCACCATAACCCTTAATTCCTTTACTGTTCAAAAATTTATCTATTCTTGCCTTAAAAACATTCAATGAGGTAGCCTCAACTGCTTCAATGGGCAGGGAGTTCCACAGATTTGTGTGAAGAAGTTCCTCCTCAATTCAGTCCTAAATCTGCTTCCCCTTATTTTGAGGCTATGCCCCCTAGTTCTAGTTTCACCCACCAGTGGAAACAACTTCCCTGCTTCTATCTTATCTATTCCTTTCATAATCTTATGCGTTTTGAAACGATCTCCGCTCATTCTTCTGAATTCCAATGAGTAAAGCCCCAGTCTACTCAGTCTCTCCTCATAAACCAACCCTCTCAACTCCAGAATCAACCTAGTGAATCTCCTCTGCACCCCCTCCAGTGTCGGTAAGGATTTTCTGGTTGGCGATCAGTGAATAGTGGTGTGACTCAGGGAGCAGTATTGGGACCGCAGTTCTTTACGTTTTATGTACATGACTTGGAGTTGGGGACCAAGCATAATGTGTCAAAATTCACAGATGACACTATGATGAGTGGCAGAGCAAAGTGTGCAAAGGATGCTGAAAGTCTGCAAAGGGATATTGGTAGCTAAACTGATTGGGCGAGGGTCTGGCAGATGGGGTACAATGTTGGTAAATGTGAGATCATCTATTTTGGTAGGAATAACAGCAAAATGGACTATTATTTAAGTGGTAAAAAAATTGCAGCATGCTGCTGTGTAGAAGGGCCTGGGTGTCCTTGTGCATGACTGGCAAACATTTGGTTTGCAAGTGCAGCAGGTAATTAGAACATAGAACATAGAACATTTCAGCGCAGAACAGGCCCTTCGGCCCACGATGTTACGCCGACCAGTTAAAAAAAAACAATGACCCACAAATCTAAACCAATCCCTTTTTGTCCATAAACCTATCCACGGATCTCTTAAACGCCCCCAAACTAGGCGCATTTACAACTGCAGCAGGCAGGGCATTCCAATCCCTCACCACCCTCTGGGTAAAGAACCTACCCCTGACATCCGTCCTATAACTACCCCCCCTTAATTTAAAGCCATGCCCTCTCGTGCTAGCTTTCTCCATCCGAGGCTATCACTGTCCACCCTATCTAAACCTCTAATCATCTTATATGTTTCAATAAGATCCCCTCTTAGCCGCCTTCTTTCCAGCGAAAACAACCCCAAATCCCTCAGTCTCTCCTCATAGGACCTCCCCTCCATACCAGGCAACATCCTGGTAAACCTCCTCTGCACCCTCTCCAAAGCCTCCACATCCTTCCTGTAATGTGGGGACCAGAACTGCACACAGTACTCCAAGTGCGGCTGCACCAGAGTTGTGTACAGTTGCAACATGACGCTGCGACTCCTAAATTCAATCCCCCTACCAATAGACGCCAAGACACCATATGCCTTCTTAACAACCTTATCTACTTGATTCCCAACTTTCAGGGATCTATGTACACATACACCTAGATCCCTCTGTTCATCCACACTATTCAAAGTCCTCCCGTTAGCCCTATACTCAACACATCTGCTATTCCTACCGAAATGAATTACCTCACACTTCTCCGCATTAAACTCCATCCGCCACCTCTCGGCCCAGCTCTGCAACCTGTCTAAGTCTCCCTGCAAACTATGACACCCTTCCTCACCATCTACCACACCTCCGACTTTGGTGTCATCAGCAAATTTACTAATCCACCCAGCTATACCCTCATCCAGATCATTAATAAAAATTACAAACAGCAGTGGCCCCAAAACAGATCCCTGAGGCACACCACTCGTAACCGAACTCCATGACGAATATTTACCATCAACCACCACCCTCTGTCTCCTATCTGCTAGCCAATTCCTGATCCAATTTCCTAGACTACCCTCAATCCCATACATCTGCATTTTCTGCAGAAGCCTACCATGGTGAACCTTATCAAACGCCTTACTAAAATCCATATATACCACGTCAACTGCCTTACCCCCATCCACCTCTTTGGTCACTTTCTCAAAAAACTCAATAAGGTTAGTAAGGCACGACCTACCCCCTACAAAACCATGCTGACTATCTCCAATCAATTCATTACTCTCCAAATAACTATGAATCCTATCCCTAATAATTTTTTCTAAAACCTTGCCCACAACAGAAGTAAGACTCACCGGTCTATAATTCCCGGGGAAGTCTCTGTTCCCCTTCTTAAACAATGGGACAACATTCGCTATCCTCCAATCTTCTGGTACTATACCTGAGACTAACGACGACCTGAAGATCAGAGCCAGAGGCTCTGCAATCACCTCTCTTGCCTCCCAGAGAATCCTAGGGTAAATCCCATCCGGACCAGGGGACTTATCTATTTTCAAACCCTCTAGAATATCCAGCACATAAGAACATAAGAACATAAGAAATAGGAGCAGGAGTAGGCCATCTAGCCCTTCGAGCCTGCCCCGCCATTCAATAAGATCATGGCTGATCTGTCGCTGCTCAGTTCCACTTTCCCGCCCTCTCCCCATAACCCTTAATCCCCTCTCTTATCAAAAACCCATCAACTCGCGTCTTAAAAATATTTAGCGAGGCAGCCTCCACCACTTCAACGGGCAGAGAATTCCAGAGATTCACCACCCTTTGAGTGAAGAAGTTCTTCCTCAACTCCGTTCTAAACCGCCCCCCTTTTATCTTGAGGCTGTGCCCCCTAGTCCTACTGTCTTTTTTGAGCGGGAAGAGTCTTTCCACCTCTATCCTATCCATCCCATTCATCATCTTATACGTCTCAATGAGATCTCCCCTCATTCTTCTAAACTCTAACGAGTACAAGCCCAGTTTATTCAGCCTCTCCTCATAGCTCAACCCCCTCAACTCCGGTATCAGCCTAGTAAACCTCCTCTGCACTCCCTCCAAGGCCAAAATATCTTTGTGCAGGTGCGGCGCCCAAAACTGCACACAGTACTCCAGCTTATCCAGCACATCCCCCTTATCAACAGCAATACTGTCTATTTTACACCCCTGCAACCCAGTGTCCTCCTCAGCTATATTCATGTCCCCCTGTGTGAACACCGAAGAGAAATATTGGTTCAATGCCTCACCAATCTCTTCCGGTTCCACACACAATTTCCCTCTACTGTCTGTAACTGGCCCTAATCTTGCCCTAACCAACCTTCCGTTCTTGACATATCTATAGAACGCCTTAGGATTCTCCTTAATCCTATCAGCCAAAGTCTTCTCATGTCCTCTTTTAGCCCTTCTTAACTCACTCTTCAACTCCCTCCTAGCCAATCTAAAGCTTTCTAATGCACTACCTGAGCCCTCAAGCCTCATCCGGACGTAAGCCTCCTTTTTCTTTTTAGCCAACAAATCAACTTTTTTAGTGCACCACGGTTCCCTAGCCCTACCAAATCCTCCTTGCCTGACCTCTGCAAAATTAAGAAGGCAAATGGAATTTTGTCCTTCATTGCTAGAGGGATGGAGTTTAAAAGCAGTGAGGTTATGTTGCAGCTGTATAAGGTGCTGGTGAGGCCACACCTGGAGTATTGTGTATAGTTTTGGTCTGCCACTCATCTTAGTGTCATCTGTGAATTTTGACATGTAACCTGGTGTTGTGAGAATTCTTACTCAAAATAAGGAGCAAAGAACAAGCAGGTTTAGGACTGAGTTAAGGAGGAACTTCTTCACACAAAGGGTTGTGAATCTGTGGAATTCCTTGCCCAGTGAAGCAGTTGAGGCTCCCTCTTTGAATGTTTTTAAGGAAAGAATAAATAAATTTTTGAACAGTAAAGGAATTAAGGGTTATGGTGAGCGGGTGGGTAAGTGGAGCTGAGTCCATGAAAAGATCAGCCGTGATCTTATTGAATGGCGGAACAGGCTCGAGGGGCCAATGGCCGACTCCTGTTCCTAGTTCTTATGTTCTTTGGACTGGGAACAAGAATGGCTTTTCTTAGAAATCGCCTGACGAGCGTAGTACTTGGTGAGAGAAGAGCTAATTGCTTGTTTACATTGCAATAATTCAGATTGATCGAGAATTGATGGGTGGCATGGTGACACAGTGGTTAGCACTGCTGCCTCACAGTCCCTGGGACCTGGGTTTGAATCCAGCCTCGGTTCACTGTCTGCATGGAGTCTGCACGATCCCCCCGTGTCTGCATGGGTTTCCTCCAGGTGCTTCGGTTTCCTCCCAAACTCCAAAGATGCAAGTTAGATGGTTTGGCCGGGGTAAATGTGTGGGGTTACAGGGATAGGGTGGGGGAAAGGGCCTGGGTAAGATACGCTGACAGAGAACTTTGCAGAATCAGTGGACCAAATGGCCTCTTCTGAGTGGCAGATTCAGGCACTCCTGGGACTGCAGTACGAACCCTCTGACAGTGCAGCACCCCCTCAGTACTGATCACTGAAAATGGTGTACTCCCTCAGTACTGACCCTCTGACAGTGCAATATTCCCTCAGTACTGACTCTCTGACAGTGCGGAACTCCCTCAGCACTGACCCTTTGACAGTGCAGCACTCCCTCAGTACTGACCCTCTGACAGTGCGGCACTCCCTCTGTACTGACCCTCTGACATTGCAGCACTCCCTCAGCATTGACCCTCTGACAGTGCGGCACTCCCTCAGCACTGACCCTCTGACAGTGCAGCACTCCCTCAGTACTGACCCTCTGATAGCGCGGCACTCCCTCAGTACTGACCCTCTGACAGTGCGGCACTCCCTCAGTACTGACCCTCTGACAGTGCGGCACTCCCTCAGTACTGACCCTCTGACAGTGCGGCACTCCCTCAGTATTGACCCTCTGACAGTGCAGCACTCCCTCAGTACTGACCCTCTGACAGTGCGGCACTCCCTCAGTACTGACCCTCTGACAGTGCGGCACTCCCTCAGTACTGACCCCTTAACAGTGCAGCACTCCCTCAGTACTGACCCTCTGACAGTGCGGCACTCCCTCAGTATTGACCCTCTGACAGTGCAGCACTCCCTCAGTACTGACCCTCTGACAGTGCGGCGCTCCCTCAGTACTGACCCTCTGACAGTGCGGCACTCCCTCAGTATTGACCCTCTGACAGTGCGGCACTCCCTCAGTACTGACCCCTTAACAGTGCAGCACTCCCTCAGTACTGACCCTCTGACAGTGCGGCACTCCCTCAGTTATCCCCTGGATTATCAGTTTCTCTGCTTAGATTTGTGAACAGCTACTTAAACCCTTGATTCTGCCGGTTTGTCTCTATTGGTGTTTCGCATTAAAGGTGTGGGTGGATAATACAGGGAATATAAAACAGGGAATAACAGGAATTGGAACTGAGATTCCTCATCATTCAAAGTTCTCGATTGAAAAATCCAACCATTGCCATCAGGGTCAGGGCTCATCATTTATTTCCACAACCGGAATAAATAATTCTTTGAGTTTCTCCTCTCCTCACTGCAAGGTTTTTGGAATATCCCAGAGGGAATAGTTTACTGGGGGGTTCTGATCCAGGAATAACGAGTCCGGAAGGGTTAATGTTCAGTCAGGTTTACTGGCGATAGTGGACAGCGAGTGAGATGTTTGTAAGAATCAGGATTAATGGGATTAAAATCTAGAGCCTCAACTTTCATCCACTGACTCAGTTCTCTCCTGAGCCGTTGGTTTTCAGCTGGGATATCGAGGGTTTTGTCAGAATTCCAGTAGACTGCTATTCCAGAGATAACTCTGATATTCCAGAATGTGCCTTTCCCAGTTGGAAATCCCAGCTGCTCTTAACATAAACTCCCTGAGATTGGGAAAATAGAATCTTACAAACAGAGGAGGCCATTCAGCCCCATTTTTTCAAACTAAAGTCCTTTGAAACAAGGGAAAAGTTTCAGGGTCTTGGGTAAAAATGAGTGAAATTGGATAATTGGATAGATTTTTCAAAGAGCCAGCATGGACACAATGGGCTGAATGGTCTCCTTCTGTGCTGTAAGATGCTATTAACAGCTAATATTAATATCCTGATATTAATATTGCTAAAAACATCTGGTTATTTTCTGATTGATTGGAGGAACCTTTCTCGTTTGCCCACTGCATTTTCTGCAAAATAAAACTGATTGGTGCTGATGTTGATTGTTTGGAAGTTGCTTTGGGATATCACAAGGTAATGGATGCTGCTAGAGAAATGGAAGCTTTGTTTGAAAGATGAGACCCAGAAACTCCAACATTCACCAGCTGTCACGACTCAATTGGATTCTCATAATTGGAGCTGGGATTCAGAAATAATTGGTTGTCAGACTTTTAGCCGAGCAAGTCACAGACTGTGTTTCTACAGAAGTAGTGATGATCCTCCCTTTAAGTCGACAGTTCCAGCGAGCTGCACAACACGTGTAGTGAAATCGCTGAGACAAGAGTTTCTGCTTAACCACATCCCCCTTCAAACTGACAGACAGAGACTGAATTTAAAGGAAGCAGGATAGTGAGATCATCCCATCACTGTGTAACTCATCAGTGCAGCAGCACTTAGAAAATACAATGTATGAGTCATCAAATACAGTGTATAGTTCATCAGATTGTACAATTCATCAAATAGTGCCTGGTTCCTAGAAACACAGGAACATAGAATTTAGGATCAGGAGTAGGCCATTCAGCCCCTTGAGCCTGCTTTTTCACTCAATAAGGTCATAGCTGATTGGTTGATCTCCACCTTCCTGCCTGCCCTCCGTAACACTCGACTCCCTTCTGTGGCAGAAATAGCCTAATCCTGCTTTTTCCCTATAATCTTTGATCCATTTGCTTTGACTGCTATATTCAGCTGCCTCTTGAACACATTCAATGTTTTGGCAGCAGCTACTTCCTGTAGTAATGAATTCCACAGGCTCACCACTCTTTGGGTGAAGAAATGTCTCCTCACCTCCATCCTAAATGGTTTACCTGAATCCTCAGACTGTGACCCCTGGTTCTGGACTCCCCCACCATTGGGAACATCCTCCCTGCATTTGTCCTGTCTAGTCCTGTTAGAATTTTATGAGTCTCCATGAGATCCTCCCTCATTCATCTGAACTCCAGCGAAAACAATCCTAACCTGGTCAATCTCTCCTCATACATCAGTCCCACCACCCCCGGAATCAGCCTGGTAAACCTTCACTGCTCTCCCTCGAGAGCAAGAACATCCTTCCTCAGAAAAGGAGACCAAAATTGTACACACTGCTCTAGATGTGGCCTCACCAAGGCCCTGTATAATTGCAACAACACATCTCTGCTCCTGTATTCAAAACTCTTGCAATGAACGCCAACATACCATTTACCTTCTTTACCGCCTGCTGCGCCTGCATGCTTACCTTCAGTGACTGGTGCACAAGGACACCCAGGTCCCTCTGCACACTCTCTTCTCCCAACTTACAGTTTATGTTTCAATAAGATCACCTCTCATTCTTCTAAACTCCAATGGGTATAAGCCCAACCTGTCCAAACTTTCCTCATGGGATAAGCTCCTCATCCCAGTGAGTCAAGTAAGCCTTCTCTGAACTGTTTCTGACACATTTTCTATCTTTTCTTAAATAAGGAAACCAAAACTGTATGGAGTACTCCAGATTGGCCTCATCAATGTCCAGTACAACTGCAATAAAATATTCCAACTTTTATATTCCATTCCTCTTGCAATAAATACCAACATTCCATTTGCCTTCCTTGTCACTGCTATAACTGCATACTACCTTTTCCTGATTGATGTATCAGGGCACCCAGATTCCTCTGTACCTCATAATTCTACAATCTCCCTCTATTTAAATAATTTGCTTCTCTTCTATTCTTCCTGCCAAAGTGGACAAGTTCAAATTTTCCCACATTATGCTCCATTTGCCAATTTGTTTTCTCACTCATTTAACCTGTCTATGTCACTTTGCAAATTCTCTATCTCCCCTTGATAATTTACTTCCCTACCTTTCACAATGTCATTGGTATTGTTAGTTACCGTACATTCACTTCCGTTATCAAATAATTGATATAAATTGTAAATGTTGGAGTCCCAGCACTGATTCCCATGGTACTCTACACACCTTGCCAACCCAAAAAAGATCCATTTATCCCTACTCTCTGCTTTCTGTTAGCCAACCAATCCTTTCTCTATGCTAATAAGTTACCCCCTATAACCATGTAATCCTGCTTTGTATAGTAACCTTGGATGTGGCACCTTATCAAAAAGCCTTCTGGAAATCCAAATACACCACACCTACAGGTTCCCTATTATTCATTTTGGCTTATTACCTTCCCAAAAACTTTGAATAAACAAGTTAAACATGTTTTCTTTTTCTTAAAACCATCATCAAATACAATGTACAGTTCATAAAGTACAATACACAATACTGTGAATATTGTGTAAAGGTCCAATTTTAAAAAGGACAATGCAGCTGTTGACTAGATACTGAGAGAGGAATTGGGATGATTGAAGGGATGGGGGATTATATTTGGAGGAGTGATTCCATCAATTAGAAATGTTGTCAATAGGGAAGAGAAGTTTGAGAGATGATGTGAATGCTGTTTTTTTGGATGAAAAAGGATTGGATAATGTCAGCCAGGAGCAGCTGTCTCCCTATGTCCAGAACAGTCGATCCAGAGAACATGACCTGAGCTTAAAGGGGGAAATTTAAAACTAATCTGCGGAAACAATATTTCAGTGAATGAGTGATTAATCTCTGGAACAGACTCCCTAGGGAGACAACAGAAGCTGTTAGTATTGATTCATTCAAATGGAAGTAAGAGAGATTTCGCTCAGAAACATTGACCGGTAACTGAACTGGACTAGCCATATAAATAATGTTGCTGCAAGAACAGGTCAGAGGTTGGAAATTCTACAGAAAGAAACTCAATTCCTAACCTTCCCAAAGGCTGTCCACCATCTACAATGAACAAGTTAGGATTGCGATGGAGGTTGATGCTCAACAACAGAAGGCTCCTGCATCGAACAACATTCATCCAAGTGTTCTGAAGGAATTGGTTCAAGAATATCAGAGATTTCAATGGATATTTGCCTTCATTCTTGAGACTCCAGCCAAATTCCAGAAGATTAGAAAATAGTAAATGCGGCTCCTAACTTCAGAAAGGAATGAAGCATAGAATCACAGAGCCACAAGGTGGGAAAGTGTGAGGGAATCATATAAAGAGCATCTTGGAGATTTTGTTGGAAGCTAGGAGAATGAGAAGTGATCTTACCTTATAAAATTGTTAGAACAGATACCAGGAAAAAGTTTTTGTGAAAAACTAGGAGACAGTTTAAGAATAAGAGATTTTCCATTTAAGTTAGAGATGAGGAGAAATGTTTTCTCTCAGTGGGTTTAGTTTGAGATACCCTCTTCCCCAGAGAGCAGTGGAGATGGAGGTCAGTGAATATTTACTGGACATGCGTCTAGGGCGGTGGATAGAGGAGGGCCGGTGGATGTGGTCTTTCTGGATTTTCAGAAGGCGTTTGACAAGGTACCTCACAAGAGGTTATTACAGAAAGTAAGGGGGCATGGAGTTGGGGGTAGGGTGTTAGCGTGGATAGAGGACTGGTTGTCAAATAGGAGGCAGAGAGTGGGGGTCAATGGGTGCTATTCGGATTGGCGGTTGGTGACTAGTGGACTGCCCCAGGGGTCGGTGCTGGGGCCTCAGCTATTTACCATTTATATAGATGATTTAGAGGAGGGAACCGAGTGTATGGTGTCGAAATTTGCTGATGACACCAAGATTGGTGGAACGGCAAATTGTGCGGAGGGTGTGGAGAGTCTACAGAAGGATCTAGATAGGCTGGGCGAATGGGCCAGGAACTGGCAAATGGAATTTAATGTTGGCAAGTGCGAGGTGGTCCACTTTGGTAGGAATAATGGTAGGAAGGATTATTACTTACGTGGAGAAAAACTGCAGCAGGCGACGGTGCGGAGGGACCTCGGGGTCCTTGTGCATGAGTCGCAAAAACCCAGCTTGCAGGTGCAGCAGGTGGTCAGGAAGGTGAATGGGATGCTGGCCTTCATAGCGAGGGGGATTGAATATAAAAGTAGGGAGGTCTTGCTGCAGCTGTATAGGGCATTGGTGAGGCCGCAGCTGGAGTACTGTGTGCAGTTTTGGGCGCCGTACTTACGCAAGGATATTTTGGCCTTGGAGGGAGTGCAGAGGAGGTTTCCTAGGCTGATGCCGGAGTTGAGGGGGTTGAGCTATGAGGAGAGGCTGAATAAACTAGGCTTGTACTCGTTAGAGTTTAGAAGAATGAGGGGAGATCTCATTGAGACGTATAAGATGATGAATGGGATGGATAGGATAGAGGTGGAGAGACTCTTCCCGCTCAGAAAGGATAGTAGGACTAGGGGGCACAGCCTCAAGATAAAGGGGAGGCGGTTTAGAACGGAGTTGAGGAGGAACTTCTTCACTCAAAGGGTGGTGAATCTCTGGAATTCTCTGCCCGTTGGTGTGGTGGAGGCTACCTCGCTAAATATTTTTAAGATGCGGGTTGATGGGTTTTTGATAAGAGAGGGGATTAAGGGTTATGGGGAGAGGGCGGGAATGTGGAACTGAGCCATGACAGATCAGCCATGATCTTATTGAATGGCGGGGCAGGCTCGAAGGGCTAGATGGCCTACTCCTGCTCCTATTTCTTATGTTCTTATGTTCTTAATATATTCAAGGTCGAGTTAGACAGATTTTAGATAGATGAGGGTTCTGGGGGGACAGACAAGAAAGTGGAAGTGACACCACAACCAGAACAGCCATGATCTTATTAAAGAGTGAAGTAGGCTCAAGAGTGGGTAGATATAGGAGATTGTAGAAATTTTAGGAAGACATTTACCAATGTTATGGACAGGAGTGGAGCAGGGGAGTCAGTTCAAAAATGACTGATGTTCCCTCTTATCACCTGTCTATAAACAGGTGTCTTCAAATTGTCTTTTTTGGAATAAACATTAGCATATTTTCCATCCCCTTGGTTTTTGCATGATCCTACTTCTACTAATAATCCCCACAGCAAACCCAGGCTAGGATTACCTCAGAAAGTTAATGTATTGCACGTATTCAAAATGTAACACCCCAAAGAGTGTGTGCAACTTCCCACTCTGTATTCATACAGGAAAGGGAGGGATAGAGAAGAGGAGGTTATATTGTATAAGACCACAATTCAGCAGAATATTGGTTCCCGAGAACTCCAGAATCCAATAAGGAATTGCTACGTCTCATCAGGTGGGAAAGTGGACTGGATGTGAGAGGCACATCAGGTTCTGAAGGTGAGTGAGTCTGCATGTGTGCATGATGCACTGGTTATCGACCCTCTGGAATAACACCCAATCAGCCTCCCTCTCTGCTGGAGAAAAGTGCTCCAGTTAGCTTGAATGAGAGGAGGGGTCTCTGACCATTCCCCTCTCCCCCTCGTCTGGCATGTTGGAGTGGGGGTAGGGGCCTTGCTGAGATTGCACCGATGGAGAGGCCTCTATCTCCACACAGTCCAGTGAGGATGTACTGAACAATGCACATATACAGAAGTAACACATGAAAATTAGGTGCGCAAAGGATTTATGATTAATCATAAAACCTATACCAAGAGGCAGAGATATCCCATCTTCCAGCTTCAGCTCCACCTCCACTACTAACCCACCTCCAAGGATGATGATGCTGAACCCTCAGCTGATACACCATCATATATTCAGTGGACCCTCCACTGGCACTTTCACCTTGGTGGCTGCATGTTCTAGAGCAGTCTTGGGGTGATAGTCTGCTGATCATATCATTGGCATGTGCTGATAGCTGGTGGAGAAAGTGAAGGCTAAGATCTCTGACACTTGGATGCTGCTGGAGATTAGGCACCTGCTCATCCCCTTGTGGATCATCAGAAAGGACCCAACCAAAGTAGGTGCAAAAGATAGCAGGGGAACATTTGTTTCTGGGGAAGGTGGGACCTGTACAAGCCAGACGGGTTGCACCTGAACTAGAATAGGACCAACATCCTTGTGGGGAGGTTTGCTGGTTCTATTGAAGTGTGGGTTAAATTAATTTGGCAGTGGGATAGGACAAGGAGTGGAGATACCACAATGCATGATACACAGCCAAATAGAGAAGGAAAACTAAGTCATTCTGGAGGGCAGAGTGACGATAGACAAGTTAAGGCACAGGGGAATATGACAAGGCTGAATGACATTTATTTTAATGCAGGGAGCATTAATGTAGGGTAAGGCAGATGTACTGAAGATGCTGATTAACACATGAGAGTCTGATATTTTTGCTATCACAGAAACATGGCTAAGGGAGGAACAGGACTGGCAACTCAATATTCAGGGTATAGAATCTTCAGACGAGACTGGGGAGAGTGCAAAAGGGGAGGTGATGTTATAATGTTAATCAAGGAGTCAATTACTGCAGTGAAGAGGGTGATAGCTGAGCAGGCTGCTCAGTTGAAGCCTTTTGGGTGGAACTTAAAAACAAAAAGGGGGCAATCACTTTACTGGGAGTGTGCTATGTGCACCCAGATAGTCAGATCTGGGAGAGATAGAAGAGCAGACATGTAGACAAAGTTCAGAGGAGTGTAAAAATAATCGGCTAATAATAGTAGGGTGATTTAAATTTCCCCAGTATTAATTGGGATAGGCAAAGTGTGAAAGGATAGAATCACAGAACCCTACAGTGCAGAAAGAGGCCCTTTGGCCCATCGAGTCTGCACCGAACACAATCCCACCCAGGCTCTACCCCATATCCCTACATATTATACCCACTAATCCCTCTAACCTTCACATCCCTGGACACTAAGGGGCAATTTCTTAGCATGGCCAATTAACCTAACCTGCACATCTTTGGACTGTGGGAGGGAAGCAGAGTACCCGGAGGAAACCCACGCAGACACGAGGAGAATGTGCAAACTCTACACAGACAGTGACCTGAGCCGGGATTCAAACCCAGGACCCGGGAGCTGTGAAGCAGCAGTGCTAACCACTGTGCTACTGTTCCGCCCGGCATAGAGGGGGCGGAATTCTCAAAGTGTATCCAGGAGTGCTTTTTGATCAAACACATAGTCCTTCAAGAGGCACAGGACCTAATTTAAAGAAATGAAGTTAGGCAGTTTGTAGAAGTGTGACTGGGGGAGCATTTTGGTGATAGTGACCATAAGTTGGTGAGATTTAAGGTAGTTATGGAAAAGGACAAAGATGGACTGAAAATAAAAGTTCTGAATTGGGGGAATACCAATTTTAATAGAAGAAGACAGGATCTGACCTAAGTGGGCTGGGAACAGCTACTTGTCAGAAAATTTACATCAGTCTCATTCTAGAAGGAAACAGTGAGAGTTCAATGCCAGTATGTTTCTGCAAGGTTAAAAGGTGAGAGCAACAAGTTCAGAGAACCCTGATGTCAAGGGATTGGATCATGAAAAGGAGGGAGGCTCACAGCAGGGGTCTCAAAACAATGGATGCTCTCGAGGAATAAAGGAAGTGCAAGGGGGATCTTAAAAAGAAATTACAAAAGCAAAGAGGGGGCATGAAAAAATATTGGTGGGCAAAATAAAGGAAAATCCCAAGGAGTTTTATCGGTATAGTAAGGGAAGGAAGGTAACTAGGGAAAAAGTAGGGCTCTTTGCGTGGAGATGAAAGATGTAGATGAGATATTAAATGAATATTTTGCATCTGTTCACTATGGAGGAGGAGGATGTAGATATAGAAAGCAGGGAGTGGGACTCTGATATAATTAAACAGATTAGCATTCAACCGGAGGATATGTTAGCAGTTTCAATGGGCTTAAAAGCAGATAAATCCTCAAGCCCAGATGAGATGTATCTAGGCTGCCATTTGAGGCAAGGCAGGAGATTGCAGGGGCTCTGATGCTAATTTTCAAACACCTCTGGCCACGGGAGAGGTAAACACAGTAAGAAATCTCACAACACCAGGGTAAAGTCCAATAGATTTGTTTGGCTTTTGCTACCAAATAAACCTGTTGGATTTATGCTAAATTCTCTCTCAGTGTAGCCGAATAGGTGCTGGAGTAACTAAGGGATTTTCACAGTAACTTCATTTCAGTGTAAATGTAAGCCAACTTGTGACACTAATAAATAAACTTTAATTTCCACTTGAAGAGGCAAGGATTAATCAATGATAGCCAACGAGCTTTGACAGAGGGTGATCATGTCCAACAAATTTGATTGAAGTTTTTGAGGAGGTGACTAGATGTGTAGATGAGGGCAGTGCAGTTGATGTAGTCTACATGGACTTCGGTAAGGTTTTTGACAAGATCCCATATGGGAGGCTGATGAAGAAGGTCAGAGTTCATAGGATGCAGGGCAATTTGGCAAATTGGATCCAAAATTGGCTTAGTGGCTGGAGGCAGAGGGTGGGTGATACTGGAAGTTTGTTTATGTGACTGGAAGCCTGTGTCCAGTAATGTTCTACAGGGATCAGTGTTGGCTCCCTTGCAGTGTGAAGTATATATTAGTGATCTAGACATGAACGTGGGAGAGATGATCAGTAAATTCGCAGATGACATAAAAATTGATGGTGTGGTAAATAGCGAGAAGGAAAACCTTAGATTACAGGACAATACAGATGGACTAGTCAGATGGGCAGAATAGTGACAAATGAAATTTAACCCTGAAAAGTGTAAGATGATGCATTTTGGGATGAGTAACAAGTCAAGGAAATCCAAAATCTTCACTCAGAGGGTGGTGGGTGAGTGGAATCGGCTGCCTTTGGTGGTGGTGGAGGCGAATTCGTTAGGGTCTTTTAAGAGACTCCTGGATGAGTACATGGGACTTATAGGATTGAGGTAGGCCTAGTAGGTAGGGATATGATCAGTGCAACTTGTGGGCCAAAGGGCCTATGTGTGCTGTAGTTTTTCTATGTTCTATGTTCTTCTATGTTCTAAAATGAATGGTAAGATGCTAGGAAGCATAGGGATATTTCAAAGACAGGTAAAGAAGGCATACTTGCCTTTATTAGCCAAAGAGAAGAATGTAAGAGCAGGGAAGACAATAAGAAGTCTCACCACACCAGGTTAGAGTCCACCCAGTTTATTTGATAGTAATCTCACAAGCTTTCGGAAATGGTGCTCCTTTGTCAGGTGTGTGGTTGGACTCTAACCTGGTGTTGTGAGACTTCTTACTGTGTGTACCCCAGTCCAACGCCGGCATCTCTACATCAAGCAGGGAAGAGTCAGGAGGTTATGATGGAGCTGTATAAAATGCTAGTTAGGCCACAGCTGGAGCACTGTGAACAATTCTGGTCACTACATTATAGGAAGGATGTGATTGCACCAAAGGGGTACTGAGAAGATTCATCAAGATGTTGCCAGGCCAGAAGCGTTTCAGCTATGAAGAGAGGCTGGTTGTTTTCCTTAGAGCAGAGAAGGCAGAGGGCGTCCTGACTGTGGTGTACGAAATTATGAGGGACAGATTATGAGGAAGAGTTTGAGAGGATTGAGGAAAAACATCTTCACCCAGAGGGTAGTGGGAATCTGGAACTCACTGCTTGAAAGGGTATTGGAGGCAGGAATCCTCACAACATTTAAGAAGCATTTACTGGAAACACCACAGGATACAAGGCTGCAGGCCAAGTGCTGGAAAACAGGATTAGAATGGAAGGATGATCGATGGCTGGGGAAGACACAATGGGTTGAAGGCTCTCTTTTTATGCTGTAGAGCTCTATGACTAACATCAAACAGAAATGGCAGAGGTCACCAGAGCAAAGCTACGATGCAATGAAACATAAATACCTCAGCCCATGAGGGAATCCCAGCCTCCCACCTAATAAAGGATTAGAAGCCACAGTGTAGTTGAATTGTAGCACAGCCTTATTCGTCCTGTAAGCAGATGGTAATGTGGGTGTCATAGGTCTGTCTGCCACATTGCACCATCATCTGAGCATCTTCTGCTGCATTCACAACAATGACTCCCTCATCAACATTGTCCACCCCTTCCTCCTCATCAAAGGGAACATCTGGCTTCTCCATCATCCCTTCTGCAAAATCATCCCCCTTTGCTGAGTGAGGCTGTATAGGGGCCCACTAGAATACACTGATCCTGGGCACTTTTTCTGTTGAGTATAGCAGTGCTCTACCTGAATGGCCCAAGCAGTGGAACCCAAGTTTTAGATGTCCCTTTGCGGGTTCCCATGGAGACAAGGACTGCTTTGTATCTCTCCTCAGCAGCAGTCTGTGCAATCGGCTCTGGTACCATTACTTGCTCCTCTGTGCGTATCTTGTCACCAAGGGGCCAACCCTATAGCCAATGAGGTGGAGCAAACACTTGTGGTGTCTTCATGACATGGATATCGAGAGTGCTCCCAGGATAGCAGAAACATACTGACCAGCTGCACATTCAGAAAGTGAACATCCTTTCTGTTTCTGAATGTTGTGGCCTAATCCCCGGGAGATCTCATTGCCACATCTGTGCAATCAATTTCCCCTTGTACCTATGGGAATCTAGCAATTGCAGAAGATTCCACATTCCTGGCTATCTGGTGCCCGGGATAAGGAGTGAACTTCACCAAATAATTTGTTCCTCTGAAGAGGACCCATGCCAGCTCCCACATGCATTCGTGTGTGGCAGACTGGGATATTCCCTCATTATCACCAATGGGGACCTGGAAAGAGCCAGAAAGATTACAAGTATGTCCCTTGCTCTTTCCACAATCATTCTGGACCTCAGGATCTCCGAAAGCTTGATTTGATTTGATTTGATTTATTGTTGTCACATGTATTAACGTACAATGAAAAGTATTGTTTCTTGCGTGCTATACAGACAAAGCATTCCATTCATAGAGAAGGAAAGGAGAGGGTGCAGAATATAGTGTTACAGTCATAGCTAGGGTACAGAGAACGATCAACTTAATGCAACGTTCAAACATTCAAACATCCGACAGCAGCAGGGAAGAAGCTGTTGATATGTGACCTCAGACTTCAGTATCTTTTTCCTGACGGAAGAAGGTGGAAGAGAGAATGTCCAGGGTGCGTGGGGTCCTTAATTATGCTGGCTGTTTGCCAAGGCAGCGGGAAGTGAAGCCAGAGTCAATAGATGGGAGGTTGGTTTGTGTGATAGATTGGGCTACATTCACGAGCATTTGCAGTTCCTTGCAGTCTTGGAGACAGCAGGAGCCATATCAGGTTGTGATACAACCAGAATGAATGCTGTCTATAGTGTATCTGTAAAAGTGGGTGAGAGTTGTAGCTGACATGCCAAATTTCCTTAGTTTTCTAAGGAAGTTGGGAAGTTGGTGGGAAGCAGGATTCTCGCATAGTGCTCCCTATGATCTTCTCCCCTTCAATCCCCCACTCCCTCAGCATTGTTACAAATTTCCTCCCTCCGTCCGTGTGTTGATCAGCAGAAGCTATCCTTCAGCACATCCTCTCCTCCAGCTCCCGAGGTTGCTGGGATCAAACTGGAAGGAGAGCCATAGGCCAGACATCTATGTTACTGTGTCCAGAGGGTGACTGAGGAACACACACCTGAGCACAGGCTTCTCACCGTGGTGCCTCAGTGATGGCCCTGTAGTCAACCAGATGGGCTCACCATGAACTCCTTAACTCCACCCACCCAAAGCACCCTCCACCAACATCAAGTGATAACACTTCCACACCAATTGTGTTTTCCATACAACTGAAAAATTAATTCCACCATCTTCCATTCTCTGGTCATCACTCATCAACTTCCCTAGCACCCATAGCCCACCCAATATAACCAATCCTCTCCCTTCTGTACCTTTCACCCTGCACATGCTGCCTCTCCCCTCTGAGCCTATACCTGTTATTGTTCCTGTGTCCACTCTGACCTCTCCCAACATTCACACCACCATTTCTGAACATTTCCATGACTCCCCTCCCCACCCAAAAGACCTTTCGCTATCTGATGATTACTCTGAACCTACAACCCTACAACATCCCTCACCCTCCTCACTGTGACTGTTCTCTCTGCTGTCCAGTGCCCTCAGTTCAATACACCACAGTAGGCAGCACCAATTCTTCTGTTTAGGGCAATCTCTCTCCTACCATCCCTGCCTGGAAACACTGTCATCCAATCAATCATCAGACTCTCACACTCAGGAAACAAGATCCTTCCCTTCCTCCCTTATCCCTGTACCCTTGCATTCTTCCTTATTCCAGATTCCCTCCCTTCCCACCCAGGACTCTGTCCCTCCCTTGATCATACTCCCTGCCCCATGCCCCTAATCCTGCCCCTAACCTACCTTCTGGAACAACACTCCTCAGTGAGGTAAAGTGCAGCAGCTACCCATTGCAACTTCAGGAAGTTGACTCCTCACCTGCTGCACTCCACTTATATCACATAGAAATCCTTTAATGCCGAAGGAGGCCATTCAGCCCATTGAGTCTGCAGTGACTACAATCCCATCCAGGCCCTACTCCCCATGTCCCCACATATTTACTCGCTAATCCCTTTAACCTATATATCTCACGGCTCTAAGGGGCAATTTTTATCATGGCCAATCAATCTAATCAGCACAACTTTGGACTCTGGGAGGAAACCAGAGTACCTGGAGGAAACCCCCGCAGACATGAGGAGAATGTGCAAACTTCACATAGACAGTGACCCAAGCCGGGAATCGAACCCAGATCCCTGGAGCTGTGAAGCAGCAGTGCTAACCACTGTGCTACTGTGTGCTACAGCATTGGGTAAAAAAATTGACAGATTTTTATTTAGTTTATTTGTGAGTCACAAATGAGGCTTACATTAACATTGCAATGAAATTACTGTGAAATTCCCCTAGTGGCCACAGTCCGGTTCAGTGCACTTAACCAGCACATTTTTGGGATGTGGGAGGAAACTGGAGCACCCAGAGGAAACCCACACAGATATGAAGAGAACGTGCAGACTCCGTATAGATGTTGACCAAAGCTGGGAATCAAATGCGGGTCCCTGGCGCTGTGCCATTGTGCCACTCAGGTCATGCTGCAGCTGTACAGAACCTTAGTTAGATCTCATTTAGAATATTGTGTACAATTCTAGTTGCCACATTACCAGAAGGATGTGGATGCTTTGGAGAGGTACAGAAGAGGTTTACCAGGATATTGCCTGGTCAGGAGGATATTAGCTATGAGGAAAGATTGGGTAAGCTCAGTTTGTTCTCACTGGAGCAACGGAGGTTGAGGACTGACCTGATAAAATATGCAGTTTTAAATTTGAAAGGTTGCATTGCTCGATTGTGGATATCGTAATTAGGAAAAGGAATTTAGTTCTGACAAGATTGCCTTTTAATTAGCATGCATAAGCCACCCTAAAATTGCCTGAATTTAATAGTTATTTTAATTTTGTGTCAGGAGTCTAATTTTTGGCTGTCCACTCAAATTAACCTCCCCCGCTATCCACCTTGCCTACTGTTACCAGGAGCAGCACAAGGCTCTGTGCATGGCTGTAAGGTGACCGAGACTGGGAGCTGAACTTTGAAGGATACTTGATACTTCAGAATGACAGGGAGCTAGGAAAACATGGTGGGGTAGCTCTGTCAGTTAGCACTGCAGTGAGAGATAACTTTAGCTCAAAAAAGGAAGATGTAGAATCAGTTTGGGTGGAGATAAGAAAGAGCAAAGGTCAGAGGTCACTTGTGGGAGTAATTTCTAGGGTCTCAAACAGAGGTTAATCTGTAGGGCAGAATATCCAGGAAGAACTAAATGGGGTGTGTGAGAAAGGTGCCACAATGGTCGTGGGTGGTTTTAATTGACGTATAGTTTGGGGTGAATCAGATTAGTGAAGATAGCCTGGAAAAAGGATTCATTGAGCCTATTCAAGATAATTTCTTAGAGTAGTATGTTTTAGATCCAGCCAGGGACGAAGTTATCCTGGACTCGGCAAACTGCAGCATGCTACGGTGCAGAGGGACCTCGGGGTCCTTGTGCACGAGTCGCAAAAACCCAGCCTGCAGGTGCAGCAGGTGGTCAGGAAGGCGAATGGGATGCTGGCCTTCATAGCAAGGGGGATAGAATATAAAAGTAGGGAGGTCTTGCTGCAACTGTACAGGGCACTGGTGAGGCCGCAGCTGGAGTACTGTGTGCAGTTTTGGTTGCCGCACTTACGCAAGGATATTTTGGCCTTGGAGGGAGTGCAGAGGAGGTTCACTAGGCTGATACCGGAGTTGAAGGGGTTGAGCTATGAGGAGAGGCTGAATAAACTAGGCTTGTACTCGTTAGAGTTTAGAAGGATGAGGGGAGATCTCATTGAGACGTACAAGATGATGAATGGGATGGATAAGATAGAGGTGGAGAGGCTCTTCCCGCTCAGAAAGGATAGTAGGACTAGAGGGCACAGCCTCAAGATAAGGGGGGGTGCAGTTTAGAACGGAGTTGAGGAGGAACTTCTTCACTCAAAGGGTGGTGAATCTCTGGAATTCTCTGCCCGTTGAAGTGGTGGAGGCTGCCTCGCTAAATATATTTAAGACGCAGGTAGATAGGTTTTTGATAGGCAAGGGGATTAAGGGTTAGGGGGAGAAAGTGGGAAAGTGGAACTGAGCCACTTCAGATCAGCCATGATCTTATTGAATGGCGGGGCAGGCTCGAAGGGCTAGATGGCCCACTCCTGCTCCTATTTCTTATGTTCTTATGCAATGAGAAAGGATTGATCAACAATCTTGTAGTAAAGGAGCCTCTAGGCAGTAGCAATCATAACATGTAGAATGTCATGTTCAGTCTGAAGTTGAGAAGTATGGTTCTAAAGCTAGAGTATTAAACCTAAATAAGGATATAAAGGCAGAAGTAAATACAGAAAGTAAGTTAAAAATTAGTACAGTAGAAATGCAGTGGCAGATATTTAATAACTCTTAGTAAATGATTTAATCTGGCCATGATTCTCCCAAAAGTGCTGAATTGGTGGGAAAATGATTCTAGATCCCAAATGTTTTGTTAGTTCAGCTTCTCACCTGAATCTCCACACTCTGTGCACTGCAGAGATCCCAGTCATGAATCTCATTAAAGACCCGGAGGTGGGGGGGACTTATTCGTGCTGGTGTTTAACAGTTCTAGAACTCTGTGCATGTGCAGTGGTCCCAATCTGTCAGACTCCCCATTTGCCGGCCAACCTGGGACAACTGCAGGCCTGCCCCTCCAGCCCCTCTCTCCCCACGGCCCATCGTGGCCCCCACAGCAATTCCCAGGCCAGCCCTGACCTCCCCCCACCCACTGTCCCGGTACAGCCCAGCTCCCCAGCAATGGCAATCCCCCCATCCCCCCTCACCCCAGCAGACTCTCCAGCTGACCCACCTCCGGAGTCAGACCACCCCCCAGCTGGGAGGCAGACCACCTCCCTGCTGAGAGGCAGACCCCCATCCCCACCCCGGCAGACCATGCATCCCCAGCCTGCCCCAGCTGCTGCCCTTCCTCCATTCCAGACTGATCCTGGCTGCAGATGGCTGCGGGACTCCCCACCGATCACCCTAGGCCCCATCCACAAAAGGCCTACCCCTTTGGCCCTGCCTGATGCCTGATGGACAGTGCCAAGATGCCCCCTGGGCATGGGCACTTTGCCCCTTGGGCAGTGCTTGGGGCACAGGGTAACTGTCAGGGTGCCCATACTGGGGGGCACCACCTTCTCCCTCCACCCGATCCCTGGGGGGTCCTGATTACCCTCCCCCTTAATTCTAGTGGAGTCTCCTGCTAGTTCCCCGAATGTAGGAAGCTAGTCTAAATCCTGCCGGTATGAAGTACTCCTGGCAGGGTGGGAGATTCAATCGGGATCAAAAAGTTCCAATAATTAGATTTAAAATACATTTATAACATATTAAAAAAAGATTTAAATGATTTATCTATCTTCCCGCCAGATTTCAGCGTGGTCTGACCAGCAACTGTTCGCTGGCTCTGGGAGATGCGCATGTGTTCCCGACGTGTACGCGAATCCTGGAACAAGGCCAGCAATGCGAATCTCCCACCCCAACCCACCAGAAAAGTTATGCGTTGCAATGGGAGAATTGCGGCCACTCTTTGAATCATAGAGTCATAGACATTTACAGCATGGAAACAGGCCCTTTGGCCCAACTTGTCCATGCCGCCCTTTTTTTTAAAACCCCTAAGCTAACTCCAATTGCTTGCTTTTGGCCCGTATCCCTCTATACCCATCGTACCCATGTAACTGTCTAAATGCTTTTTAAAAGATAATATTATTTTCGCTTCTACTACTACCTCTGTCAGCTTGTTCCAGACACTCACCACTCTCTGTGTGAAAAAACTGCCTCTCTGGATACTTTTGTATCTCTCCCCTCCCACCTTAAACCTATGCCCTCTTGTTTTAGATACCCTTACCTTTGGGAAAAGATATTGACTATCTACCTTGTCTATGCCTTCATTATTTTGTAGACTTCTGTAAGGTCAGCCCTCAGCCTCCTACCCTCCAGAGAAAAGAGTCCCAGTCTATTCAGCCTCTCCTTATAACTCAATCCATCAAGTCCTGATAGCATCCTAGTAAATCTTTTCTGCACTCTTTCTAGTTTAATAATATCCTTTCTATAATAGAGTGACCAGAGTTGCATATAGCACCCTAAGTGTGGCCTTACCAATTTCTTGTACAACTTCAACAAGACATCCCAACTCCTGTATTCAATGTTCTGACTGATGAAATCATTTGAGAAGGATACATTGTCCATGGTTGAATAACCTGGTTAAAGTCCAACGGGTTTATTTGGAATCATGGGCTTTCAGAGTGCTGCTCCTTCATCAGGCCACTCTCCGGATAAAGGAGCAGTGCTCCGAAAGTCCGTGATTCCAAATAAACCTATTGGATTTTAAACTGGTGTTGTGAGATTTCTTATGATGCCCACCCCAGTCCAACGACAGCATCTACACATCATGGTTGAATAAGGAGAGGATTGTATCAAATCAAAAGAAGCACTACAATTCTACAAAAATTAATGGCAGGTCAGGAGATTGAACAGATTTTAAGAACAAGCAAAGAATGATATAAAAAGAGGGAGAAATTAAGTATAAAAGAAAGATTGCTCGAATTATGAACAGTGTAAGAAGTCTCACAACACCAGGTTGAAGTCCAACAGGTTTATTTGGTAGCAAAAGCCATAAGCTTTCGGAGCGCTGCTCCTTCATCAGGTGAGTGAGTGCACACTCCAGAACCCTTGGGTTTTTAATGAGATTCATGACTGGGACCTCTGCAGTGTACAGAGTGCAGAGATTCGGGTGAGAAGCTGAACTAACAAAACAGTTGGGATCTAGAACCGTTTTCCCACCAATTCAGCACTTTCGGGAAATTGGTGGCCAGGTTAAATCTTTACTGAGAATTATTAAATATCTCCTTAAATGTCTGTGAGCGCATCAAGAAGCTAGTGGCTTTTGCAAGACGACAGATCAGTGACTATCGCTGATTGCTGTGCAGACACATGGATTTGGGCCGGTGTCTGTGGGAGTTTGCGCATTCTCCCCGTGCTTGTGTGGGTTTTCTCCGGATGCTCCGGTTTCCTCCCACACCCCAAAGATGTGCTAATAGGCTGATTGGCAGTAATAAATTGTCCCTAAGTTATATTACTTCAATGTGGATGGCCATAAAACATTAGATAAGGGTCATGGGTGGAGGGGGGGACTGGTGGTGTTAAGATGGCAGTGCAGGCTCGTTGGGCCGAAGGGCCTGTTTCCCGGGCTGTTTTTGTTCTTTGTTCTTTGTTGTTCTTTAAAACTATTAAAGTGAAAGACTGACTAGTTCTCAGGACAGGCTGGCCTGGGCTTTGAAACTTAAAAGAAGTGACTGCAGAGTGAATAGAAACATTGATTATAATCTTCCAACATTACTTAGATCCTGGAAAGGTTCCAGCAGATTGGGAAAAAACAAATGTAGCACCTTTAAGTAAGAAAGGAGGGATTCAGAATGCAGCAAACTAAACACCGGTTTAACATCTTAACTTTTGTCATAGAACTTACTGGAATCTGTTATCAAGGAGGGTATAGCAGGATGACTAGAAAACCTCAATTCAATCATACAGGATCAACATGGTTTTCTGAAATGAAAATTATGTTTAACTATTTTATTTGGATTCTTTGAAGAAGTCACAAGCAAAGTGGTATAAGGTGTGGATGTATTATACTTAGATTTCCAAAAGATTTGGTAACACGCTACGTCAAAGGTTACTAAGGTAAATAGGAGCTCATTGTGTAAGGGGTAACTTGGAGAAAGGATTGGTTAGCAAACAGGAAGCAGAGTAGGGAAAGTGGATCATTTTCAGTTTGGCAAGATGTACCTCGTGCAGATTGGTGCTGGGGCCTCAGCTATTTACAATCTATAGCAATGACTTGTATGAAGGGACTTAATATATGGTAGCTAAATTTTCTGATGATACAAAGTTAAGTGGAAAAGTTTTTTTTATTCCTTCGTGGAAAATGGGTGTTGCTGCTGGTAAGCATCTGCTGCCCATCTCTAGTTGCCCAAAAGCAGTTGAGAGTCAACCACATTGCTGTGGATCTGGAGTCATATGTAGGTCAGACTAAATAAGGGCAGCAGATTTCCTTCCCTAAAAGATATTAATGAACTGGATAAACTGAATCAGTGCAAAGTGACATGAGTAAATTGTGAAGACATAAAAGATTTATAAAGGGAATTAGATAGGTTACGTGAATGGGCAAAACTTCTAGGCAGATGGAGTATAATGTAAGAGACCAGAATATTCCCTTAAATGGAAATAAATTACAGAATCCTGTGCGAGAGTGGGATTTGGGTCTCTTGCAACATGAAGTGAGAAGGAACTGGGTTTCTATAAGAACCTGATATAGTTTCCTGGTCATCAGAACTGAGACTGGCTTCTTATTTCAGAGCGATTGAACTCATTGAATTTAAATTCCTCAGCTGCTGTTGTGGGATTTGAACTCAAATCTCGGGATGATTAGCCTGCTCTCTGGATTACCATTCCAGTAACATAACCATTATGTTACTGTTCCTGACATCTCATTTCCATCTCCATTTCATCCCATTTACAGTTTAAATAAAATCCATTGAAATGTGAAGTGGATTAAATTTATCCCATTTCATTTTGACTCAAACATTCATTTAATGAATTAATCTGATTGAGGTTTTGCTGTTTTTGTGAAGTGCTGGGAGGGAGAATTACTCTTTCCTGCAATCTCATTTATTAAACTGCATTAGTGACTGGCTGACTGTCTCATCCCATTTATGAGTGTGTGTGTGTGTGTGTGTGTGTGTGTGTGTGTGTGTGTGTGTGTGTGTGTGTGTGTGTGTGTGTGTGTGTGTGTGTGATCATGAACAAGGGTGAGCGTAAATGAATGAGTGAGGCAGTGAGTGGGTGAGTGAGATGGGAGGAGAGATTGAGTCAGGGAGACAGATCCTGATCTTTGAATTCTTGTCAATGCTGGACTGGGGAATCAGGGTTTGTATTGGAAAGTGCTGTGGGTTCAGATAAGGTTGTCATGATGTAGAGATGCCGGCGTTGGACTGGGGTATACACAGTAAGGAGTACTTCAGATACTTCTTACTTCAGATAAGGTTGTCAGAGAGGAATGAACAAGGTGAATGGCCTAGCAGCAGAATCTGCCATATCTCCCTCAACCCATTCTCAAACTTCATGGTGGGATTTGAACTCCTGTTCTCTGGATTACTGCTGTTGCAATATAAACTCTCCAGCAGCGTAGCCCGTACATGATATCACCACAGCATCTGTGTAGGAATTGATTTCTTTGCAGCAATGTTACAGTCACAGTCTGAATAGATTCTCACCCTGAAGACTTTCCGGCTCACTCACCCACTCATATTGAATACAGACTCAGAGAACAGAAGCTTCGGAGACGGAACAGATTGGGAAATGAGAGAGCGAGTAAATGTGTAAAAAAAACAGCTACATATTCAAACATGCAAATGATCAGAAAAAGGCTGCTAAATTCCTGCAGGATTTTCGGGCACTAACTGATTAAATGGCAGCAAGAAGCCAATATTTATCTCTTAACCAAGATGAACTCGGCATTAGCTGGCCCATGGGATCTTGCTGTGCACAAAGTGGCTGATCTGTCTCCTACATGACTAATTACTGACTGTCTGGGAAGTGTTATATATCACCCTGAGCTGGGGATGCTGACACGACAAAGCTTAATCTGCTCTGACTGGATCCACTCGATGTTTCAGACACAACTCCAACAGTGGAATATGGAACTGCTGGCAGAGTGCGATTGTTTCTAAAACAGTTCATTAATTGACTGAGAGAATAATTCCCTCTGATAAACTACATGTTCTGCAATAAATTATACATTTTTAATTATTGGTGAAACATATGGCTGATTATTAAATCAGGAGTATTCCCCAAGCAATGATGTAGGAACCAGTTACGCTGAGGAGATAATGAACAGAATGAGCAGATAATACATATCCCCACACAGAGCGGAATTTACAACAATTGCAGGACTCTTTGTAACTGACTGAGATCAGAGCAGATTCTCACACAAGGTGACATGAAAACAACATGAATTGGGGCCAATCTGGTGATATTTGTACTCAGTCAACACCTTGTGAAAAGAAACATCTCCAAACAGCTCAATCGAGAATAAACATTACAAACAGCACTGTCACTAATCACAACAGCAAACACTCCCCACTGGAGATATCAACCAGTCAGATACACAACAGTAAACACTCCCCACTGGAGATATCGACCAGTCAGATACACAACAGCAAACACTCCCCACTGGAGATATCGACCAGTCACATACACAACAGTAAACACTCCCCACTGGAGGTATTGGCCAATCAGATACACAACAGCAAACACTCCCCGCTGGAGATATCAACCATTCAGACACACAACAGCAAACACTCCCCACTGGAGATACCGACCAGTCAGATACACAACGGCAAACACTCCCCACTGGAGATATCAACCAGTCAGATACACAATTGGACATGTTCCCTTCCAATGCTGGACCCTCCTGTGATTGAAAAGCTTTTACTGATGCAATTTTTAAAAAAATGGCAATTTTGGAAATCAGAATTACACCTCTCCTTAACTTTCTCTACTCTCAGGGGAACAATCCCAGCTTCTCCAGTCTCTCCACAATCATTGAAGTCCCTGATCCATGGGAACATTCTCATAAATCCCCCATTCTCTCTCCAATGCCCTGACATCCTTCCTAAAGCGTGGAACTCAGAATTGGACCCAATCCTCCAGCTGAGGTCTAACCAGTGATTTATAAACATTGACCACTGTACCCTAGTTCTTGTATTCACTGTGTCTGTTATTAATTCCAGTGTAGGTGTTTGAAGGGAATTCACTTTGTTAAAACCATGCCGTGCTTGTCCATTCACACAAGAGTGGCTCATTCAGAAAGGTCTCTACTCACCAGCGTGCAGTACATCTCCGGGGTCTCTCCACATGTACTATTGGGGGGATCCAACCTGATCTTTAGGAATCTGGTGAGGAGAGCAGCCTCAGGCTGACAGGCCATGTAATCCCAACTGACCCCCTGATCCCAGTGAACCTGAGTCTTACACAGGTCATAGTGTCCCCAGGATGGGAAATGCTGGGCAGTGAGAGACAAGCTCACCCAAAGGGCCTGAAGAGGCAACAGACTCAACACACTCATCACTTTGATTGGACCCTAGTCAGAGAGGAAAGATCTCAGTCCGTCTGGGGTTGATTCAAGATGTCTCCACTCTGACTGGATTCTCACTCAGAGAGGAAGGAACTCAATGTGTGCTGGTGTTGAGAGTGTTAATATTCCAGTTGCTTTTCCCAGTGTTGGTGAGGGTGTTCCAGGTAATGGGAATTCTAGCTGTTTTCCCTAGAGCTGGTGGGGATGTTCCAGATGTTAGTATTCCAGCTGTTTTCAGAGTGTTGTTGGTGATATTCCAAGTTTTGGGAATTCCAGCTGTTTTTCAAGTCTTGGTGGGGATATTGGAATTCCAGCTCCTTTCCCTGTTATGGTGTTGTTGTTCCAGATGTTGGGTTTCTATGTAGATGGATTGTTCAATATGTTGGGAATTCCAGCTGTTTTTTCCAATGATTGCTGCAGCAGACAGATGTTCTGATTGGTTAATCAGTCAGTATTTGGAGCCAATGTGATGACGATCACCTGAGAGAGTTGGTTTTCCATCGGTTTCCTTATTTCCTTTTCCTTCTGGGATCAGCTCCCTGTCAGGAGAGAAATGAAATCAGTGATTTTGGAATAGTTGCTGCTCCTGACCTTTGACCCTGACCCCGAGTGTCCTCCTCCAATCAGCTGCAATGTGAGAGGGAAAGAAAGACCAATCGGGAAACTCAATGGGAGGTCAATAAATGAGACACAGAAAGATCCCAAATGAGAGAGAAGCTTTTCTCCGCCCTCCATCATCTCAATCCAATCTCAGCAGCTTCTCAAACTGAAAAAAACAACAAATTATTCCCATTTTTATAGAAATTTCTGATTCTGTTAAACACAAATTCAGAGTTTGGTGATCCATCCCACAATCTGTTTTACAACACAAGGTGATACTCTGCGTAGTGACTGATATACAGACTTATACAGAGATATTTATAAACCCATTTTGTATGATAAATACTACAGGATTTTATAAACTGCTACACAGCAAACAGAAATAGTCTCTGAAAGTCTCACATCCTCCCACGTAATTCTGTTCCCCGTCAGAGCGAACGTCACGATCCGCACACACCTTCTGAAAATCAATGTGACTCTACTGCTCAAACCCCTCAAAACACACTCTCACCCTCTCCAATCCCCAACACGCACTCATCCTCTCCAATACCCCTAACACACACTCCCCCTCTCCAATCCCCAACACACACCCTCTCCAATCCCCCCAATGCACACTCACCCTCTCCAATACCCCCAACACTCACCCTCTCCAATCCCCAACACACACTCACCCTCTCCAAAGGCCACAGTTGGAATACTGTGTACAGTTCTGGTCACCCTATTATAGAAAGAGAACAAAGAACAAAGAAAATTACAGCACAGGAACAGGCCCTTCGGCCCTCCAAGCCTGCGCCAACCATGCTACCCAACTGTACTATACCCCCTACCCCTTCCAGGGACTATATCCCTATATTCCCATCCTACGCCCCTTAAAAATCACTCCCATATCCACGTTCACTACCTTCTCCAGCAGTGAGTTCCAGGTACCTACTACTCTCTGTGTAAAAAATCTGCCTTGCATAGATAGGGTGAACAGTTGGAAGCTTTCTCCCAGGTCGGAAATGACAAGCACAAGGGAGTCACAAGTTCAAGGTAAGGGGGAGGTTAAGTTCAATACAGATATGTGGGGGATGTATTTTACACAGAGGGTGGTGGGGGCCTGGAATGCACTACCAAGCAAGGTGGTTGAGGCAGACACACTAAGGTCATTTAAGACTTATTTAGATAGCCACATGAACAGACTGGGAATAGAGGGATATAAACAGATGGTCTAGTTAGGAACACATGATTGGTGCAGACTTGGAGGGCCGAAGGGCCTGTTCCTGTGATGCATTGTTCTTTGTTCTTTTGTACATCTCCTTTAAATCTTGCCCCTCAGACCTTAAACCTGTGCCCCATAGTAATTGACTCTTCCACCCTGGGAAAAAGCTTCTGACTATCCAATCTGTTCATGCTTCTCATAATCTTGTAGACTTATATCAGGTCCATCGTTCCAGTGAGAACAAACCAAGTTTCTCCAATCTCTCCTCATAGCTAATGCCCTCCATACCAGATAACATCCTGGTAAATCTTTTCTATACCCTCTCCAAAGCCTCCATATCCTTCTGGTAGTGTGGCAACTAGAATTGAACACTATGTTCCAAATTAGCGTAACTAAGGTTCTATAAAGCTGCGACATGACTTGCCAGTTTTTAAACTCAATGCCCTGGCTGATGAAAGCAAGCATGCCGTATGCCTTCTTGACTACCTTCTCCACCTGTGTTGCCGCTTTCAGTGAAGTGGTCTGAGTACCTGCACACCCTGAGCCCTTTGCCTATCAATATTCTGAAGGGTTCTGCCATTTACTGTATATTTCCTATCTGTATTAGACCTTCCAAAATGCATTACTTCACATTTGCTTGGATTAAGCTCCATCTGCCATCTCTCCACTAAGTCTCCAACTGATCTATATCCTGCTGTATCCTCTGATGGTCTTCATCATTATCCGCAAATCCACCGACCTTTGTGTCATCCGCAAGGTTACTAATCAAACCAGTTACATTTTCCTCCAAACCATTTATATATATTACAAACAGCAAAGGTCCCAGCACTGATCCCTGAGGAACTTGTCACAGCCCTCTGTTCAGAAACACACCCTTCCACAGCTACCCTCTGTCTTCTATGACCGAGCCAGTTTTATATCCATCTTGCCAACTCACTTCTGATCCCATGCGACTTCACCTTCTGTACCAGTCTGCCATGAGGGACCTTGTCAAAGGCCTTACTGAACTCTATGCAGACAACATCCACTGCCCTATCATCTTCATCACTTCCTCATCATTTCCTCATCTTCATCACTCCCTCGAAAAACACGATCAAGTTAGTGAGACACAGTCTCGTCTTTACAAAACCATGCTGGCTCTCGCTAATATGTCCATTTATTTCCAAGTGGGAATAAATCCTGTCTCAAAAAATCCTCTCCAATAATTTCCCTACTACTGATGTAAGGCTCACCGGCCTGTAATTACTTGGATTATCCTTGCTGCCCTTCTTAAACAAAGAATCAACAATGGCTATTCCCCAATCATCCTGTAGCCAGGAGGATACATTTTCCTCCAAATCATCTATATATCCCTGTAGCCAGTGAGGATACAGAAATTTCTCTCAAGGCCCCAGCAACGTTTTCCCTTGCCTCCCTCAGTATTCTGGGATATAAGGTAAGTCTACCTTAATGTTTTTTAAGAACCCCAATACCTGCTCCATTTTGATCTCAACATGACTCAAACTACCTACACACCCTTCCCCAAATTTATAATCTACAAAGTCCTTCTCTTTGCTAAATACTGACTCAAAGTACTCATTTAACACCTTGCCCATTTCTTCTGGCTCCATGCATAGAGTGCAGAAAAGATTTACTAGTGTGCTTCCAGGACTTGATGGTTTGAGTTACAAGGAGAGGCTGGATAGACTGGGACTTTTTCTCTGGACTGTAGGAGGTTTGGGGGTGATCTTATAGAGTTCTATAAAATAATGAGGGGCACAGATCAGCTAGATAGTCAATATCTTTTCCCAAAGGTAGGGGAGTCTAAAACTAGACGGCATTGGTTTAAGGTGAGCGGGGAGTGATACAAAAGTGCTCAGAGAGGCAATTTTTTCACACAGAGGGTGGTGAGTGCCTGGAACAAGCTGCCAGAGGTAGTAGTAGATGTGGGTACAGTTTTGTCTTTTAAAAAGCATTTAGACAGTTACATGGGTACGATGGGTATAGAGGGATATGGGCCAAATGTGGGCAATTGGGACTAGCTGAATGATTAAAAAATAGGTGGCGGCATGGACAAGTTGAGCTGAAGGGCCTGTTTCCATGCTGTAAACCTCTATGACACTATGATTCTAATCCCCAGTGCACATGCACCCGCTCCAATTACTAACACACACTCACCCACTGGGTTTTTCCGTCAATTAACATTTATTTCATTGTCATCAGTAGATTCTTAATTCCAGGTTTTTTTTATTGAATTCAAATTCCACCACCTGTCAAGATGGGATTTGAACCCAGGTGCACAAAATATAAATTGAGTTTATGAAGAATACCACTACACCATCACCTCTCCATTATCTGATCTGACACTGATTTATGCCAAGGGAGCAGAGAATTGCAGAGATGGTTTGAATTTAGTTGCTAAGTTCGGTCTTCATGTGTAGGGAGTTTGAGAGGTTGAGATAGTTTGAAAATCACTAGTTTTTATGTGGTTATTATTTTGTATTTTGATTTATTCTGTTCTTAAGAATTTTCTGCTAAAATTGTTGATAGTCATTTCAATAAATCAAAGCCAGCATTACTGCAAACTAGGCTGATTCATTAATTAGACAGCCTTAATTGTGAGACAATTAAAGAATAAGTAATTCATTTATAGATATGTTCAAAAGGATGGAAATCTAATTTGGAACACAAATGCTTTTAACTTTTATAATTATAAACATATTCTTAACAATCGATGATGAATACCGACCCTTATGGTGCTGTGGGAATAAGATTATTGTTAATTTCTCAGGCCACAGAATAAAGAGATGAGATGAATGTTAGCTCTGACTAGGAGAGTCCAATAGGCCCTTGGCTAAGGGGCCTCAACTCCAAATGGCAGACAGCTATGTTGACCAATGATTGTTCAAGACCCAGCCTACCTCAAGGTAAGAGATTTTAGTTTGAGAAAAAGCATTTTCTGAAAACTGAGATGACACGTGGAATTAGCTAAAAACCAATGGACTCGTTCTTATTTCATTTGTGACAAGTTAGAGAACAATTTGTTATTTTTTCAACAATTGGCTAAGGTTCAATATTTGAAGGTGGAACAAACGGGATCTGGAGCAGTCGTTGTGGGTGAGGATGGATAGAAAGACAAAGAGAGATGTGAAGAGAAAGATGTGGGTTACCATGGAAGGGACAGATATATACAGGAAGCTCAACCAGCAAAAGAGAGAGGGAGAGAGTGTAATACTTATAGGGAGATCTGAGAGCTGTTTCCCATGATTTTTATGATTTGGTCTGATAAGGGCAGTGAGATGTCTGTTCAAAGTTAAGCTCTCTTCACTTATTGTTAGTTACTGCTAATTATTGTTAATTAATACTCTATCTTATCTTTATGACTTGCTATCTTTTACATGGTTAATAAGCATTCTGAATTCATCATTTCAAGAGTTCTTTCTTGCTATGTGGCTAAGTCTCTTGGACCTGGTGTGATTTGTGATTAGGGGTTTATTGCAAACAAGTTAACTGCATTAATATTATTTCAGAAAAGTAGAAAATATGTACCAGGGTTGGGAGGAGGGGGGTAATTCCAAATATTCAGGTCAAGACAGCAGAAGGCACAGCCCCCAATGGTAGAGCAGAGATGGTGGAGGAGGAACAAGAGATCAGAGTTCGAGAAATGGCAAAATTTCAGTGGATTATAGTAGCTGGAGGAGGTTATAGAGATAGGGAAGGGTGTAGGAGCCGGAGGAGGTTACAGAGATAGGGTGGGGTATAGGAGTTGGAGGAAAGTAACAGAAATAAGGAGGGGTGTAGGAAGTGGAGGAGGTTACAGAGATAGGGAGGGATATAGGAGCTGGGGGAAGGTTACAGGGATAGAGAGGGGTGTTGGGCTGGAGGAAGTTACAGAGATACAGAGGGCTGAAGAGCTGAAGGAGGTTACAAAGATCGGAAGAGGTGTGGGACTGGCGGAGGTTACAGAGATAGGGAGGGGTGTCGGGTATAGAAGAGTTACAGAGGTGGGGGGAGTGTAGGGCTGGAAGAAGTTACAGAGATCGGTGGGATATAGGGGCTGGAGGAGTTTCCAGAGATAGGGAGGGGTGTACAGTCATGAGGAGGTTACAGAGATAGGGAGGGATGTTGGGTGGGATATTCTCACTGTTAAACTTGACTTTGTGAAGGTTGTGAATCTTTCTGCTGATTTTAATGGATCATTTTCAGTGATCACATTAACCCCACAACTTATAAATCAATATCAATAACTACCCTTTGGGAAGTGGCGAATTTGGTTTGAATTTATAAACCATTCAGAGCTGGAGGGAATTTGAATCTTGCCCAGTGTATCCTTCTGGCATCTGGGTCAGTTTAATGCCTTCAACTGGAACCTGGGTGATTTTGACATTGTATGAAATATTGGTGAAAGGTAATCGGATCTGCATTAGCCATCAGGGAAAATGGGACAAGGAAAGGTTCCGATTGTTCATTCAAACTTTCTCGCAGCAAGGTTGCTTTCAACTCAGCCAATTCCATTGTTTGGGTCTTTAGCTTTTTTCATTATTAAATATTTAATAGAAAAGGTTCCTCTGCCTCATTAATCATTAATAAATTCAGCCAATGGGGAAACAGGAAGTTCCTCAATGGAAGCCAATTGAAATCATAAGAACATAAAAACATAAGAAATAGGAGCAGGAGTAGGCCATCTAACCCCTCGAGCCTGCCCGCCACCCAATAAGATCATGGCTGTACTGTCGTGGCTCAGTTCCACATTCCCGCCCACTCCCCATAACCTTTAATCCCCTTGCCTATCAAAAATCTATCAACCCGCATCTTAAATCTATTTAGCGAGGCAGCCTCCACCACTTCAACGGGCAGAGAATTCCAGAGATTCACCACCCTTTGAATGAAGAAGTTCCTCCTCAACTCCGTTCTAAACTGCCCCCCCCCGCTTATCTTGAGGCTGTGCCCTCTAGTCCTAACCAATGCTGGGAGCAATGAGGGGGGGTGTCAGACAGGGGGCTCAATTCCAGACGTCCCGTCCCAGGGTGTGAGACTGGGGCGCACAGACAGAGGGTGCTGTTTCTGTTCGGAGGACAACATTCATTGCCCATCCCTAATCGCCCTCGAGAAACTCTGGTAAGCTTCCTCCTCAGAAACAGAAACATTTACAACAATGAATGTCGCAGTTCAGCCACTCACATGGGGGCAGCTCCAACAACACTCAAGAAGTTCGACACCATCCAGGACAAAGCACACCGCTTGATTGACACGACATCCACAAACATTCACTCCTTCCAACACTGACATAAGAACATAAGAACATAAGAAATAGGAGCAGGAGTAGGCCATCCAGCCCTTCGAGCCTGCCCCGCCATTCAATAAGATCATGGCTGATCTGTCGCTGCTCAGTTCCACTTTCCCGCCCTCTCCCCATAACCCTTAATCCCCTCTCCTATCAAAAACCCATCAACCCGCGTCTTAAAAATATTTAGCGAGGCAGCCTCCACCACTTCAACGGGCAGAGAATTTCAGAGATTCACCACCCTTTGAGTGAAGAAGTTCCTCCTCAACTCCGTTCTAAACCGCCCCCCTTTTATCTTGAGGCTGTGCCCCCTAGTCCTATTGTCTTTTTTGAGCGGGAAGAGTCTTTCCACCTCTATCCTATCCATCCCATTCATCATCTTATACGTCTCAATGAGATCTCCTCTCATTCTTCTAAACTCTAACGAGTACAAGCCCAGCTTATTCAGCCTCTCCTCGTAGCTCAACCCCCTCAACTCCGGTATCAGCCTAGTAAACCTCCTCTGCACTCCCTCCAAGGCCAAAATATCTTTGCGCAGGTGCGGCGCCCAAAACTGCACACAGTACTCCAGTTGCGGCCTCACCAATGCCCTATACAGCTGCAGCAAGACCTCCCTACTTTTATATTCAATCCCCTTCGCTATGAAGGCCAGCATCCCATTCGCCTTCCTGACCACCTGCTGCACCTGCAAGCTGGGTTTTTGCGACTCATGCACAAGGACCCCGAGGTCCCTCTGCACCGTCGCCTGCTGCAGTTTTTCGCCCCGTAAGTAATAGTCCTTCCTACCATTCTTCTTACCAAAGTGGACCACCTCACACTTGCCAACATTAAATTCCATTTGCCATTTCCTGGCCCATTCGCCCAGCCTATCTAGATCCTTCTGCAGACTCTCCACACCCTCCGCACAATTTGCCGTTCCCCCAGTCTTGGTGTCATCAGCAAATTTCGACACTCTACACTCGGTTCCCTCCTCCAGATCATCTATATAAATGGTAAAAAGCTGAGGCCCCAGCACCGACCCCTGGGGCACCCCACTAGTCACCATCCGCCAATCCGAATAGCACCCGTTGACCCCCACTCTCTGCCTCCTATTTGACAACCAATCCTCTATCCACGCTAACACCCTACCCCCAACTCCATGTCCCTCGACCTTCTGCAATAACCTCTTGTGAGGCACTTTGTCAAACGCCTTCTGAAAATCTAGAAAGACCACATCCACCGGCTCTCCTGTATCCACCGCCCTAGACATATCCTCATACTGACGCTCAGTAGCACCTACAAGATGCACTGCAGCAATTCACCAAAGATCCTTAGACAACACCTTTCAAAGCCACAACCATGTCTATCTAGAAGGATAAGGTGAGCAGATACGACGATCTGCAAGTTCCCCTCCAAGCCACTGACCGTCCTGACTTGGCAATATATATCCGTTCCTTCACAGTGACTCAGTCAAAATCCTGGAATTCCCTCCCTAAAGGCATTGTGGGTCAACCCACAGCATGTGGACTGCAGTGATTCAAGAAGGCAGCTCACTACCACCTTCCCAAGGACAACTAGGGGCGGGCAATAAATGCTGGCCAGCCAGTGACGCTCATGTCCCACAAACTAAAATTAGATTTCTCCACTTAAATCGCACTTTCCAGTTTTTGCTCTGCTGCTCTGTGTCGCTGTCGTGGAGTTTTGGAGCACAGAGAGAGACCCTTCAGTCCATTGTCCCGTGCCAACCATCATGCAGCTGTCTGTTCTATTGCCACCTATTGCCCTTCTGTAATATTCTTCCACTCTACCCATGTGTCAGCTCATTAACTGCAGGAACCCTCACTCAATCCTTTGTTACCTCGGGAGTCGGCAATCCCAACAAGTTCTGGCTTCCACTTTCCAAACGTGTGCTTATCCAAACTCTGCTGCTGAGTGGTGAATTATATCAAATCTGGCTCCCCTGTAGCCTCTGAGCATCGTCCTCACAGGACATACTGCCACCCAGCTTAGCGTTGTCTGCAAATCTGGAGATATTGCATTCAGTTCCTTCATCCAAATCATGAATGTATATTGCTGGGGTCCCAGCATTGAAGCCTGTGATACCTGATTAGTTATTGCCTGCCACTCTGAAAAGGACTTGTTTATTCCCATTTATTCCCACTCTCTGCTTCATGTACCCATCCAGATGCCTCTTGAATGTTGCCAATGTGCCTGCTTCCACCACATCCTCTGGCAGCGTGTTCCAGATACCCACTACTCTCTGCTTGAAAAACTTCCCCCGCACATCCCACTTAATCTTTCCCCCTCTCATCTTGAACCTGTGCCCCCTTGTAATTGACACTTGCATTCTCAGTAAAACCCTCTGACGATCCAGCCTGTCTATGCCTCTCACAATTTTGTAGACCTCAATCGGGTCTCCTCTCAGCCTCTGCCCTTTCAGTGAAAACAACCCTAGTTTATTCAATCTCTCCTCATAGCCAACACCCTGGAGACCAGGCAACATCCTGGTGAACCTTCTTTGCACTCTCTCCAAGGCTTCCACACCCTTCGGCTAATGTGGCATTGCATTGCAAGAACTTCATGCAATACTCCAAATGCAACCTAACCAAGGTTTTATATAGCTGCAACATGATTTGCCAACTCTTATACTCAATGCCCCGACTGATGAAGGCAGGCATGCCATACGCCTTCTTAATCACCTTGACCACCTGTGTTGCCACTTTCAGGGAACTGCAGACCTGCACGTCCAGATCGCTCTGTATGTTAATGTTCCTAAGGGTTCTGACATTTACAATATAATCCGTATCTAAATTGGATCCTCCAAAATGCATCACTTTGCATTTGTTCGGATTAAACTCCATCTGCCATTTCTGTGCCCAAGTCTCCAATCTATCCATATCTTGTTGTATCCTCTGACAATCCCTGCCAATCTTTGTGTCATCCTGGGTGGACTGAGCAGAACAGTGCAACCGGACAAATATGAAGGGTTTTAGTTGCTGCTGTGTATGTCACTCACTCTGCCATTAATGTAAGTTCTCTGTGTTAAACTGTTCCACAACACTTCTCCGTTTCCTAATGAACCCCATCATTTACTCCCAGCCTTCTCATTATTATTCATCATTAATATTCAAGAGGATTGAATCCAGACTGGAACCAGAGTTAACAAGGAATTGAGTTTAAGAAATGATCTAAACAGTGAAAGGAATTCTCTCCCAGTAACTGCTGCACACACTTCCCCCAAGAAACATGAGATCAACAATTAATGTGTCAGTTTTATAAACCCCAGAACAACACAAGCAATAACTCGGGATTTATTTGTGTTTAGAAAGAGTTCAGTAACCTGATCCTTAGATTAGATTTAAAAGATATCTGAGGGAAAAGGAATCGATCAAAACATAAACAGTGCTTTGAAATCGCAGCACTCTGCTCTCACAGAAACAAAACCAGGGTCGCTGAGTTGTTCCACATCTGACCTCATACACATCCTGATTTAATCACTCTATCATTGGTGGGTGTTCAGTGTGAAACCACATCGAGGGAGTGGTGAGAGACAGAGACACTATCTCACTGTCTCACTCCACCATTCCCTCAAACCCTGTCTTATTCTCAATTGCTAACACTGACACATTTCTCCACCTGCTTTCTTGTTCATTGTCCCAGTGGAACAATCTGTGTCTATGTCGCCTCCAGTCCCGATTATTCCAATATTCTTCTAACTGAGCCTCCAATCTCCATCCTACAAAAACTTCAGCTCCTCCAAAACTCTCCCGGGAGTACTCCATGTCCTGTTCAACCATCACCCTCTCTGCTCACTGGCCCACACTACTTCCCATTCTAACAACACCTTGATTTTCAAGTCATCATTCTCATTTTCAAATCCCTCCTTGTCCTGGTCCCTCCCTATCTCTGTCGCCTACTCCGGTTCTGCAACCCTCTGAGATCTCTGTGGTCCTCACATTCTGGCCTCCAGAACATCCCTGGTTTGAACTCTCCACCACTGCCTTCAGCAGCCTGAGCTCTGAACTCTGGAATTCCCTCCACAAACCTCTCCAACTCTCTCCCTCTCTCTCTGCTCTGAAAAGCCTCTCCCTTTCAGAGCTTTTGTTGAACTGACCTGATATCTGCTTCTGTGTCTCAGTGTCAATTCCTGGAATGACTGACACTCCTTTGGATGTTGTATTTGTTAAAGGTGCTAGATAAATGCAAGTTGTTGTTGCGACTTCAGTCTGTCTGCATACTAATAAATTGATGATTTGGGGCTGTAATGCTCTATGTCCTCCTGGCAGGAGAAACCCTGCTTTCTGTCTCACTCACCAGCTCTCTCTGAAGGTGATCTCCTGCAGTCGATGATTTCAGACTCTGAATGCACCGACGCAGCTCCACTTTAAAGCTCCCAGTTTGAGTCGGTTTACTGTCTGAGAGGTGTGTGTTCACTGCAGACAGCTGAAGATTCCTTTTCTCCAGAGTTGGACATGTCCAGAATCCGGATCCACAGCAGCATCCTCAGTGAATGAAGCAACACAGGGAAGTCAGCAATAGGCAGACTGGGGCTGTGCAGTCTTTATTTCAGTATTAGTGCTGGAGGTGTGAGGGTTTTGTAAACACTGCTTGTGGGCAGAAGGCTGGGATAAGACAGTGTGGAGAACTGGAGACTAGAATGAATGAGCAACACCAGTAGGGTCAGACTCTCTGTAAATCCCCTTCCTCAGCCCGGATCCCCTCAGTACTACAGGGGGATGAGGGAGGGACAGAATTGTGTATTTGAAAATAAGGACATCAGTAATGACTCTGCTCCCCAGGTACTGAGTGTGTGGAGAGGGGCAGGCTGAGAAATGTCCTGATGTAGATCGATTGCAGTACAGACAGATATTAACCCTGTATACACATCATATTCACGCATATAATCCTATATATAAACCTTATTATAATACCCATCTACATTAACCCTATCAGTACACACAATCAATGTAGATACTGAACATTCCAAATGTGAGAACAGTGAACACTCCCAGTGAGAATGTTCAACATTCCCAGTGAGAATATTAAACATCCCAGTGTGAATATTAAACATTCCCAGTGTGAGAATGTTCAACATTCCCAGTGAGAGAATATTAAACATTCCCAGTGTGAGAATATTAAACATTCCCAGTGAGAGAATATTAAACATTCCCAGTGTGAGAATATTAAACATTCCCAGTGAGAATATTAAACATTCCCAGTGTGAGAATATTAAACATTCCCAGTGTGAGAATATTAAACATTCCCAGTGTGAATATTAAACATTCCCAGTGTGAGAATATTAAACATTACCAGTGTGAGAATATTAAACATTCCCAGTGTGTGAATATTAAACATTCCCAGTGTGAATATTAAACATTCCCAGCGTGAGAATATTAACCATTCCCAGAGTGAGAATGTTCAACATTCCCAGTGTGAGAATATTAAACATTCCCAGTGTGAATATTAAACATTCCCAGCGTGAGAATATTAACCATTCCCAGAGTGAGAATATTAAACATTCCCAGAGTGAGAATATTAAACATTCCCAGTGTGAATATTAAACATTCCCAGAGTGAGAATATTAAACATTCCCAGTGTGAATATTAAACATTCCCAGTGTGAGAATATTAACCATTCCCAGAGTGAGAATATTAACCATTTCCAGAGAGAGAATATTAACCATTCCCAGTGTGAATATTAAACATTCCCAGTGTGAGAATATTAAACATTCCCAGTGTGAGAATATTAACCATTCCCAGTGTGAGAACATTAAACATTCCCAGTGTGAATATTAAACATTCCCAGTGCGAGAATATTAACCATTCCCAGTGACAGAACATTAAACATTCCCAGTGTGAGAATATTAAACATTCCCAGTGTGAGAACATTAAACATTCCCAGTGTGAGAATATTAAACATTCCCAGTGTGAGAACATTAAACATTCCCAGTGCGAGAATATTAAACATTCCCAGTGTGAGAATATTAAACATTCCTAGTGTGAGAACATTAAACATTCCCAGTGTGTGAATATTAAACATTCCCAGTGTGTGAATATCAGACATTCCCAGTGTGAGAATATTAAACATTCCCAGTGTGAATATTAAACATTCCCAGTGTGAATATTAAACATTCCCAGTGTGTGAATATCAGACATTCCCAGTGTGAGAATATTAAACATTCCCAGTGTGAATATTAAACATTCCCAGTGTGTGAATATTAAGCATTCCCAGTGAGAGAATATTAAACATTCCCAATGAGAATATTAAACGTTCCCAGTGTGAGAATATTAAACATTCCCAGTGTGAGAATATTAAACATTCCCAATGAGAATATTAAACGTTCCCAGTGTGAGAATATTAAACATTCCCAGTGAGAATAATAAACATTCCCAGTGTGAGAAAATTAAACATTCCCAGTGAGAGTATTAAACATTCCCAGTGTGAGAATATTAAACATTCCCAGTGAGAATATTAAAAATTCCCAGTGTGAATATTAAACATTCCCAGTGTGAGAATATTAAACATTCCCAGTGTGAATATTAAACATTCCCAGTGCAAGAATATTAAACATTCCCAGTGACAGAACATTAAACATTCCCAGTGTGAGAATATTAAACATTCCCAGTGTGAGAACATTAAACATTCCCAGCGAGAGAATATTAACCATTCCCAGTGACAGAACATTAAACATTCCCAGTGTGAGAATATTAAACATTCCCAGTGTGAGAACATTAAACATTCCCAGTGTGAGAATATTAAACATTCCCAGTGTGAGAACATTAAACATTCCCAGTGCGAGAATATTAAACATTCCCAGTGCGAGAATATTAACCATTCCCAGTGACAGAACATTAAACATTCCCAGTGTGAGAATATTAAACATTCCCAGTGTGAGAACATTAAACATTCCCAGTGTGTGAATATTAAACATTCCCAGTGTGTGAATATCAGACATTCCCAGTGTGAGAATATTAAACATTCCCAGTGTGAATATTAAACATTCCCAGTGTGAATATTAAACATTCCCAGTGTGTGAATATCAGACATTCCCAGTGTGAGAATGTTAAACATTCCCAGTGTGAATATTAAACATTCCCAGTGTGTGAATATTAAACATTCCCAGTGACAGAATATTAAACATTCCCAATGAGAATATTAAACGTTCCCAGTGTGAGAATATTAAACATTCCCAGTGTGAGAATATTAAACATTCCCAATGAGAATATTAAACGTTCCCAGTGTGTGAATATTAAACATTCCCAGTGAGAATAATAAACATTCCCAGTGTGAGAAAATTAAACATTCCCAGTGAGAGTATTAAACATTCCCAGTGTGAGAATATTAAACATTCCCAGTGTGAATATTAAACATTCCCAGTGAGAGAATATTAAACATTCTCAGTGTGAGAATATTAAACATTCCCAGTGTGAATATTAAACATTCCCAGTGTGTGAAAATTAAACATTCCCAGTGTGTGAATATTAAACATTCCCAGTGAGAATATTAAACATTCCCAGTGAGAGAATATTAAACATTCCCAGTGAGAATATTAAACATTCTCAGTGTGAGAATATTAAACATTCCCAGAGTGAGAATATTAAACATTCCCAGTGTGAATATTAAACATTCCCAGTGTGAGAATATTAAACATTCCCAGTGTGAATATTAAACATTCCCAGTGTGAATATTAAACATTCCCAGTGTGAGAATATTAAACATTCCCAGTGTGAGAATATTAAACATTCCCAGTGCGAGAATATTAACCATTCCCAGTGACAGAACATTAAACATTCCCAGTGTGAGAATATTAAACATTCCCAGTGTGAGAACATTAAACATTCCCAGTGTGTGAATATTAAACATTCCCAGTGTGTGAATATCAGACATTCCCAGTGTGAGAATATTAAACATTCCCAGTGTGAATATTAAACATTCCCAGTGTGAATATTAAACATTCCCAGTGTGTGAATATCAGACATTCCCAGTGTGAGAATGTTAAACATTCCCAGTGTGAATATTAAACATTCCCAGTGTGTGAATATTAAACATTCCCAGTGACAGAATATTAAACATTCCCAATGAGAATATTAAACGTTCCCAGTGTGAGAATATTAAACATTCCCAGTGTGAGAATATTAAACATTCCCAATGAGAATATTAAACGTTCCCAGTGTGTGAATATTAAACATTCCCAGTGAGAATAATAAACATTCCCAGTGTGAGAAAATTAAACATTCCCAGTGAGAGTATTAAACATTCCCAGTGTGAGAATATTAAACATTCCCAGTGTGAATATTAAACATTCCCAGTGAGAGAATATTAAACATTCTCAGTGTGAGAATATTAAACATTCCCAGTGTGAATATTAAACATTCCCAGTGTGTGAAAATTAAACATTCCCAGTGTGTGAATATTAAACATTCCCAGTGAGAATATTAAACATTCCCAGTGAGAGAATATTAAACATTCCCAGTGAGAATATTAAACATTCTCAGTGTGAGAATATTAAACATTCCCAGAGTGAGAATATTAAACATTCCCAGTGTGAGAATATTAAACATTCCCAGTGTGAGAATATTAAACATTCCCAGTGTGAATATTAAACATTCCCAGTGTGAATATTAAACATTGCTAGTGTGAGAACATTAAAGATTCCCAGTGTGAGAATATTAAACTTTCCCATTGAGAATATTAAACATTCCCAGTGTGAATATTAAACATTCCCAGTGAGAATATTAACCATTCCCAGTGAGAGAATATTAAACATTCGCAGTGTGTGAATATTAAACATTCCCAGTGTGAGAACTTTAAACATTCCCAGTGAGATTCCCAGAAACAGATGTAATCTCATGTCAACTTCAAGATTGCCTCACAGTGTGCATGATCCCTGACTGACCTTTCCCAAAATTGGGAATGTTGGCTGTTCTCGGGCAAGAAATTGGAAACAAGGATCAGATTGAGTGTTGGATAATCTTGAAGGAGAGGGCGAGGTTAATCACACAGTGATTGATTGCCTTGTCCTGTGGCTGCAGCTTGGAACAGCAGCTGGCATTAACAAATAGATTGCTGATTTACAATTCAGGCATTGAAATCATCTGCAACCATCACCCACTCACTCAACACCCGATCACAGGCTCTGGGCTGGGAGATTTGGGATGTCGGATGTAATCCATCCACAATCTCTCTGTCATAATCAGTGAGTTTTTTCATTGTCAATCACAGTAGAAAGGGGGCTGTGTCTGTGATCACTCCCTCACAGACACTGAGGAACTGAGTGAGCTCCAATCTCAGGGTATTCAGTGTGTTTTAGAGATAATGAACAAATACTTCAACTGGACTCACTGTTATGACCTGGGGGAAAAAAAAACAGGTAAATTGTGCGCAGTAAGAGCTCACAGAAACGAGTGGAACGGTGACCAGCTAACCAATTTGGCACATTGACTGATGGATAAATAGTGTTTGATACTCGAATAAGATCTTCTCTTTTAATCCAATAATGTCACATCCAATAGAAAGAGCAGAATTTGAAGAAGTTCAACATCTCTCCTGTCAATCATCAACTCAGGTAAAGTACCATTCCCTCAGTACTGACCCCCTGACAGTGCGGCACTCCCTCAGTACTGACCCCCTGACAGTGCGGCACTCCCTCAGTACTGACCCCCTGACAGTGCGGCACTCCCTCAGTACTGACCCTCTGACAGTGCGGCACTCCCTCTGTACTGACCCTCTGACAGTGCGGCACTCCCTCAGTACTGACCCTCTGACAGTGCGGCACTCCCTCTGTACTGACCCTCTGACAGTGCGGCACTCCCTCAGTACTGACCCTCTGACAGTGCGGCACTCCCTCAGTACTGATCCTCTGACAGTGCGGCACTCCCTCAGCACTGACCCTCTGACAGTGCGGCACTCCCTCAGTACTGACCCTCTGACAGTGCGGCACTCCCTCAGTACTGACCCTCTGACAGTGCGGCACTCCCTCAGTACTGATCCTCTGACAGTGCGGCACTCCCTCAGTACTGACCCTCTGACAGTGCGGCACCCCCTCAGTACTGACTCTCTGACAGTGCGGCACCCCCTTAGTACTGACTCGCTGACAGTGCGGCACTCCGTCAGTACTGCACTGGGAGTATGAGTCTGGATTAAGGGTTATAAATACTGAAAACTTAGAATAAGCAGTTGACTTTAAAGAGGTTTACCTGTGAATAATTTTGTTCTGAGTGAATGTCCACCTCCTGCCCTGCAAAACATTCCTGACTGGAGAAGCCGGAAAAAAATAGATTGAAAGAAAAACAGAAAGTGCCGCAGGATCTCAGCAGGTTTGGCAGCATGAGTGTGCTTTGGGTCAGTCACAGAGAGGAACCTAGTTAATATCATCTACCGATTCAGTGATGGAGATTAACCAGTTTACCGCTAATCCACAGAGTCAGTGCTGCAGATTAACCAGGTTACTGGTTAACTAATCTGCAGAGTTAGTGATCATAGATTAACCATTTTACCATTAATCTTCCAGTTAGTGATCAGAGATTAACCAGATTACCGTTAATCTGCAACATTAATGATCAGAGATTAACCAGGTTACCGTTAATCTGCAGAGTTAGTGATCATTTCTGTTCCTGTTAATTTGCTGAGCTCCAGACACAAGCTGTGCTCTCACACAATGAATATTTGCTGATGTGGGAATGAATTATTTATGTTCTGGGACACTGAGTAAAGTCACTTTGAATTTTTATCACACCAGAATCTGGAGAATTTTTCACCTTTCGTGCTCCTGAAGGTGAAAATCTTGGTGCTGGGATGTTGTCCCCAATCAAACACTCCCAGGACAGGGACAGCACGGGGTTAGATACAGAGTAAAGCTTCCTCTGCACTGTCCCCCATCAAACACTCCCAGGGCAGGGACAGCACGGGGTTAGATACAGAGTAAAGCTCCCTCTACACTGTCCCCATCAAACACTCCCAGGACAGGTACAGCACGGGGTTAGATACAGAGTAAAGCTCCCTCTACACTGTCCCCATCAAACACTCCCAGGACAGGTACAGCACGGGGTTAGATACAGAGTAAAGCTCCCTCTACACTATCCCCCATCAAACACTCCCAGGACAGGTACAGCACGGGATTAGATACAGAGTAAAGCTCCCTCTACACTGTCCCCCATCAAACACTCCCAGGACAGGTACAGCACGGGGTTAGATACAGAGTAAAGCTCCCTCTACACTGTCCCCCCATCAAACACTCCCAGGACAGGTACAGCACGGGGTTAGATACAGAGTAAAGCTCCCTCTCCACTGTCCCCATCAAACATCAAACACTCCCAGGACAAGTACAGCACGGGGTTAGATAAGTGTAAATCTCCCTCTACCCTGCCCCCATCAAACATCAAACACACCCAGGACAAGTACAGCAAAGCACCCTTTACACTGTCTCCATCAAATGGATAACCTCACGATGCTCCACTTCTCCAGCTTCCACCCTATACATGTTAAAGAAGCCATCCCCCACGGACAAGCCCTCCATATACACAGGATCTGCACAGATGGGGAGGATCACACAGACACCTCCAGACACTGAAAGATACCCTCTTAAGAACAGGATATGGCGCTCGACCCATCAATCAACAGTTCCGACGCACCACAGCGAAAACCCGCACCGACCTCCTCAGAAGACAAACACGAGACACAGTGGACAGAGTACCCTTCGTCATGCAGTACTTCCTCGGAGCAGAGAAGCTACGATATCCTCTTCGAAGCTTTCAACATGTTATTGATGAAGACTAACATCTCTCCAAGGCCATGCCCACACTCCCACTTCTTGCCTTCAAACAACTGCACAACCTCAAACAGACCATTGTCCATAGCAAACTACCCAGCCCTCAGGAGAACAGTGACCACAACACCACACAACCCTGCCACAGCAACCTCTGCAAGACGTGCTGGATCATCGACATGGATGCCATTATCTCATGTGAGAATAACATCCACCAGGTACACGGTACATACTCTTGCAACTCAGCCAATGTTATCTACCTGATATACTGCAGGAAAGAATGTCCCGAGGCATGGTACACTGGGGAGACCATGCAGGCGCTACAACAACGGACGAATGAACATCGCTCGACAATCACCAGGCAAGAGTGTTCTCTTCCTGTTGGTGAACACTTTAGTGGTCACGGGCATTCTGCCTCTGATCTTCGGGTTAGCGTTCTCCAAGGCGGCCTTCACAACACAAGACAGCACAGAGTCGCTGAGCAGAGACTGATTGCCAACTTCCACACGTATGAGGACGGCCTCAACTGGGATCTCTGGTTCATGTTGCACTATCTGTAACCCCCATGACTTGCCTGGGCTTGCAAAATCTGACTAACTGTCCCAGCTGGAGACAATACACATCTCTTTAACCTGTGTTTAACCCTCTTGCCACTCACATTGCCTGTACCTTTAAGGCTTGATTATCTGTAAAGACTCGCATTCCAACCATTATTTTGTAAATTGAGTTTGTGTCTTTATAAGGCCTGCTTATGAACAGATCTCCCATTTATCATAGAAATAGAAATCATAGAATCCTGAAAGTGCAGAAATAGGCCATACGGCCCATCGAGCCTGCACTGACCACAATCCCACCCAGGCCCTACCCTCATATCCATACATATCTTACCCACTAATCCTCTAATCTATGCATCTATGGTCAATTTAGCATGGCCAATCAACCTAAACTGCAAATCTTTGGGCTGTGGGAGGAAACTGAAGCACCCAGAGGAAACCCATGCAGACACGAGGAGAACGTGCAAACTCCACACAGACAGTGATCCAAGCCAGGAATCGAACCCAGGTCCATGGAGCTGTGAAGCAGCAGTGCTAACCACGGTGCTACCGTGCCTCCCTTACCTGACAAAGGAGCAGCACTCCGAAAGCTAGTGGCTTTTGTTACCAAATAAACCTATTGGACTTTCACCTGGTGTTGTGAGACTTCTTTCCATCAAACATCCCAGGACAAGTACTTCCTGAGGTCACATACAGAGTCAAGCTCCCTCTAAGAACATAAGAACATAAGAAATAGGAGCAGGAGTAGGCCATTTAGCCCCTCGAGCCTGCCCCGCCATTCAATAAGATCATGGCTGATCTGTCGTGTCTCAGTTCCACTTTCCCGCCCTCTCCCCATAACCCTTAATCCCCTTGCCTATCAGAAACCCATCAACCCGCGTCTTAAATACATTTAGCGAGGCAGCCTCCACCACTTCAACGGGCAGAGAATTCCAGAGATTCACCATCCTTTGAGTGAAGAAGTTCCTCCTCAACTCTGTTCTAAACCGCCCCCCCCCCCCTTTATCTTGAGGCTGTGCCCTCTAGTCCTACTGTCCTTTCTGAGCGGGAAGAGTCTCTCCACCTCTATCCTATCTATCCCATTCATCATCTTATACGTCTCAATGAGATCTCCCCTCATTCTTCTAAACTCTAATGAATACAAGCCTAGTTTATTCAGCCTCTCCTCATAGCTCAACCCCCTCAACTCCGGTATCAGCCTAGTAAACCTCCTCTGCATTCCCTCCAAGGCCAAAATATCCTTGCGTAAGTGCGGCGACCAAAACATAAGAACATAAGAAATAGGAGCAGGAGTAGGCCATCTAGCCCTTCGAGCCTGCCCCGCCATTCAATAAGATCATGGCTGATCTGTCGTGTCTCAGTTCCACTTTCCCGCCCTCTCCCCATAACGCTTAATCCCCTTGCCTATCAAAAACCTATCAACCCGCGTCTTAAAAATATTTAGCGAGGTAGCCTCCACCACTTCAACGGGCACAGTACTCCAACTGCGGCCTCACCAGTGCCCTATACAGCTGCAGCAAGACCTCCCTACTTTTATATTCAATCCTCCTCGCTATGAAGGCCAGCATCCCATTCGCCTTCCTGACCACCTGCTGCACCTGCAGGCTGGGTTTTTGCGATTCATGCACAAGGACCCTGAGGTCCCTCTGCACCGTCGCATGCTGCAGTTTTTTGCCATGTAAGTAATAGTCCTTCCTACCATTATTCCTACCAAAGTGGACAACTTCACATTTGCCAACATTAAATTCCATTTGCCAGTTCCTGGCCCATTCGCCCAGCCTATCTAGATCCTTCTGCAGACTCTCCACACCCTCCGCACAATTTGCCGTTACACCAATCTTGGTGTCATTAGCAAATTTCGACACCCTACACTCGGTTCCGTCCTCCAGATCATCTATATATGGATGATCTCTACACTGTCCCCCATCAAACACTCCCAGGACAGGTACAGCACGGGGTTAGATACAGAGTAAAGCTCCCTCTACACTGTCCCCCCCATCAAACACTCCCAGGACAGGTACAGCACGGGGTTAGATACAGAGTAAAGCTCCCTCTACACTGTCCCCCCATCAAACACTCCCAGGACAGGTACAGCACGGGGTCAGGTACAGAGTAAAGCTCCCTCTCCACTGTCCCCATCAAACATTCCCAGGATAGGTACAGCACGGGGTTAGATATAGAGTAAAACCTCCTCTACACTGTCCCCATCAAACACTCCCAGGACAGGTACAGCATGGGGTTAGATACAGAGTAAAGCTCCCTCTACACTGTCCCCCCATCAAACACTCCCAGGACAGGTACAGCATGGGGTTAGATACAGAGTAAAGCTACCCATTTGGGTGCTCCAGTTTCCTCCCACAGTCTGAAAGACGTGCTGTTTAGGTTGCATTGAACCAAACAGGCACCGAAGTGTAGCGACTCGGGGAATTTCACAGTAACTTCAATGGAATGTAAATGTAATCCTTACTTGTGACCAGTAAATAAACTTTAACTTTTAACTACACTGTCCCTATCAAACGCTCCCAGAACATGACGTGGAGATGCCAGCATTGAACTGGGGCAGGCACAATAAGAAGTCTCGCAACACCAGGTCAAAGTCCAACAAGTTTATTTGATAGCATGAGCTTTCAGAGTGCCCCTTCAGCAGGTGAGTGGAGGATTGGGTTCACAAACAGGGCATGTATAGACATAGACTCAATCATAAAATAATGGTTGGAATGTGAGTCATAACAGGTAATCAAGTCTTGACAGATGTGTACAATGCGAGTGGGGAGAGGGTTAAGCACAGGTTAAAGCAGTGTGAATTGTCTCAAGTTAGTGAGATTTTGTAAGCCCAGGCAAGTCATGGGGGTTACAGATAGTGTGACATGAACCCAAAATCCTGGTTGAGGCCGTCCTCATGTGTGCGGAACTTGGCTATTAGTTTCTGCTCAGCGATTCTGCGATGTGTGTCTTGAAGGCCGTCTTGGAGAATGCTTACCTGAAGATCAGAGACTGAATGCCTGTGACTGCCTGTGAGTGTTCCCAACAGGAAGAGAACACTCCTACCTAGTGATTGTCAAGCTGTGTCCATTCATATATTGTCACAATATCTGCATGTTCTCCCCAATGTACCATGCTTTGGGACATCCTTTCCTGCAGTGTATCAGGTAAACAATACTGGCTGGGTAGAAAGAATATGTATCGTGTACCTGGTGGATGGTGTTCTCACATGAGATGTTGGCATCCGTGTCGATCATCCAGCACATCTGCGGAGGTTGCTGTGGCAGGGTTGTGTGGTATCGTGGTCACTGTTCTCCTGAAGGCTGGGTAGTTTGCTGCGAACGATGGTCTGTTTGAGATTGGGCGATTGTTCAAAGGCAAGAAGTGGAGATGTGGAGATGGCCTTGGCCCACTTGTTCATCTTCATCAATGACATGTTGAAGACTCCGGAGGAGATGTTATAGCTTCTCTGCTCTGACAATGAAGGGTACTCATGCTTGTGTCTCATGTTGTCTTCTGAGGAGGTCGGTGCAGTTTTTCGTTGTGGCACATTGGAACTGTCGATTGATGAGTCAAGCGTCATATCCTGGTTTCAGGTTCCACACACATGAGAATGGCCTTAACTGGGATCTTGGGTTCATGTCACACTACCTGTAACTCCCATGACTTGCTTGGGCTTGAGACAATTCACACCTCTTTAACCTGTACTTAACCCTCTCTTCACTTGCATTGTCTAGACCTGTAAAGACTTGATTACCTGTCAAGACTCAGATTTCAACCATTATCTTACAATTGAGTCTATGTCTATTTCTACCCTGTTTGTGAACCCCATTCTCTACTCACCTGATGAAGGGACAGGGCTCCGAAAGCTCATGCTACCAAATAAATCTGTTGGACTTCAGTCTGCTATTGTGAGACTTCTTACTGTATACTCCCAGGACAGGTACAGCTTGGTGTTAGATACAGAGTAAAGCTCCCTCAACTCTGTCTCTATCAAACACTCCCAGGACAGATACAGCTTGGTGTTAGATACAGAGTAAAGCTTCCTCAACACTGTCTCTATCAAACACTCCCAGGACAGGTACAGCACGGGGTTATATACAAAGTAAAGCTCCATCTACCCTGTTCCCATCAAACACTCCCAGGATAGGTACAGCTTGGGGTTAGATACAGAGTAAAGCTCCCTCTACACTGTCCCCATCAAACACTCCCAGGGCAGGTACAGCACGGGGTTAGATGCAGAGTAAAGCTCCCTCTACACTGTCCCCATCAAACACTCCCAGGACAAGTACAGCACGGGGTTAGGTACAGAGTAATGCTCCATCTACACTGCCCCATCAAATATTCCTAGGACAGACATAGCACGGGGTTAGATACAGAGTAAAGCTTCCTTTACACAGTTCCCATCAAACACTCCCAGGACAAGTATAGCACAGGGTTAGATACAGAGTAAAGCTCCCTCTACACTGTCCCCATCAAACACTCCCAGGACAGGTACAGCACGGGGTTAGATACAGAGTAAAGCTCCCTCTACACTGTCCCCATCAAACACTCCCAGGACAGGTACAGCATGGTGTTAGATACAGAGTAAAGCTCCCTCTACACCGTCCCCCATCAAACACTCCCGGGACAGGTACAGCACGGGGTTAGATACAGAGTAAAGCTCCCTCTACACTGTCCCCATCAAACACTCCCAGGACAGGTACAGCAGGAGGTTAGATACAGAGTAAAGCTCCCTCTACACTGTCCCCCATCAAACACTCCCAGGACAGGTACATCATGGGGTTAGATACAGAGTAAAGCTCCCTCTAAACTATCCCCAGCAAACACACCCAGGACAGTACAGCACAGGGTTAGATACAGAGTAAAGCTCCCTCTACACTGTCCCCATCAAACACTCCCAGGACAGGTACATCACAGAGTTAGATACAGAGTAAAGCTCTCTCTACACTGTCCCCCCCATCAAACACTCCCAGGACAGGTACAGCACGGGGTTAGATACAGAGTAAAGCTCCCTCTACACTGTGCTCATCAAACACTCCCAGGACAGGTACAGCACGAGGTTAGATACAGAGTAAAGCTCCCTCTACACTGCCCCCGTCAAACACTCCCAGGACAGGTACATCACAGGGTTAGATACAGAGTAAAGCTCTCTCTACACTGTCCCCTCCATCAATCACTCACAGGACAGGTACAGCACGGGGTTAGATACAGAGTAAAGCTCCCTCTACACTGTCCCCCATCAAACACTCCCAGGACAGGTACATCATGGGGTTAGATACAGAGTAAAGCTCCCTCTACACTGTCCCCTTCAAACACTCCCAGGACAGGTGCAGCAAATCTTTGAAACTCTTTCTACTATTTGTTGACCAGAATTGAAGTCAATATTCCAAACCAGGGTTTTACGAAGTTTCATTTTAATTTGTCACTTTAACACTGTTTCTATTTATGGAACACAGTAAGAGGTCTCATAACACCAGGTTGAAGTCCAACAGGTTTATTTGATAGCAAAAGCCACTGGCTTTCGGGGCGCTCCCCTTCGTCAAGTTAGTGGAAGATCTGTTCACAAACAGGGCGTATAAAGACACAAACTCAGTTTACAAAATAATGGTTGGAATCCAAGTCTTTACAGGTAATCAAATCTTAAAGGTATAGGTGTGAGTGGAGAGAACGTTAAGCACAGGTTAAAGAGATGTGAATTGTCTCCAGACAGGACAGTGAATGAGATTTTCCAAGCCTAGGCAAATTGTGGGCGTTACAGATAGTGTGACATGAATCCAAGATCCCAGTTGAGGCTGTCCTTATGTGTGAGGAACTTGGCTATCAGGGGCCCGTTAATCTTTTGTCAAACAACTTTATTGACCACCGGTGAAACATTAAATTAATTTCAGTGTGAGTCCTTCCAAGGTTGAATAGCGAGCTAACATCATGCTGTGCAGATGAAGAATGACCAGTTGGGATGAGGGCTCCTGGTGGAAGAGGACGGATCAGAGTTGGTGAATCACAGAACAAGGAGACACTGGGAGGGAGGGAGAAGGAAATGAAATCAATTGGAATTAGCAACAAGGCACTGGTTGAATGGGGAGTGAATGGTGTAAGCTGCAGTGAGAGTGATTCCCGCGATATGGAAACACTGGGATTGCAGTCACTCTGGGTGAGATTCATCACATTCCCTGAACTCCCAGCTCTGATCATTTGCTAGGATTTACAACATTACGATCTGTAAACAGGGCAGAGAGGAATGAGCAAAGCTCAATGTAATTAGAACCCTGACAGGCTGATCCATCAAAACAAAAAGCAGAAACATTGAGAAAAACGACAGGAAACATCAGCTGAGGCTGAGAGTCGGAGGCAGAGCCGAATCTGAAATCTGCCCTCATTTATTGTCAGTCTCCAGGGAACACAGTCCTTTCACACTGAGTGAGAAGCAAATGGAAAACTGCCCCAGCTCAGGCTCCAAGTCAGTGAATAAAGAATGTACATTACTATAGCACCTGTCACCTCCTCAGGACGGCCCAAAGCTCTTCACAATCAATGGAATATATTCAAAGTGTTGACAATGTTGGAATGTCTGAAAATGGGAGGGGGTCCTGTAAATTTAACCCTTTGTCTTCTGTTGGTGAACGTCCATCAATTCTCTCCGTTATTTACAGCTTCCAGTTTTGTCTTCCTGATTGTCTAATCTCTATTATTCTGACTGTCTCTGATCTGAATCCCCAAACTCTCACTGGATTCAAATCCTGTCACGCTGCATTCATAATCCCGAATTTATCAACTCACATTATTATCCAGCTCACTCGATTCATCTTAAACACAATATTCTAACCTTTAACTAATTGCCCAGGGAAATGTCTTCACTTCATTGGCTGAAGAATATTTCATTAACTCTTTGAACTTTCTCTGACTGATAATGAGCAGATAATCTCTTTCATTGAAATAGTGGCTGTGGGATCTTTACTGTCCACCTGAGAGGGCTCGCTGGGCCCAGAGTTTCTCCATTGAAAAACGGCATCTCTGACAGTGCGGCACTCCCTCAGTACTGCACAGGAAGTGTCAGCTGGGGTTATGTCTCCAAGTCTCGAGTGGGATTTGAAGTCATGCCATTCTGATAATACTGAGGGAAGAGTGTCCCATTCTGAGCCACAAGTTGCACTGAAACATTCACTCGTGACAAACTCAGTCTCTCCACCATTGATACACAGTGACAGCCGTGTGAACTGCCCCTGGGAACACCACCAACTGCAAATTCTCTTGACCTCTCACGCACAATCCTGACTTGGAAATGTATCACTATCCCTGCACTGCCACTCGGTCAAACTCCCTCTCTAACAGCACTATGGGTGCACCTACACCACATGGACTGCAATGGTTCCTGAAGGCTGCTCACCACCGCCTTCTCAAGGGCAATTAGGGATGGGTAATACACGCCAGTGACGGTATGAGGTGATTCTCCCTCCTCTCTGTCCTGTTCCGGGATTCTGGATCAAACATTGATTTTTTCCACAGTGAATGTAAATGAATGAAATGACTGCCCTGTTCCCAGCTTCCCATCAACATCAGCCACTGCTCCGACAGTGCGGTCAACATGGAATTTAAATGCTGCTGTTTCCTTCGAAATCCCCCACTAACAACCACCAATAGTGAATCACTGTTCCTGTCACTGACCAATCACCACTCGTTGACCCCCTCACTGACCAATCACTGCTCACTGACCCCTCACTGACCCCCCACACTGACCAATCACTACTCACTGACCCCCTCACTGACCAATCACTACTCATTGACCCCCTCACTGACCAATCACTACTCACTGATAACCTCACTGACTAATCACTACTCACTGACCCCCTCACTGACCAATCACTGCTCACTGACTCCCCCCCCCCCCACCCCGACCAATCACCACTCACTGACCCTTCACTGACCAATCAGTGTTAGGGAGGGAGGTCCAGGATGTGTGGTAATGGTGGTGGTACCTGTGGTAGTGAAGGAACAGTGATATATTTCCAAGTCAGGATGGTGAGCGACATGGAGGGGAACCTCCAGCTGGGGTGTTCCCAGGATTCTGCTGCCCTTGTCTTTCTAGAGGGTGGAAGCCGTGGGTTTGGAAAGTTCTGTCTAAAGAATCTTGGCGAGTTCCTGCAGAGCATCTGGTAGATGGTACACACCAGTGCAGCATTAACATGGACTGGACACACCAGTGCAGCATTAACACGGACTGGACACACCAGTGCAGCATTAACACGGACTGGACACACCAGTGCAGCATTAACACGGACTGGACACACCAGTGCAGCATTAACACGGACTGGACGCACCAGTGCAGCATTAACACGGACTGGACGCACCAGTGCAGCATTAACACGGACTGGACGCACCAGTGCAGCATTAACACGGACTGGACGCACCAGTGCAGCATTAACACGGACTGGACACACCAGTGCAGCATTAACACGGACTGGACACACCAGTGCAGCATTAACACGGACTGGACACACCAGTGCAGCATTAACATGGACTGGACACAGTAACACGGCATTAACACGGACTGGACACAGTAACACGGCATTAACATGGACTGGACACAGTAACACGGCATTAACACGGACTGGACACAGCAATGCAGCATTAACATGGACTGGACACAGCAACATGGCATTAACATGGACTGGACACAGCAATGCAGCATTAACATGGACTGGACACAGCAACACGGCATTAACACGGACTGGACACAGTAACACGGCATTAACATGGACTGGACACAGTAACACGGCATTAACACGGACTGGACACAGCAATGCAGCATTAACATGGACTGGACACAGCAACACGGCATTAACATGGACTGGACACAGCAATGCAGCATTAACATGGACTGGACACAGCAACACGGCATTAACACGGACTGGACACAGCAATGCAGCATTAACATGGACTGGACACAGCAACACGGCATTAACATGGACTGGACACAGCAATGCAGCATTAACATGGACTGGACACAGCAACATGGCATTAACACGGACTGGACACAGTAACACGGCATTAACATGGACTGGACACAGTAACACGGCATTAACACGGACTGGACACACCAGTGCTGGGTTTGGGTTTTATGAGAAGAAAGTGAGAATGTCTTTGCAAACAGTAGTTCCCTGGTGAAATCTGTGTCTGTCTGGTCCTGTAAATGATGGTGTGTTTGAGCTGAATATTAAACATGGACAATGCATCAATGTGGCGGATGTAACATAGACCTCAGCCTGAGAACCTCACAGTAATGGATGGAGTCACATTTCTGTCGCCACCTCTCCGTCTCTCTAATGTGCAGATGTTCTCCAGGTTCAATCAGTGACTATTACACAGTGAGGGAAGAGCAGGAGGATGGGAGGACCATCGAACCAATATCTTGGGGGGAAAATTTGCAAAGGCTATGCAGGGGGGTTTAAACTGATTCAGAGGAGGGGTGGGGTCTTGAGTAGCAGGGGTGAAAGTGAGGGGGGCATAGATGGGGACTGCAATGAACGGCATCGTGGGGGTGGGGCGGAGCAGGGTTTGAAATGCGTATACTTTAATGCGAGGAGTATTCGCAATAAAGTGGATGAACTTGCAGCGTGGATCAGTACCTGGGACTTTGATGTTGTGGCCATTTCAGAGACATGGATAGAGCAGGGTCAGGAATGGTTGTTGCAGGTTCCGGGGTTCAAATGCTTTAGTCGGAGTAGAGAAGGAGGTAGAAGGGGGGGAGGGGTAGCATTATTAGTCAAGGATTGTATCACGGTGTCAGAGAGGAAGTTTGATGAGGACTTGTCTGTTGAGGTAGTATGGGCGGAGATTAGAAATAGGAGAGGTCACCCTGTTGGGAGTCTTTTATAGACCTCCTAAAAGTTCTAGAGAGGTTGAGGAAAGGATTGCGGAGACGATCCTGGTTAGGAGTGAAAGTAATAGGGTAATTGTTATGGGGGACTTTAACTTTACTAATATTGATTGGAATTGCTATAGCTCTAGCTCGTTAGAGGGGTCAGTTTTTGTTCAAAGTGTGCAGGAAGGTTTTTTGACTCAGTATGTTGACAGGCCAACTAGAGGTGAGGCTATATTGGATTTGGTGCTGGGAAATGAGCCAGACCAGGTGCTAGACTTGGAAGTTGGTGTGCATTTTGGTGATAGTGACCACAATTCGGTTACGTTCACCTTAGTGATGGAAAGGGATAGGCAGGAACCTCGGGTCAGTAGTTTTAGCTGGGGGAAGGGTAATTATGAGGCTATTAGGAGAGAATTAGGAAGCATAGGTTGGACTAGGAGACTACAGGGTCTCGGAACGTCCGAAATGTGGAGTTTTTTCAAGGAGCAGCTACTGCGAGTCCTTGATATGTATGTCCCTGTCAGGCAAGGAGGTATTGGTCGAGCTAGGGAACCGTGGTGCACTAGGAAAGTTGATTCGCTGGTTAAAAAGAAAAAGGAGGCTTATGCCCGGATGAGACTTAAGGGCTCAGATAGTGCACTAGAGAGCTTTAGGTTGGCTAGGAGGGAGTTAAAGAGAGAGTTAAAAAGGGCTAAAAGAGGACATGAGAAGACTTTGGCTGATAGGATTAAGGAGAATCCTAAGGCGTTCTATAGATATGTTAAGAACAAAAGGTTGGTTAGGGCAAGATTAGGGCCATTTAGAGACAGCAGTGGGAATTTATGTGTGGAACCGGAAGAGATTGGAGAGGCATTGAACCAATATTTCTCTTCGGTGTTCACGCAGGGGGACATAAATGTAGCTGTGGAGAACACTGGGTTACAGGGTTGTAAACTGGACAGTATTGCAGTTGACAAGGAGGATGTGCTAGTTATTCTTGAGGGTTTGAAAATAGATAAGTCCCCTGGGCCGGATGGGATCTACCCTAGGATTCTCTGGGAGGCAAGGGAGGAGATTGCAGAGCCTCTGGCTCTGATCTTCAGGTCGTCGTTGGTCACCGGTATAGTGCCAGAAGATTGGAGGTTAGCGAATGTTGTCCCATTGTTTAAGAAGGGGAACAGAGACTTCCCCGGGAATTATAGACCGGTGAGTCTTACTTCTGTTGTGGGTAAGGTTTTAGAAAAAATTATTAGGGATAGGATTTATAGTTATTTGGAGAGTAATGAAATGATTAAAGATAGTCAGCATGGTTTTGTGGAGGGTAGGTCGTGCCTTACTAACCTTATTGAGTTTTTTGAGAAAGTGACCAAAGAGGTAGATGGGGGTAAGGCAGTTGACGTGGTGTATTTGGACTTTAGTAAGGCGTTTGATAAGGTTCACCATGGAAGCCTTCTGCAGAAATTGCAGATGTATGGGATTGAGGGTGATTTAGGAAATTGGATTAGGAATTGGCTGGCAGATAGGAGACAGAGGGTAGTGGTTGATGGTAAGTATTCGACATGGAGTTCAGTTACGAGTGGTGTGCCTCAGGGATCTGTTTTGGGGCCACTGCTGTTTGTAATTTTTATAAATGATCTGGATGAGGGTATAGCTGGGTGGATTAGTAAATTTGCTGATGACACCAAAGTCGGAGGTATGGTAGGTAGTGAGGAAGGTTGTCTTAGTCTACAGGGAGACTTGGTCAAGTTGCAGAGCTGGGTCCAGAGGTGGAGGATGGAGTTTAATGTGGAAAAGTGTGAGGTAATTCACTTTGGCAGGAATAACAGATGTGTTGAGTATAGGGCTAATGGTAGGACTCTGAATAGTGTGGATGAACAGAGGGATCTAGGTGTATGTGTACATAGATCCCTGAAAGTTGGGAATCAAGTAGATAGGGTTGTTAGGAAGGCATACGGTGTCTTGGAGTTTATTGGTAGGGGGATTGAATTTAAGAGCCGCAGCGTCATGTTGCAACTGTACAAAACTCTGGTGCGGCCGCACTTGGAGTATTGTGTGCAGTTCTGGTCCCCACATTATAGGAAGGATGTGGAGGCTTTGGAGAGGGTGCAGAGGAGGTTTACCAGGATGTTGCCTGGTATGGAGGGGAGGTCCTATGAGGAGAGACTGAGGGATTTGAGGTTGTTTTCATTAGAAAGAAGGCGGCTGCGAGGGGACCTTATTGAAACATATAAGATGATCAGAGGTTTGGATAGGGTGGACAGTGATAGCCTTTTTCCTCAGATGGAGAAAGCTAGCACGAGGGGGCATAGCTTTAAATTACGGGGTGGTAGTTATAGGACGGATGTCAGGGGTAGGTTCTTTACCCAGAGGGTGGTGAGGGATTGGAATGCCCTGCCTGCTGCAGTTGTGGATGCGCCTAGTTTGGGGGCGTTTGAGAGATCCGTGGATAGGTTTATGGATGGAAAGGGTTTGGTTTAGGTTAGAGGGTCATTGTTTTTTAACTGGTCGGCGCAACATCGTGGGCTGAAGGGCCTGTTCTGCGCTGTAACATTCTATGTTCTATGTTCTATGTTCTATCGCTCCCACTGCTCTCCCCGTGATCCTCACACACAGCAACCTGGTGTCTCTCCTTTCCCCCCACAGTAACATGGCCCCTTACAGGGGCATTGCTGTCCTCAGGATGTGACACTAAACTCAGAGCCTCCAGGGTGAGAAACTTCAACACTTCAACTCCTTCCAAGCTGCACAACATGATTTGTTCTCCAGCATCAGCTGAAATGAACATTGAGGTTTTGGTGTTAAATATTTATATCTTGCAGACCGATTAAAGATTCTCACATTAATTCACCAAACATTGGAATGAAGAGGTAGTTTATACGGTGACATTAGCATCAGGGTTTATATATTCCACATCCATTGATAATCAGAATCAATTATTCCGCATCAGCATTCAGGAGCAGGTTCCTTTCTGCTAGTTTGAGGGGTTGGCGTTTTGAAATGTTTATTCAGGGGGTTTGGGTGTCACTGGTTATTCTGACACCCATTGGCTGCCCCGGGTTGGTGTGAGATCATTAACCCTTTCAAATAACAGCAAGTTAACTCTTCACTGAGAGGTGATCCCATTGAATCCAGCAGGACTGTGAAGGGGTTTGATAGGGTCGGCATTGAGAGTTTGTTCACCCCTGACTGGGGAATCTACAACATGGGGAGGGGGTGAGGCACAGCCGCAGAATAGGCGCTCGATTATTTATGACTGTTAGGAGGAGAAATGTCCTCAGCCAAAGGGATGTGAAGCTTCAGTAGTACGGGGATGTGGGGGTGGGGGGGGCAGTGGGTGTGGGCCTGGGTAAGATGCTCTGTCAGAGAGTTGGCGCAAACTCGATGGGCCTAATGGCCTCTTTCTGCACTGTTGAACTTTTATGATTCGATGGAAGTGAAAGGTTTTGGGGAGCAGACAGGAAAGTGGAATTAAGACCACAATCAGATCAATTGGGAATTGCAGAGCAGGGTTAAGGGGCCGAATGGCCTATTCCTGCACCTAAATCCAATGTTCTTTTGAAGTTTGATTTCTTCTTGATAAACTGTGATCTGTGAAGATTCTGAAATCTGTGATTTGACTGAGAAATGTTCTTAATATTTATTTATTCTGAAGTTGCTGAACAGGTAACTGGGGGAATGAGTCACTCTGGTTGTGGGATGTGTTCAGCTTGTTCTAGAGAGAGTGTTTGAAGTGATACCATAACTGAATGTTAATGTCTGCAATGACTATTCTGAATGCTGATTATATCAGGAAGTTTGAGGTATTATATTCAACGGCAGTTATTATTGGTGCTACAGACAGACACAGATTTCCAGAGAATTCCCTCATTTGGAAATCTAAAACTTTCTGGATGGGAAAGAATGGAGAATGAATCTTGTTTGCTGGTCAGTACAGAAACATTGCTGAAACTGGGAGGGAGAAATGATTGATCGATTAAACCTGTGAGGTTTACAATTGGCCAGTCACCAGAGGCAGTTACACGGTCAGCACTGAGTGACCAGGAGAACCGGCCACTCTCACCGCCTGTTACAGGTGTATTGGAGATGTTTGCAACTTGGTAATGAACCTGATTGGTCACATTCTCTCACCATCAGGTCCTGGAGTGGGTTTTGAAGCCGGACTCTGTCTCTGAGGTTGGAAATTTACCCATTGCACCACAAGGTGCCTCACACATGGGGTAAGTTAGGCAGCATTTGACAGGGATTACAGAAGGAATATGAGGACAGGTGAGCAGAATCCTGGTCAAGTAGCTATGTTTGACGGTGAATCAAATATAACAGAGTTTCAATTCCCTTTCAGCCCAGTGACATTGCAGCAAACATTCACCTGGTGAAGTGTCATTTTCCATTTCCACTTTGTTAAAGATGTGGCCATTTGGATGTTGTCTCCAAGTCCTCTTTCCGCTGTTGCTGAGCAACTGGAAGAAGGATCATTTGATCAGCCACAAGTCCGGCCATTATTTCACTGGGAATTGGGTCGAAAAGGCCACACTCCAGCTCATAGGGAACGTGGAGACTGTTGACAGGATTGAGTGGCCTGACTGACATTAACAACAACCTGAGTAAAAAACCCCAAACTCTGACATTCACTCTCAGAATTGCCAACAATATCAGATAGCTGATCAAAAATATTTCTCACAGACACACAATTTCGCAAAACTAAGGTGACAGAGTAAGAGAGGTCAGAGGTTAATGTTGGGGTGACAGAGTGAGGGAGGTCAGAGGTTAATGTTGGGGTGACAGAGTGAGGGAGGTCAGAGGTTAATGTTGGGGTGACAGAGTGAGGGAGGTCAGAGGTTAATGTTGGGATGACAGAGTGAGGGAGGTCAGAGGTTAATGTTGGGATGACAGAGTGAGGGAGGTCAGAGGTTAATGTTGGGATGACAGAGTGAGGGAGGTCAGAGGTTAATGTTGGGGTGACAGAGTGAGGGAGGTCAGAGGTTAATGTTGGGGTGACAGAGTGAGGGAGGTCAGAGGTTAATGTTGGGATGACAGAGTGAGGGAGGTCAGAGGTTAATGTTGGGATGACAGAGTGAGGGAGGTCAGAGGTTAATGTTGGGGTGACAGAGTGAGGGAGGTCAGAGGTTAATGTTGGGATGACACAGGGAGGTCAGAGGTTAATGTTGGGGTGACAGAGTGAGGGAGGTCAGAGGTTAATGTTGGGATGACACAGGGAGGTCAGAGGTTAATGTTGGGGTGACAGAGTGAGGGAGGTCAGAGGTTAATGTTGGGATGACACAGGGAGGTCAGAGGTTAATGTTGGGGTGACAGAGTGAGGGAGGTCAGAGGTTAATGTTGGGATGACACAGGGAGGTCAGAGGTTAATGTTGGGGTGACAGAGTGAGGGAGGTCAGAGGTTAATGTTGGGGTGACAGAGTGAGGGAGGTCAGAGATTAATGTTGGGTTGACAGAGTAAGGGAGGTCTGTGGAATTCCCTGCCCAATGAAGCAGTTGAGGCTGTCTCATTGAATGTTTTAAAGGAAATGATAGATAAATTTTTGAACAGTAATGGAATTACGGGTTATGGTGAGTGGGTGGATAAGTGGACATGAGTTCATGAAAAGGTCAGCCATGATCTTATTGAATGGAAGAGCAGGCCTAAGGGGCCAGCTGGCCTATTCCTGCTCCTAGTTCTTATGTTCTTATGTTAATGTTGGGGTGACAGAGTGAGGGAGAGTGAGTGAGGTCGGAGGTTAATGTTGAAAGTTCTCGGTCATGATGCTGATGGTTGGTGTGTTGGGTTGAGGGAGATTTATTTTCTCGCTTCCTGTATTTACGGAATCCTCTGAGCATCAGAGATGAGGATTGAACAATCTCCAGTCCCCGGCCCCTCACTGAGATCTCTCTATTGTTTGCTGTTCTTGGATTCTTCAGTAATCAGTGTTTCTCGACACATCCTGCCCCAAACCCGAGTGTTTTTCCCCTCAGATGTTAATGAGAGGTGAATAAACGCCACAGATCCACAGGGTGTTTATATTGGGGACATGAACAGCCCAGGATAAGGAGATGGATAGACAGAGAACCCCACAAGAAGCAGCCAATTTGCCGCAACATTCATCAAACACATCAACAAGTGAAGAACGAGGTTGTCTCAAAGGAACCTTGATTTGATTGAAAGAATCTAATTGAACTGGGGGAGTGTTTAACAATATCACAACCTGTGTTTCTGTATCCATAGCAACAAACAATTACACACTGCTCTGCCAAATCCAATATTTCAGCCAACATTGGGGGTAGGGGATGAGGCCTAACTCTCCATCAAGTCTCTGAGGAACTGAATTCTTCAGACTAACTTGTGTATTTGAGAAAACCTGCTGAGAGAAACGATGATATTAATACATTGTTCAGTGTCGAGAGCTCAATGTTGACAGGATTTAACTCATTGTACATTCCCAGCAACCAACTCAAGAATTATTGTCCAAACCCCATTATCTATCCATCAAATCTATTACATTACAATTGTATGCCATTCAGGGAGGCCATTCAGCCCATTGTGTCAATGTTGTCTCTATGGAAGAGTTCTACAATTAGCACTATATTCTGTTCTTTCCCTGGAGACTTGCACAATGTTCTGAGCTATTTCTCTGATTGCCTTTTAAAAGTTATTATTGAATCTGCTTCCACCGCCCTTTCAGGCAGCACATTCCAGATCACAACAACTCACTGTGCCAAATAAATTCCCCTCATCTCCCCCTCTGGTTCTTTTCCCGATTCTCTTCAATCTGTGTCCCTCTGGTTACCCACCCTCCTGTCACTGCAAACACTTTCTCCTGATTTACTCCATCTAAACTCTTCCTGATTTTGAGCTCCTCTATGAAATCTCCTCTTAACCTTCTCTGCTCCCAGAAGAACAATCCCAGCTTCTCCAGTCTCTCCACATTCACTGAGGTCCCTCATCCCTGGGAACATTCTAGCAAATCTCCTCTGCACCCTCTCCAAGGTCCTGACATCCCTCCTAAAGTGCGGAGCCCAGAAGTGGACACTATTCTCCAGCTGGGGTCTAACCAGTGATTTATAATTATTATAGAGAGAGTAAATCAGGAGAAAGTGTTTCCAGAGACAGGAGGGTGGGTAACCAGAGGGACACAGATTGAAGGTCAATGGTTTCCTACTGTGTAACCTCATTCTGTGTTTCTGTTACAGTCTCATTATATCACATTACAATTATAAAATGAGACTTTTGCCGAACTTGGGATTCTAACGGTCACAGAGGAGAGAAAAGTCAATGTTGGACATATGGAGAATGTTAGAGAAAAGATTCCCTTTCCTGTGAGTGATGAAACTTGACCATTGGAAGGAAATCTGAGATCTTACTGACGGAAACTCAGTGTAACTGTGTCATTTCAGACTTCTCAATGCTCTGGGCATTTCAGTGAATGGAATCTCAGTTCAGAATCCTTTCTGTCTGGGACTTGGTCTCTCACTCACTCCAACCAGCCTCTAGTGAGGGGCAATTTCTTCTTTGGATGGTCCCAAAGCCTGTGATTGAGGCTGATTGATTCAATGATTCTAGACTAAAAACACAGCAGGAAATGATGGGCCTTCCCCAGCCTTTGGGCCTGAGCTACGGGTGACCTGAGATCAGGGACATGATCCTCCTCTAGGCCCAGTCACTGTTGCTCTGAATCTCCTTACGGAGCGAGTCAGGGAGCGCAGTTTAAAACACTGTTTTTATCCATTAAAATGAAGCATGTAATAAAGTCATAACGCTGACAGGATAATGTTACAGCGCTGAAGACTAATTATGGGTTTTGGAGCGTGTCTGGAGTTTGTAATGAACACACTTAGTGCAATCTGGATTTCACCAGCTGACGTATGATTGCACATTCCCCTGTGAATAGATTTCTCTGTTCTGCTGATGTTTGTATGAACAGACCACATTCTCCATTCTGCTTTCCCAATAAATCCAATTCCAATTCTCACTCCACCACTGATCAGAGACACTTTAGGGATTGAGTCGAGTGTTAGAATCATTCAAATATAAATAGAATTCACTGAACAGGAACAGATTGTTCAGCCCATCTGCTCCATGCTGGTCTTCCTGTTCCACATGACCCTCCTCCCACCCCTTCTTCCCCTCAGCCTATCAGCATCTCCTTTTATTCCTCTCTCCCTCAGGTGCTTATCCAGCTTCCCATGAATTGCCAGTGAGTTCCACATTCTCTCCCCTCTCTGAGTGAAGATGTTTCAGAATTCCCCATTGGTGACTATTTTATATTTACAGAGTTCTGGGATCGTGCTGTTCCTAATTCCTGTTGAAGTGTCTGAACGACCTCAATTTCTTATGAATCTAGCCCTTTACATTCAACTAATTTACACGGTCTGTCAATTCAAAGAGGTAACAAGTGCTCTCTTCTGAAAGGAAATGATTAATACACTGACAAAACTGTAGAGAAAAGCTTCACAAATCTAATTAAAACCAAATACTGCCATTCCTCAATTTCTATGAATGGAGTTACAGACTCAAAGGGCTGAATGGTCTCATTCTGTTCCTGTGACCAATGGAACAGGCTCGAGGGGCTGAATGTGCGGCAGGAGATGGATCTGGTGAAACTTGTGAAAAAAGTGTCAGTGCCAGTCAGTCTCTGTGTCTCAGTAAAGCAGCAATGAATGATACAGAGTGAGGTGTTGATTGAACATGTCGTGAGATGGTCAGAGAAAGACACACAAACTCACACAAATACTCAGATGAATGTTACTCCAGTTCTACATCCCGTTGAATGTGTCAGTGTCCTGTGTGATTAAATAATGGTTCTCCGGCTTGGAATCAACCAGGAAAAGGCAATGTTTGTTGGACAATGTCTGAACTACAGATCCTTAATGAACATTTCTTCAGTAACTCACCTCCTGACTCCCCAAAGCCTGTCCACCATCTACAAGATGAGTATTCCATCAGGAGTGTGATGGAATACATTGAATTTGCCTGGATGGGGGCAGCTCCAACAACACTCAAAAAGCTCAACACCATCCAGGACAAAGCAGCCTTGCTGGATTGTTACCCGTTCCACAGACATTCACTCCCTCCATCGACAACGCACCGTGGCAGCCGTGTGAACCATCTACAAGATGCACTGCAGGAACTCACCAATATAAATATTGGCTTCACCCGTGATGCTCATATCAAAAGAATGAATTAAAACTTAAGGGAGTTGGAGAGGGATTTGAACAGGAAACATCTTGCAGAGTGCTGGGGAAAGGGCAGGGGAGTGGGTGGGACTAATCGGAAAGCTCTTTCACAGAGCCAGCACACAGACGATGGGCTGAATGGCCTCTCTGTGTGCTGTTGGATTCTGTGATTCTGTAAACACCACAGCAGCATAACAGAGACATTACACACGTGCTGCTCTTTCCCAGTTCCCTGTTCATCTTCCTGGATTATTGGGGTTTCAGACCAGCCGAGGGAGACAGGAACATCTAAAGGGGGCAAACTTTACCCAGAAACATCTCAGACTCAGCACAGTCCATCATCAGCAGAATGAAAGCAGCAGCGATATTGAGACAAACAGATTGATCTGAGTGACATTTAAATCTGCACATCACAGAGGAAACTTGTTTAAAGAGGATATTGGAACTGAGAATCTCTCCTGCCTGATGTGAACTTTCTGGAACCTCAAACTGATCCTCATGAATATTTGCTGGGATGGATGAGCTGTTCCGGAGAGTTTACACAAGCTTCAGTGAGTGAGCCAAACATCTTTATTCATTAAATAATAAACCTGTTTCTCTGATAGTTTCTTGTGTCTGTGAGAATGTGTGAGTTTGTGTGACTGTGTGAATGTGTTTTAGCAAGGCTGTTTATGCGTCTATCTGTTTATGCATTCACCTGACGAAGGGGCTAACCCGAAAGCTTGTGAGTCTATTATCAAATAAATCGGTTGGACTAAAACCTGGTGTTGTCAGACTTTTTACTGTGTTTATGTGTCTATCTGCCAGGGTTTTTGTGTGTATCTGTGTCAGAGAATGTGTGTGTGTGTGTGTGTGAGTGAGTGTGTGTGAGTGAGTGTGTGTGAGTGAGTGTGTGTGGGTGTGTGTGTGCATCCATGTGTGTGTATGTGAGTGTGTGTGAGTGCGAGAGTGTGTGTGTATATTTGTGTCAGATTGTGGGGCAATTTTCCCAAAAAGAAACAAGGTGCCCAACAGGCAGGGATACAGGAAATTTTCCCACCTGATTTTTGGGCATACCTAGTTAGATGAGTTTCCAGCAGTCTGTGCTTCACAGAGTCCGCTGGGGGATTAACGATGGGGGGTGGGAGCTGCGAGGGTCTAATCCCATCTGAGAGGCCAGCAGCACAGTGTTGAGTGGGTCACTGTGCATATGCTGGTCTCCCAGTAGGGAGACCGCTCATGTACTCTTGCCCCTCCACTGCCGGCCAATGTATTGCCAACCTCCTGATTGCTTCCCCAAACCCCCAGTCGCCCCTCAGTTGGCCAGCCTTGACCCCCATTCCCGATAGCTGGCCCCAACTGCCTCCCTTCCCTCTTTCATTCCTGATCGCTGTGCAGAATGGCTGTGGTTCTCCTACCCCAACCATCACCACTGCATCTGACCTGCCTCCCCAAAAAACCCTGCCCCTTCAGGCCCTGCTCCCTTGGCGCTGCCTCGAACCCAGTGGACAGTGTCATGGTATCCGGTTGACAGTGCCAGGGTGCCAGGCTGGCAGTGCCCAAGGTGCATGCTCCCTGCACTTGACCTCCCAGGGGGCCTCAATGGGCTCTGCTCCCACCAGCGAGTCTATCACGCTTGGACCCTGTTGCTGGGGGCCAGTTTCAATCCCCGCTGACGGTAACCTCCCCCAGTAGAGTGGGAAACGTTAGCAAACCTGAACAATCCAGTCCTGAACTCACTAATGACATAGAAATGTCAATTTCCATAAAGTAATCAGCTTTGTTTGGTTTCCCTGTCTAAGGGTGATTATGTCACAGGAAATGGCCCAGGAACCCATTACAACCCTCCTGCTTATATTGCCCACCCTGTTGCGGTACTCAAGCAGCACAGCGAGCCAGCTGTGTCAGTTGCTCTGTGTGTATACCTGTGTGTGTGTGTGTGTGTGTGTGTGTGTTTATATCTATGTCTACAAGCAGCACTAACACAGACAGTGTCTCAGTGACAATGTGCCATTCCCTTAGCACGGACCCTCTGACAGTGCGGCACTCCCTCAGTACTGACCCTCTGACAGTGCGGCACTCCCTCAGTACTGACCCTCTGACAGTGCGGCACTCCCTCAGTACTGACCCTCTGACAATGCAGCATTCCCTCAGCACTGACCCTCTGACAGTGCAGCATTCCCTCAGTACTGACCCTCTGACAGTGCGGCATTCCCTCAGTACTGACCCTCTGACAGTGCGGCACTCCCTCAGTACTGACCCTCTGACAATGCAGCACTCCCTCAGTACTGACTCTCTGACAGTGGGGCACTCCCTCAGTACTGACCCTCTGACAGTGCGGCACTCCCTCAGTACTGACCCTCTGACAGTGCAGCCCTCCCTCAGCACTGACCTTCTGACAGTGCGGCACTCCCTCTGTACTGACCCTCTGACAGTGCGGCACTCCCTCAGTACTGACCCTCTGACAGTGCGGCACTCCCTCAGTACTGACCCTCTGACAGTGCAGCCCTCCCTCAGCACTGACCTTCTGACAGTGCGGCACTCCCTCTGTACTGACCCTCTGACAGTGCGGCACTCCCTCAGTACTGACCCTCTGACAGTGGGGCACTCCCTCTGTACTGACCCTCTGACAGTGCGGCACTCCCTCAGTACTGACCCTCTGACAGTGCGGCACTCCCTCAGTACTGACCCTCTGACAGCGCGGCACTCCCTCAGCACTGACCCTCTGACAGTGCAGCACTCCCTCAGTTAAGGAACATGTACCTCTGGTAAATCCAGCATTTATTAACCATTGCTAATTCTCAGATCTGTGTTAGTTTTGAGTCCATTCCAGGGGACAGTTCAGAGGCAAGTGATATTTCAGTGTGTGTCTGGAGTTATATATAGTTCAGACTGAGAGATTAGCTTTCCTGAAGGGCATTAGTCAACCAAATAGATCTTTACAACAATTGGCTCATTTCACAGTCACTGTGACTCCAGCTGGATCCTTATTCCCGATTTATTGAAGTGAGGGATGTTGAGGATCTTTGTGTGTTGAGGATGTTGTGAGTGGAGAGATTTGTTCAGGGAGATGAACTCTGTGATCACAGCAGACTGACATTCCTTTGGATTAGGAAAGGATTGGAGAAACTCTCTTGTCTTCTGGAAGATTAGTTTTCTGTCAGAAAGTCTGGAATTTGAATCACTCCAAGTGATCAACGTCACTTTCCCAATTTCTGGAATCTCTGGGAAAGGTCTCCAGTCTCTGGAATCGATTCCCAGTGTTTGGTTCCAGAAGAGAAATTGTGAGGTTCGGAAGGAACCAGAAATGTTCCGAAACATTCAGCAAAATCCTGCAGCGAGAAAGATATTTCTCATCAGGAAATGTCTCCTTCAAACAGAGAAGGTTCAGAACAGATTGAAATCAGTAATCCTGACGTCAGTCGTGGGGAAAATTCTAGGTTTTCTAGTTTGTTCACGACATCACATCAGTGAGTCGGATCTCAAACAATGATGACACAGAGTACAGGAATGATACAGAGAATCTGGTGAACTGATCTGGCAACAATAATCTTTCCCTCAATGTCAACAAAATGAAGGAGGTTGTCATCGACTTCAAGTAGTGGAGAACATGTCTCTGTCTACATTAATAGGGACAAAGTAGAAAGGGTCGAGACCTTCAAGCTTTTAGGTATTCAGATCACCAACAACCTGTCCTGGTCCCCCCATGCTGATACTACAGTCAAGAAAGCCCCACCAACACCTTGACTTCAGAAGATGAAGGAAATTTGGCATGTTATCTACGCCTCTCGCCAACTTTTACAGATGCCCCATCAAAAGCTTCCTTCTTGTATCACAGCTTGACATGGCTCCTGCTCGGCCCAAGATCATAAGGAACTACAAAGGGACACAGATTGAAGAGAATTGGGAAAAAAGCCAGAGGGGGAGATGAGGGGAATTTATTTGACACAGTGAGTTGTTGTGATCTGGAATGTGCTGCCTGAAAGGCCGGTGGAAGCAGATTCAACAATAACCTTTAATTGGAAACTTGAGAATTATTTGAAGGAGATACATTGCTTGGTTAAGAGGAAAGAGCCAGTGTGTTGGTCGAATTGGAGAATTCTTTCAAAGGGGTAGCGTAGCCTTTGAGGGGCTGAATAATCTTCTCCAGATGCCGAGTTGTTAACAGGAGTGTGAAGGTTGCTTCAGCAATCAGTCTCCCTCATTAATGTATCAGTGTCACTCCCTCAGTCTGAAGCTGGATGATCAAAGAGGCTCGGACCCCCCCCCCCCCCCCCCCCCACCACCCTCCCCCCATTAAGGACAGCCCCAGCCCTGTGTGATTTCCAAAAGCCTGTGAGGGGAGAGAGAAAGGAGCTGAATCCTCACTGGAGAAAGAATTCTGCTGAGTAACACCAGCAATTGTCTAACTTTACAATGTCATTAAACCCTGACACACTGTGACAGAAACTCTGTACTGAGAGCGAGGCCACTCACTGATGATTCACTTTCTGCTGTGATTCATCATTGACTTTTCACAATTAATGCATTCAGGATCTTTAATTTTATCACCACAATTGTCAGTTTAAGAACTGGGGGGAATTATTGCTGGTTTTGCCTCATTTCTCCTGGTTTCTGATGTTTGTTTCCATTATTGAAGAGGCAGTGTGAGGCTGAGGTTTATTTCTGGGGCTGTTGTCAGTGACTGGTCTGTGTGCTGACTGCCTGTTCACAGACTGTGTCAGCACAGGTTTAATAATTTCACCCAGTCTACTCATTCCCTTTGCTTTCTCAACACCAGAGTCACTGCACACAAATACTGCAATAAATATCACAAAGTGCAAGGTGACATTTTATCCAGAGATACATTTCTATTCACCAAATGATTAGAAAGTGAAGGGCTTCAGGTGGAAATGACAGACTGGGGAATTCAGTCGTTTGTGGGTTTAAGACAATCCCCTCAAACTATAAAAAGAAATATTTCCATTCCTGTTGCTCTGATCACCACCTCAGGACATCCCAAACCCAATGAAGCATTTCTGAAATGTGGTCATTGTTCTGATGTAAGAAACACGGCAGCTAATTTTAACAAAGCAAACTCCCACAATTTGGAAACAGAAGGAGGAGGTTACAGAGATAGGGAGGGATTGAAGTTGGTTATAGAGATAGGGAGGTGTTGGAGGAGGTTACAGAGATAGGGAGGGGTTGCAGTTGGCTATAGAGATAGGGAAGCGTTGGAGGAGGTTACAGAGATGGGGAGGGGTTGCAGTTGGTTACAGAGATAAGGAGGGGTTGCAGTTGGTTACAGAGATAGGGAGTACACTCAGTATCGGACAGTGTGCCACTATTTCATTCCCTTGGACAGTTCTGGCTCAGTTTCAGGGGGACATCTCTCTGTTTTTCTCACCATCTGATTGGCTGAGCTACAGATGGAGTTCAGAATAAAGCATTTGTCTGGGATCTCATTCATCAGTGGCAGTGATTAGCACAACATTCAATAATTGAACACTTCCCCAACTCCTCATCTTGCTCTCCCACTGAATTGACCATAGAACCAAAGATCCATAGAACATTACAGCACAGAAACAGGCCTTTTGGCCCTTCTTGTCTACACCAAATCATTTTTCTGCCTGGTCTCACTGCCCTGCACTTGGACCATATCCCTCCACACCCTTCTCATCCATGAACCCGTCCAAGTTTTTCTTCAATGTTAAAAGTGACCCCACATTTACCACTTTATCCGGCAGCTCATTCCACACTCCCACCACTCTCTGTGTGAAGAAGCCCCCACTAATATTCCCTATAAACTTTTCCCCCTTCACCCTTAACCCATGTCCTCTAGCTTTTTTCTCCCCTAGCCTCAGTGGAAAAAGCCTGCTTGCATTCACTCTATCTATACCCATCTAATTTTATAACACCTCTATCAAATCTCCCCTCATTCTTCTACGCTCCAGGGAATAAAGTCCTAACCTATTCAATCTTCCTCTGTGACTCAGTTTCTGAAGTCCCAGCAACATTCTTGTAAACCTTCTCCGCACTTTTTCAACCTTATTAATATCCTTCCTGTAATTAGGTGACCAAATTGATAGGTGGATAGGTTTATGGACGAAAAGGGATTGGTTTAGGTTAGTGGGTCATTGTTTTTTAACTGGTCGGCGCAACATCGTGGGCCGAAGGGCCTGTTCTGCGCTGTAATGTTCTATGTTCTATGTTAAAACTGCACACAATATTCTAAATTCGGCCTCACCAATGTCTTATACAACCTCACCATAACATTCCAATTCTTATACTCAATACTTTGATTTATAAAGGCCAATGTACCAAAAGCACTCTTAATGACCCTATCTACCTCTGACACCACTTTTAGGGAATTATGTACCAGTATTCCCAGATCCCTCTGTTCTGTTGGACCCTTAGAGGATGAGAGGGGGGATTTAGTGGTGGGGGATGAGGAAATGGCTGAGGCCTTGAATAACTTTTTTGTTTTGGTCTTCACGGAGGAGGATGTGAATAGTTTGCCGGGTGTTAGCGATGGAAAGATGGTAGGAGTGGAGGGCCTGAATGACATTATTGTTACTAGAGAGGCAGTGCTTGACAGACTGGAGGGACAGATTAAGTCCCCAGGACCGGATGGAATGCATCCAAGTGTTCTGAAAGAAATGGCAGAGGTGATAGTGGATGCCTTGATGATTATTTTCCAAACCTTGCTGGATTCCAGGGAAGTGCCGGAAGATTGGAAAATGGCTAATGTTACGCCGCTGTTTAAAAAGGGTAGCAGGCAAAAGGCAGGGAATTATAGACCGGTTAGTTTAACGTCTGTTGTAGGAAAAATGCTCGAATCCGTGATCAAGGAGAAAATAGCAAGGCATCTTGAGGAGAATTGTTTGATAGAGCAGACGCAGCACGGTTTTGTTAAGGGCAAGTCGTGTCTGATGAATTTATTGGAGTTCTATGAGGATGTGTCTAGGGCGGTGGATAGAGGAGAGCCGGTAGATGTGGTGTTTCTTGATTTTCAGAAGGTGTTTGATAAGGTGCCTCACAAGAGGTTATCACAGAAGGTTGGGGGCATGGAGTTGGGGGTAGGGTGTTAGCGTGGATAGAGGATTGGCTGTCAAATAGGAGGCAGAGAGTGGGGGTCAATGGGTGCTATTCGGATTGGCGGTTGGTGACTAGTGGAGTGCCCCAGCGATTGGTGCTAGGGCCTCAGCTATTTACCGTTTATATAGATGATCTGGAGGAGGGAACCGAGTGTATGGTGTTGAAATTTGCTGACGACACCAAGATTGGTGGAACGGCAAATTGTGCGGAGGGTGGAATGCTTGGAATGCTGCCGGGATAGTTTCCTTGAACAGTGTGTGTTGGAGCCGACGAGGGAGCGAGCTATCTTGGATCTGGTGTTATGTAATGAGGCAGGTAGAATTAGGGACCTTGTGGTGAAGGATCCTCTTGGGAAGAGTGATCATTGTATGGTGGAGTTTCTGGTGCAGATGGAGGAGGAGAAAGTGGGTTCCCGGACATGTGTCCTTTGTTTGAACAGAGGGGAGTATGGTAGGATGAGAGAGGAATTGGCGAATGTTGATTGGGGGAGTGTGTTGGATGGTAGGTCTGCTGAGGAGCAGTGGAGGATCTTTAAGGAGATCTTTCTTGGTGCTCAGCAGAAATTTATTCCGATGGTTAAAAAGGATCGTAGGAGGAGAGGTAATCAGCCGTGGATAACGAAGGAGGTGAAGGAAAGTGTTAAATTAAAAGCGGATGCATTTAGGGTAGCTAAGAGTAGTGGGCGAGAAGAGGATTGAGAGAGGTTTAAAAGTCAACAAAGAATGACAAAGAAGTTGATAAAGAAGGGTAGGATAAACTATGAAGCTGGGCTAGCGCTTAATATAAAAAAGGATAGCAAGAATTTTTATAAATACATAAAAAGGAAGAGGCTGGCTAGGGTGAACGTTGGATCCTTAGAGGATGAGAGGGGGGACTTAGTGGTAGGGGATGGGGAAATGGCGGAGGTCTTGAATAACTTTTTTGTTTCGGTCGTCACGGAGGAGGACGTGAATAATTTGCCGGGTGTTAGCGATGGAAAGATGGTAGGAGTGGAGGGCCTGAATGACATTATTGTTACGAGAGAGGCAGTGCTCGACAGACTGGAGGGACTGATTACGTAGAACATAGAACATAGAACACTACAGCACAAACAGGCCCTTCGGCCCACGAGTTGCGCCGATCACATCAACACCTACCAATCTATAGACCTATCTATAACCCCCAATCCCATAAAACCCCATATACTCATCCAGAAGTCTTTTAAAAGACCCCAGCGAGTTCGCCTCCACCACCACTGACGGCAGCCGATTCCATTCACTCACCACCCTCTGAGTGAAAAACTTACCCCTAACATCACTTCTGTACTTTCCTCCCCGCACCTTAAATCTGTGTCCTCTCGTAGCGACCATTTCAACCCGGGGAAATAGCCTCTGAGAATCCACCCTATCTATTCCTCTCAACATTTTATAAACTTCTATCAGGTCGCCTCTCAACCTTCGTCTCTCCAGGGAAAAGAGTCCCAGCTCCCTCAACCTAACTTCATAAGGCGTGCCTCCCAGTCCAGGCAACATCCTTGGAAATCTCCTCTGTACCCTTTCAATAGCTTCTACGTCTTTCCTATAGTGAGGCGACCAGAACTGTGCACAGTACTCCAAATGAGGCCTGACAAGGGTCTTATAAAGTTGCAGCATTACCTCCCGACTCCTCAACTCAATCCCTCGACTAATGAAGGCCGGTACACCATACACCTTCTTGACCACCTCCTCCACCTGCGAGGCCGATTTAAGAGTCCTGTGGACCCGTATCCCAAGATCCTACTGCTCTTCAACACTACTAAGACTCCTGCCCTTGATAGTGTACTCGTTCATCCCATTGGTTCTGCCAAAATGGACGACTACACATTTATCCGCGTTGAAGTCCATCTGCCACTTCTCCGCTCAGTCCTGCATCCTATTTATGTCCTGCTGCAACTTTTGACATCCTTCCAGACCATCCACAACACCACTGACCTTCATGTCATCAGCGAACTTACTTACCCATCCCTCCACTTCCTCATCCAGGTCATTTATGAAAATGACAAACAGCAAGGGTCCTAGAACAGATCCCTGGGGCACTCCACTGGTGACTGACCTCCATGCCGAAAAAGACCCATCCACAACCACTCTTTGCCTTCTGCAGGCAAGCCAGTTCTGGATCCACAAGGCCAAAGGCCCTTGGATCCCATGCCCTCTCACCTTCTCAAGAAGTCTTGCATGGGGGACCTTATCAAACGCCTTGCTGAAGTCCATGTACACCACGTCCACGGCACTTCCTTCGTCAATGTGTTCAGTCACATTATCGAAGAACTCAACTAGGCTCGTAAGGCACGACCTGCCCTTGACAAATCCATGCTGACTATTCCTGATCATGTCAAACCTCTCCAAATGCTCGTAAATCTTGTCCCTCAGAAGCCTCTCCATCAGCTTACCAACCACTGAGGTCAGACTCACCGGTCGGTAATTCCCCGGGCTATCTCTGTTCCCTTTCTTGAAAATAGGGACTACATCCGCAATCCTCCAATCTTCCGGAACCTCTCCCGTCTCCATTGACGACGCAAAGATCATCGCCAGGGGCTCTGCAATCATTTCCCTCGCCTCCCACAGCATCCTGGGGTACATCCCATCTGGTCCCGGCAACTTATCTATCTTGATAGAATTCAAAAGTTCTAACACATCCTCTTCCTTAATATCCACATACTCAATCTTTTCCATCTGCTGCAAATCCAGAGCAAAATCTCCCAGATCAGCTTCCACCGTGAATACTGAGGCAAAGTACTCATTAAGCACCTCTGCCATTTCTTCTGGTTCCACACAGACCTTTCCCCCTTCACCTTTTATAGGTCCTATCCCTTCTCTTCTCATCCTTTTACCTTTCACATATTTATAGAAGGCCTTGGGATTCTCCTTAATCTTACCCGCCAAGGTCTTCTCATGACCCCTTCTGGCTCTCCTAATTTCCCTTTTAAGCTCTTTTCTACAGTCCTTATACTCCTCAAGATCCTTAACCTCTCCTAGTTCCCTGAACCTTTTGTACACCTTCCCTTTCCTCCTGACTAGATTCAACACAGCCTTCTTGCACCACGGTTCCCGCGACCTACCAAAACCCCCTTGTCTCATCAGAACGTTGTCATGCAGAGCTCCAGACAAACATTCCTTGAATATCCACCACCTTCCTTCGGTACTTTTCCCTAAGAACGCCTCCTTCCAGTTTATTTGTCCAAGTAACTTCCTGACTTCTTCGTATCTCCCCTTACTCCAGACAAACACCTTCCTAGCCTGCCTGATCCTATCTCGTTCCAATGCAATTGTGAAGGAGATAGAATTATGATCACCATTCCCAAGATGCTCCCCTACCGAGAGATCCATCACCTGCCCTGGTTCATTCGCCAGTACCAGGTCAAGTACAGCCTCTCCCCTCGTAGGCTTATCCACATACTGTGTCAGGAAACCTTCCTGAACACACCTAACAAACTCCTCCCCATCCAAACCCCTTACCCTAGGGATATTCCAGTCGATGTTTGGGAAATTGAAGTCTCCCATCACGACAACTCTGTTATTAATACATCTCTCCAGAATCTGTTTCCCTATCTGCACTTCAACTTCCCTGTCACTATTGGGCGGCCTATAGAATACACCCAGCAAAGTTTTCGACCCTTTGCTGTTCGTAACTTCCACCCACAGAGACTCTGTAGATAGTCCCTCCACGGCATCCACTTTCTCTGCAGCCATGACACTGTCCCTGATCAACAGTGCCACTCCACCACCTCTTCTGCCTCCCTCCCTGTCCTTCCTGAAGCATCTGAAACCTGGCACCTGAAGTATCCAGTCCTGTCCCTGAGACATCCAAGTCTCCGTAATGGCCACCACATCACAATCCCAAGCAGCAATCCACGCCCTAAGCTCATCTACCTTATTCACTACACTCCTTGCATTAAAATATATACACTTCAGCCCCTCAGTCTGGGCATTTCCCTTCTCCACCCCCTGTCTAACCTCCCTCCCATACTGCCTGCGGTCCTTCCCTACCTGGGAGCTAACATCCTCCGTCCCAGTTTCCCCATCACAATTCCCTCCACAATTGTGGACAAGTCCCCAGGACCGGATGGTATGCATCCAAGGGCTCTGAAGGAAATGGCGGAGGTGATAGTGGATGCCTTGGTGATTATTTTCCAAACGTCGCTGGATTCCGGGGAAGTGCCGGAAAATTGGAAAACGGCTAATGTTACGCTGTTGTTTAAGAAGGGTAGCAGGCAAAAGGCAGGGAATTATAGGCCGGTTAGTTTAATGTCTGTTGTAGGAAAAATGTTAGAATCCGTGATCATGGAGAAAATAGCGAGGCATCTTGAGGAGAATTGTTTGGTAGAGCAGACGCAGCATGGTTTCGTTAAGGGGAAGTCGTGTCTGATGAATTTATTGGAGTTCTGTGAGGATGTGTCTCGGGCGGTGGATAGAGGAGAGCTGGTGGATGTGGTCTTTCTTGATTTTCAGAAGGCGTTTGACAAGGTGCCTCACAAGAGGTTATTGCAGAAGATCAGGGGGCATGGAGTTGGGGGTAGGGTGTTAGCGTGGATAGAAGATTGGCTGTCAAATAGGAGGCAGAGAGTGGGGGTCAATGGTTGCTATTCGGATTGGCGGTTGGTGACTAGTGGAGTGCCCCAGGGATCGGTGCTGGGGCCTCAGCTATTCACCATGTATATAGATGATCTGGAGGAGGGAACCGAGTGTATGGTGTTGAAATTTGCTGATGACACCAAGATTGGTGGAACGGCAAATTGTGTGGAGGGTGTGGAGAGTCTGCAGAAGGATCTAGATAGGCTGGGCGAATGGGCCAGGAACTGGGAAATGGAAATTAATGTTGGCAAATGTGAGGTTGTCCACTTTGGTAGGAATAATGGTAGGAAGGACTATTACTTACGTGGCGAAAAACTGCAGCAGGCGACGGTGCAGAGGGACCTCGGGGTCCTTGTGCATGAGTCGCAAAAACCCAGCCTGCAGGTGCAGCAGGTGGTCAGGAAGGCAAATGGGATGCTGGCCTTCATAGCGAGGGGGATTGAATATAAAAGTAGGGAGGTCTTGCTGCAGCTGTATAGGGCATTGGTGAGGCCGCAGCTGGAGTACTGTGTGCAGTTTTGGTCGCCGCACTTACGCAAGGATATTTTGGCCTTGGAGGGAGTGCAGAGGAGGTTTACTAGGCTGATTCCGGAGTTGAGGGGGTTGAACTATGAGGAGAGGCTGAATAAACTAGGCTTGTACTCGTTAGAGTTTAGAAGAATGAGGGGAGATCTCATTGAGGCGTATAAGATGTTGAATGGGATGGATAGGATAGAGGTGGAGAGGCTCTTCCCGCTCAGAAAGGACAGTAGGACTAGAGGGCACAGCCTCAGGATACAGGGGGGGTGGTTTAGAACAGAGTTGAGGAGGAACTTCTTCACTCAAAGGGTGGTGAATCTCTGGAATTCTCTGCCTGTTGAAGTGGTGGAGGCTACCTCGCTCAATATTTTTAAGACGCGGGTTGATAGGTTTTTGATAGGCAAGGGGATTAAGGGTTATGGGGAGAAGGCGGGAATGTGGAACTGAGCCACGTCAGATCAGCCATGATCTTATTGAATGGCGGGGCAGGCTCGAGGGGCTAGATGGCCTACTCCTGCTCCTATTTCTTATGTTCTTATGTTCTTATGTTCTTATGTGTGGAAAGTCTGCAGAAGGATTTAGTTCGGCTGGGCGAATGGGCCAGGAACTGGCAAATGGAATTTAACGTTGGCAAGTGTGAAGTTGTCTACATTGGTAGGAATAATGGTCGGAAGGACTATTACTTACAAGGCGAAAAACTGCAGTATGCAACGGTGCAGAGGGACCTCAGGGTCCTTGTGCACGAGTCACAAAAACCCAGCTTGCAGGTGCAGCAGGTGGTCAGGAAGGCAAATGGGCTGCTGGCCTTCATAGCGAGGGGGATTGAATATAAAAGTAGGGAGGTCTTTCTGCAACTGTACAGGGCACTGGTGAGGCCGCAGCTGGAGTACTGTGTGCAGTTTTGGTCGCCGTACTTACGCAAGGATATTTTGGCCTTGGAGGGAGTGCAGAGGAGGTTTACTAGGCTGATACCGGAGTTGAGGGGGTTGAGCTATGAGGAGAGGCTGAGTAAACTAGGCTTGTACTCGTTAGAGTTTAGAAGGATGAGGGGAGATCTCATTGAGACATATAAGATGATGAATGGGATGGACAGGATAGAGGTGGAGAGGCTCTTCCCGCCCAGGAAGGACAGTAGGACTAGACTTACCTCAAGGTAAGAGGGGGGCAGTTTAGAACAGAGTTGAGGAGGAACTTCTTCACTCAAAGGGTGGTGAATCTCTGGAATTCTCTGCCCGTTGAAGTGGTGGAGGCTGCCTCGCTAAATATATTTAAGACGCAGGTAGATAGGCTTTTGATAGGCAAGGGGATTAAGGGTTATGGGGAGAGGGCGGGAAAGTGGAACTGAGCCACGACAGATCAGCCATGATCTTATTGAATGGTGGGGCAGGCTCGAAGGGCTAGATGGCCTACTCCTGCTCCTATTTCTGATGTTCTTATGTTCTTATTGCACTCTTCAGTGTCCTACCATTTACCTTGTATGTTCTACCTTGGTTTGTCCTTCCAAAGTGCAATACCTCACATTTGTCTGCATTAAACTCCATCTGCCTTTTCTCAGCCCGTTTTTCTAGCTGGTCCAGATCCCTCTGCAAGCTTTGAAATCCTTCCTCACTGTCCACGACACCTCCAATCTTTGTATCATCAGCAAATTTGTTGATCCAATTTACCACATTATCATCCAGATCATTGACATAGTGTACTCCCTATCTCTGTAACCAGCTGCAACTCCTCCCTATCTCTGTAACCAACTGCAACCCCTCCCCATCTGAGTAACCTCCTCCAATCCCTTCCTATCTCTGCAATCAACTACAACTCCTCTCTATCTCTGTAACCAACCGCAACTTCTCCCTACCCCTGTAACCATGGATCCAGCACTGATCCCTGTGGCATACCACTCGTCACAGGCCTCCACTCAGAGAAGCAATCCTCCACAACCACTCTCTGGCTTCTTCCATTGAGCCAGTGTCTAATCCAATTTACTACCTCTCCATGTATACCTACCGACTGAATCTTCCTAACTAACCTTCCATGCAGAACCTTGTCAAAGGCCTTTCTGAAGTCCATGTAGACAACATCCACTGCCTTCCCTTCATCCACTTTCCTGGGAACCTCCTCGAAAAACTCTAATAGATTGGTTAAACATGATCTACCATGCACAAAGCCATGTTGACTCTCCCTAATAAGTCCCTGTCCATCCAAATATTTATAGATCCAATCTCTTAGTACTCCTTCCAATGATTTACCTACTACTGACATCAAACTTACAGGCCTATAATTTCCTGGATTACTTTTTGAGCTTTTTTGAAACAATGGAACAACATGAGCTATCCTCCAATCCACCAGCACCTCACCCGTGGATACCGACATTTTAAATATATCTGCCAGGGCCCCTGCAGTTTAAACACTAGTCTCCTTCAAAGTCTGAGGGAATACCCTGTCCAGTACTGGGGATTTATCTACTCAGATTTGCCTCAAGATAGCAAGCACCTCCTCCCCTTTAATCTGTATAGGTTCCATACCTCCCTACTTATTTGCCTTATTTCAGTAGACTCCATGCCAGTTTCCTTAGTAAATACAGAAGCAAAAACCCATTAATCAGATCAGCCATGACCTTATTGAATGGCGGGGCAGGCTCGAAGGGCGAGATAGAACATAGAACATAGAACATTACAGCGCAGAACAGGCCCTTCGGCCCACGATGTTGCGCCGACCAATTAAGAGAAAAGCAATGACCCTCTAACCTAAACCAATCCCTTTCCATCCATAAACCTATCCACGGACCTCTTAAACGCCCCCAAACTAGGTGCATCTACAACTGCAGCAGGCAGGGCATTCCATTCCCCCACCCCCTCTGGGTGAAGAACCTACCTCTGACATCCGTCCTATAACTACCACCCCTTAATTTAAAGCTATGTCCCCTCGTGCTAGCTTTCTCCATCCGAGGAAAAAGGCTATCACTATCCACCCTATCTAAGCCTCTAATCATCTTGTATGTTTCAATAAGGTCTCATCTTAGCCGCCTTCTTTCCAACAGAAACACCCCAAATCCCTCAGTCTCTCCTCGTTGGACCTTCCCTCCATACCAGGCAACATCCTGGTAAACCTCCTCTGCACCCTCTCCAATGCCTCTACATCCTTCCTTTCATGTGGGGACCAGAACTGTACACAATACTCCAAGTGCGGCCGCACCAGAGTTTTGTACAGTTGCAACATGACGTTGCAGCTCCTAAATTCAATCCCCCTACCAATAAACGCCAAGACACCGTATGCCTTCCTAACAACCTTATCGACTTGATTTCCAACTTTCAGGGATCTATGCACATATATACCTAGATCCCTCTGTTCGTCAACACTATTCAGAGTCCTACCGTTAGCCCTATACTCTACACATCTGTTATTCCTGCCAAAGTGAATTACCTCACACTTTTCCGCATTGAACTCCATCTGCCACCTCTCGGCCCAGCTCTGCAACTTGTCCAAGTCTCTCTGTAAACTATGATACCCCTCTTCACTATCTACCACTCCTCCGACTTTGGTGTCATCAGCAAATTTACTAATCCATCCTTCTATACCCTCATCCAGATCATTTATAAAAATTACAAACAGCAGTGGCCCCAAAACAGATCCCTGAGGCACACCACTTGTAACCAAACTCCATGACGAATACTTCCCATCAACCACCACCCTCTGTCTTCTATCAGCTAGCCAATTCCTGATCCAATTAACTAAATCACCCCCAATCCCATACATCTGCATTTTCTGCAGAAGCCTTCCATGGTGAACCTTATCAAACGCCTTACTAAAGTCCATATATACCATGTCAACTGCCTTACCCCCATCTACCTCTTTGGTCACTTTTTCAAAAAACTCAATAAGGTTAGTAAGGCACGACCTACCCTCCACAAAACCATGCTGACTATCTCCAATCAATTCATTACTCTCCAAATAACTATAAATCCTATCCCTAATAATTTTTTCTAATACTTTGCCCACAACAGAAGTAAGACTCACCGGTCTATAATTCCCAGGGAGGTCTCTATTCCCCTTCTTAAACAATGGGACAACATTCACTATCCTCCAATCTTCTGGCACTATACCTGTGACCAACAACGACCTGAAGATCAGAGCCAGAGGCTCTGCAATCGCCTCTCTTGCCTCCCAGAGAATCCTAGGGTAAATCCCGTCCGGCCCAGGGGACTTATCTATTTTCAAACCCTCAAGAATATCTAGCACATCCTCCTTATCTACTGCAATACTATCCAGTTTACAACCCTGTAACCCAGTGTTCTCCACAACTACATTTACGTCTCCCTGTGTGAATACCGAAGAGAAATATTTGTTCAGTGCCTCTCCAATCTCTTCCAGCTCCACACATAACCTCCCACTCCTGTCTCTGACTGGCCCTAATCTTGCCCTAACCAATCTTCTATTCCTAACATATCTAAAGAAAGCCTTAGGATTCTCCTTAATCCTATCAGCCAAAGTCTTCTCGTGTCCTCTTTTAGCTCTTCTTAACTCCCTCTTTAACTCCCTTCTGGCTAATCTGTAGCTTTCCAGTGCCTAGTAGATGGCCTACTCCTGCTCCTATTTCTTATGTTCTTATGTTCTTAATGTCTTCCATACAAAGCTGACCACTCTGATCTACAAGAGGACCAATTTTATCCCTTACTATCCTTTTGCTCTTAATATACCTGCAGAAGCTCTTCGGATTATCTGTCACCTTGACTACCAAAGCAACCTCATGTCTCCTTTTAGCCCCATATTCAATCTCCCAGGAGTGAAGTCACTGATGGCTTCATTTCCCAGCTCTCAGCAGAAACATTATTTCCTCTCAAGGTGAGTGATTTAATTTGCGATGATGATAACCTTGGCTTGTGATGTTTTGATGCAATGATTTTCTGTCCTTGTTGCTCAGTGTCTGAAGCCTGGGACTGAGGGTGATCTTGTTCATCTGCCACGGTGTCAGAATGTGAAGTGAGGTGAAGCGTTAAGGATGGGTTGGAGATGACAGTAATGGGATAGAGAGCAGGACGTTGCTGAGCACAGCCGAGAAGACAGTTGAACGGAGGGCAGCTCAATAAGTGGCTTCTCTTAATCACTTCATCAAAAGAAGAAAAGCTCCTTCCACAAACTGCCAGCTCCCACAGCAATCACCATCATGGGGCAAGACATCAGCCAATGGGAATCCACCTGCTTTCCCATTGGAAGATGAGCAGAGAGATCGCCCTGGTGAACATTCCTGTCTCAGCCAATCAGATTTCACATTAACTGAAGGTGAAGAAAAGCAGAACTGGAATTTGATTGGCTCCTTTTGGGAAGGTCAGGGGTCACGGACCTCCCTGTGGACCCGACAACCATCCAAAATCTCTTCATTCCTCCAACTCTGCCCTCTTGTCCATCTCCCACACCCTTCACTCCATCATTAATAGTCACGCCTTCAGCTGCCTGAGCTCTGAGCTGAGGGATTCCCTCCCTAAACCTCTCCACCTCACTCATCTCCTTTCTGATGCTGATTAAAAGCTGCCTCTTTCACCAAGTCTTTGGTCACCTGTCTTAACATCTTCCAATTTCTGCTCCTGGGCTGATTTCCCCAGTGAAAGGCGCTATATAAATGCAAGTTGTTGTTGTTTACTCCTACCATCGAATTCCAGACCTGAGCAATCGAATGGATGAGAGAGGCTGATAAGCAGAGCAATAAACATCTGAGCTGGAGATTCTGGAGTCAGGATTCGATTCCATTCATTCTCTTTCTCTGTTTAATTCTGTCGCTGAGATTGTCATTCCATCCTCTCTTTATTTTCATCACCCTGAGGATTGAGACTCAGATTCTGTTTGTTTAATGTTGTGATTCATTTCATTATCTTTAATCCCCATTCTGTGTTAGCCCGCCCTCACTGGAGAAACATTAAATATTATTAAACCCGGCTCACCGTCAATCCCTCTGTTAGTAAATTGGAACAGGGAGGCCATTCAGCCCCTCCAACCTGTTCCAGTAGTCATTAGTCATAAAGGTATACAGCATGGAAACAGGCCCTTCGGTCTAAGTTGTCACCTTTGTTTTAAACCCCTAAGCTAATCCCAATTGCCTGCATTTGGCCCTTATCCTTCTATACCCATCGTATCCATGTAACTATCTAAATGCTTTTTAAAAGATAAAATCATTCCTGCCTCTACTACTACCTCTGGCAGCTTGTTCCAGACATTCACCACTCTCTATGTGAAAAAATTGCCACACTGAACACTTTTGTATCTCTCCCCTCTCACCTTAAACCTATGCCTTCTAGTTTAGAATCCCCTACCTTTCAGAAAAGATATTGACTATCTAGCTAATCTGTGCCCCTCATTGTTTCATAGACCTCTATAAGATCAACCCTCAGCCTCCTACGCTCCAGAGAAAAAGTCCCAGTCTATCCAGCCTATCTTTATAACTCAATCCATCAAGACCCAGTGGCATCATAGTAAACCTTTCCTGCACCCTTTCTAGTTTAATGATATCCTTTTTATAATAGGGTGAGCAGAATTGCACACAGTATTCCAAGTGTGGCCGTACCAACGTCTTGTACAACTTCAAGAAGACATCCCAACTCCTGTATTCAATGTTCTGATCGATGAAACCAAGCATGCCGAATGCCTTCTTCACCAATCTTTCACCTTTGACTCCACTTTCATGGAGCTATGAACACATACCCCTTGATCTCTTTGTTCTGTAACTCTCCCCAATGCCCTACCATTAACTGAGTAAGTCTTGCCCTGGTTCAATTTACCAAAATGCATCACCTCGCATTTGTCTAAATTAAACTCCATCTGCCATTCGTCAGCCCACTGGCCCAATTGATCAAGATCCTGTTGCAATTGGAGATAACTTTCTTCACTGTCCACTATGTCATCAATCTTGGTGTCATTTGTAAACTTACTAACCATGCCTCCTATTATTCTCATCCAACTCATTAATATAAATTACAAATAACAGTGGACCCAGCACTGATCCCTGAGGCACACCGCTGGTCACAGGCCTCCAGTCTGAAAAACAATCCTCTCCAACCACCCTCTGGCTTCTGTCAAGAAGCCAATTTTGTATCCATTAAGATACCTCACCCTGAATCCCATGAGATTTAACATTATGCAACAATCTACCATGCGCTACCTTATCAAAGGCCTTAGTAAAGTCCACGTAGGCAACATTAACTGCACTGCCCTCATCTGCCTTCTTGGTTACCCCTTCAAAAAATTCAATCAAATTTGTGAGATAATTTTCAACTCACAAAGCCATGCTGACAGTCCCTAAGCAGTCCTTGCATCTCTCAATGCTTGTAGGACCTATCTTTCAAAATACCTTCCAACAATTTACCCACCACAGATAGTTACCAGGCTTTTCCCTTCAGCCTTTTTTAAACAAAGGTGCCATATTTGCCGCACTTCAATCTTCAGGCACTGCATCCGTGACAATCAATGATTCAAATATCTCTTCTAGGGGACCTGCAATTTCCTCCCTAGCTTCCCAAAATGATGTGGGATACACTTCATCAGGTCCCAGGGATTTATCTACCTTGATGTGCTTTAAGACTTCCAGCACCTTCTTCTCTGTAATTTGTAAACATCTCAAGATGTCACTATTTATTTCCCTAACATCCATGCTTTTCACAATAGTAAATACTGATGAGAAATTTTCATTTAGGATCTTGCCCATCTCTTGAAGATTCGCACATAGGTGACTTTATTGATCCTAAAGTGGCCCAACTTTCTCCCTTATTACTCTTTTGCCTTTTGTATATTTGTAGAAGATCTTTCGATTCTCCTTTGCCTTATCTGCCAAAACAATCTCTTGTCCCCTTTTGGCCCTCTTGATTTCGATCTTTACTGTATCCTAACTCCATTGCCATGTCTTTTCTCCATATCCTTTAATATCATTGGCTAGCTAAAATGTATCAATTTCAGATGATGAGTAGATCTCCAGTTGGGTGACACAGTGACGCAGTGGTCGTTCTCTCCCTTTCAGCGAGTGTGTTTCAGATCACAATTTATGAAGTAATGCCAGAAATTGCAATACATTGCTGAGAGAATCGGGTTGCATGGTGTCACAGTGGTTAGCACTGCTGCCTCACAGTGCCTGGGACCTGGGTTCTATTCCTGGCCTTGGCTCTCTGGCTCTGTGGAGTTTGTACATTCTCCCTGTGTCTGCGTGGGTTTCCTCCGGGTGCTCCAGTTTTCTCCCACAATCCAATGATTTGTGGGTTAGTTGTATTGACCATGCTAAACTGCCCCTTGGTGTCAGGGGGTCTAGTTAGGGTAAATGAATGGAGTTCCAGGAATGGGCCTGGGTGGGATTGTGGTCAGTGCAGACTCGATGGACTGAATGGCCTCCCTCTGCGCTTTAGGATTGTATAATAATTGTCAATATATTGAAGCAGGAAGTGTTGAGTATCCTCAATTGCATTAAGATAGACAAGTCCCCAGGGATTGATCCCAGGTTACTGAGGGAGGCAAGAGAAGAAAATAGTTGAGGCCTTAACAGATATGTTCACACCCTCTTTGACAACAGGCGAGGCTCCAGAGGACTGGAAAATAGCGAATATTGTTCCTTTGTTTTAAGAAGGGAAGCAGGGATAACCCAGGTCGGTAAGCTTGATGTCAGTGGCGGGGAAGCTTTTGGAGAAGATATTGAGGGGCAGGATATGCGCTGGAAGAAAATGGGCTAGTTAGTGACAGGTAGCATGGTTTTGTACGGGGTAGGTCATGTCTCACCAACTTGATTGAGATTTTTTGAAGAGGTGACAAAGATAATTGATGAGGGAAGGGCTGTGGATGTAGTTTATATGGACTTTGATAAGGTGTTTGACAAGGTCCCACATGGCAGACTGGTACAAACACTAAAACCACATGGGATTCGGGGTGGGCTGCCTAGATGGATGCAGAACTGGCTTGTTTATAGAAGACAGAGAGTAGCAGTGGAAGGGTATTTTCAGAATGGAGATCTGTAGCTAGTGAGGTTCTGCAGGCATCAGTGCTGGGACCTCTGTTGTTTGTAATATATATAAATGATCTGGAGGAAAAGGTGGGTGGTTTGATTAGTCAGTTTGCAGATGGCATGAAGATTGGTGGAGTTGCTGATAGTGCCGGGGATTGTCAAAGGATACACCAGAATATAGATAGATTGGAGACTCGGGCACAGAAATGGCAGATGGAGTTTAATCCGGACAAATGTGAGGTGATGCATTTTGGAGGATCCAATTTAGATGTGAATTATATTGTAAATGGCAGAACCCTGAAGAATATTAACATACAGAGGGATCTGGGTGTGCAGGTCCACAGTTCCCTAAAAGTGGCAACACAGGTGGCCAAGGTGATTAAGAAGGCATATGGCATATTTGCCTTCATCAGCTGGGACATTGAGTACAAGAATTGGCAAATTATTTTGCAGCTATTATAAAACCTAGGTTAGGCTGCATTTGGAGTATTGCGTGCAGTTCTGGTGCCACACAACCAGAAGGATGGGGAAGCTTTGGGGAGAGTGCAAACAAGATCTACTAGGATGCTACCTGGTCTTGAGGGCGTTGACTATGAGGCGAGGTTGAATAAACTAGCATTATTTTCACTGGAAAGATGGAGGCTGATAGAGGTCTACAAGGTTACAAGAAGCATAGACAGGTTGGATAGTCAGAGGCTTTTTCCAAGGGTGGAAGTGTCAATTACAAGGTGGCACAGGTTCAAGGTGAGAGGGTGAATGTTTAAGGGAGATGTGTGGGGAAAGTTTTTCACGCAGGGAATTGTAAGTGTCTGGAATGTGCTGTCAAAGAAGGTGGTAGAAGCAGGCACATCAGCAACATTTAAGAGACATCTGGATGGATACATGAATAGGCAGGGGGTGGATGAATACTCTATGCCATCAACTCAGAATCCTGGTGGAGGGTAATGTCAGCTCCCAGTCTCTCCCTCGTGCTGTTTGAGAAAGGTCTCCTTGTTAGTGAGGAGATGTCAAATCACTCACTCTCAATCCTGAGCTTCAGATCTTCCGTGAATAGTACCGGGGGGACGGAGGTGGGGGTTTGGATTGTCTCTGCGGTATCGCACAGGCTGAATATACACGTGTGCTTCACTCGTTCAGAATGCTCTCATTTACTGATTGGTTTAAACCTCAGTGACCCTGAGACTGGCCATTGGCTAATTAGACAGCGAGGGTAAAACAGCAGCTTCCTGTTAATAGAAACGTTAAACTGTGTGTCTGGAACATTTACAGGGACAATCTTTCAATCTATGCTTCCTCCGTGACTAAAGTATTAAACTGCCATCATATGTATGATGTGTAATCTGAGCATGTTAGGATACTGGAGATGGGAGAAATCTTTGTTTCTGTGTCTACAAAGAACTTTATCATCCTCAGTGAACACAAACTGACAATGAGAATCAGTTAATTCAGAGAGATTTCACTGCGACCGCTGGAAAGGGAGAGGGTTTGATCTCAGACACTTTGTAGAAAAGGCCTCCTGTGGAATCAGGAACTGGAATATAAGAAAGAAAAACATTTGCATTTCTATAGCCCCTTTCACCACCTCAGGACATCCCAAAGCTCTTCACAGCCAATGAGACACTTTTGAAGTGAGGTCACTGATGAAACGCAGGAATTGCAGCAGTCGATTAGTACACAGCAAGATCCCATGAGCCTCACTGTGATCATCTCTGTTAATGATATTGGTTGAGTCAATATCAGGTTTATGGGAATGGGCAGGTGTGTGGGATTAATCGGATTGCTCTTTAGCAGAGCTAGCATGGGCACAATGGGCTGAATGGCCTCATTCTGCTCTGTTAGATTCTCTGAACAGCTACACTATTCCGGATTCAATCCGCACATTCCCAGAATTTCTGCTTTTCCAGGTTATTATAAAGTCCTGTCCTATAGCAATCCCAAGCTCTGGATTGTGGGGAATCACTCAGTGTTCCCAAAACCAGGATCCAGGATCAATGTCAGTTGCAGCAAGTGGGGAGTTTCAGAAATTCTCCTGTAACTGGAGAACTGACCAATCAGCTTCGATCCTCCATCGGGTTTCAGTGTAAATTAAACATTTCTGAAACATCGGGAATGGGGAAGGTTCTCCACGGGAAATGATAATGTTCCTGGAAGGAAAGCTGTGAATCTATCCATCAATCAGATCCTTATTTCCATTTACAAACTGACTCCCCTCAACCCCGAGCCTCGTTCTGTCTTCATATTGATTGGGGTTTCAGTGAGAATCGGTTTGGAGTTTAGAATCTTTCAGTGAAGCTGCTTCTCACACATACTGAGGAGACAGTAACCTTCTCCAAGTTCATTGAGAAATGCACTCCCCTCATTCCCTGTTCACATTATCATGAGCGGCACGATGGCACAGCAGTTGGCACTGCTGTCTCACTGCGAAAGGGACTCAGGTTCGATTCCCGTTTGGGTCACTGTCTGTGTGTACTCTGTATGTTCTCCCTGTTTCTGCATGGGTTTCCTCCGGGTGCTCCGGTTCCCTCACACAGTCTGAAAGACATGCTGGAGGTGCATTGGCCTTGCTAAATTCTCCCTCAGTGTACACAAACAGGTACTGGAGTGTGGTGACGAGGGGATTTTCAAAGTAACTTTATTGCAGTGTTAATGTAAGCCTACTTGTGGAAACAATAAATAAAATTAAACTAATCTAGTGTTTACATTGTGGAACACTTTGCCCTGTCCTATTGGCAGGAGTGACCCAGGAGTGTTAGCATGGTGGTACACAATCCGGAGGGAGCTGCTCTGGGATTTCTCAACATCAACTCCAGATGCCATGAAGTCTCATGGCACCTGGCCAAACATGGGCAAGGAAACCTCCTGCTGAGTACCATGTTCTGTCCCCCCTTAGCTGATGAATCAGTTCTCCTCCATATTGAACACCATGTGGAGGAAACACTAAGGATGGCAGATGTGGAATGTTCTCTGGGTGACTTGGTAGCACCACCACAGTCCGAGCTGGCCAGATCCAAAAGGGCATTGCTACTGGACTGGGACTGCAGCAGGTGGCGAGGGAACCAACAAGAGGCAGAATGCTTACTCAGCAATAACCTGCTCACTGACACTCAGTTTAGTTTCCACTCAGCCCCAGGCCTCATTCCAGCTGTGTTCAAACATGGACGAAAGAGCTGGATTCCAGAGGTGAAGTAAGAGTGACAGCCTTTGACATCAAGGAGCCTGAGCAAACTGGAATCAGTGGGAATCAGGGGAAAACTCTGAGAGTCATACCTGGCACAAAGGAAAATGATTGGAGATCAATCATCTCACATCTAGAACATCTCTGCAGGAATCCCTCAGGGTGAGTGTCCGAGGCCCAACCATCTTCAGCTGCTTCATTAATGACCTTCCCTCCATCATAAGATAAGAAGCGGGGATGTTCACTAATGTTTGCACAATGTTCAGCACCATTCGCGACTCTTCAATTACTGAGGCAGTTCATGTTCAAATACAACAAGATCCGGACTATACCCAGGCTTGTGCTGACAACTGGTGAGTAACATTTGTTCAAAACAAGTGCCAACAATGACCATCTCCAACAGGAGACAATCTAACCATCTCCCCTTGATTTTCAATGGCATTGCCATCCCTGAAACCCCACTCTCAACATTCTGGCTGTTACAATTGACCAGAAACTGAATTGAACTAGCCACATAAATATTGTGGCTATCACAGCAGGTCAGAGTTTGGAATCTTGTGGTGAACAACTCACCTCCTGACTCCCCAAAGCCTGCCTACCATCTACAAGGCACAAGTCAGGAGTATAGTGGGATACTCTCCACTTGCCTGGATGCGTGCAGTTCCAACAACAATGGCAGGAGGCAGAGGGTGCTGGGCAAGTGTTATTTTTGTTGTTGGAATTTAATCCAGACAAATGTGAGATAATGCATTTTGGAAGGTCCAATGCGTGTAGAAATTATACCGTAAATGGCAGAACCCTTGGGAGTATTGACAGGCAGAGAGATCTGGGTGTACTTGTCCATAGATCATTGAAAGTGGCAAAGCAGGTGAATAAGGTAGTCAAGAAGGCATATGGTATGCTCGCCTTCATCGATCAGGGCATTGAGTATAAAAACTGGTAGGTCATGCTGCAGCTGCTCGTCACCTTTAGGCCTCATGTAGAATATTGCGTACAGTTCTGGTTGCCACACGACCAGAAGGATGTGGAGGCTTTGGAGAGGGTACAGAAGAGATTTACCAGGATGCTGCCTGGTCTGGAGGGAATTAGCTATGACGTGAGGTTAGATAAACTCAGTTTGTTCTCACTGGAACGACAGAGGTTGACGGCTGACCTGATAGAGGATTACAAGATTATGAGAGGCATGGACAGAATGGATAGTCAGAAGCTTTTTCCCAGGGTGGAAGAGTCAATTATTAGGGGGCACAGGTTTAAGGTGCATGGGGAAAAGATTAGTGAAGATGTGCAAGGTAGGTTTTTTTAGAACATAGAACATAGAACATTCCAGCGCAGTACAGGCCCTTCGGCCCTCGATGTTGCACCGACCAGTGGAACCAATCTAATGACCCTCGAACCTAACCTATTCCAATGTTATCCATATGCCTATCCACAGGCCATTTGAACGCCCTTAAAGTTGGTGAGTCCACAACTGCTGCAGGCAGGGCATTCCACACCCTTACTACCCTCTGAGTAAAGAACCTACCTCTGACGTCCGTCCTATAACTACCACCCCCTAATTTAAAGCTATGTCCCCTCGAGTTAGCCATCACCATCCCAGGAAAAAGGCTCTCGCTGTCCACCCTATCTAACCCTCTGATCATCTTGTATGCCTCAATTAGGTCACCTTGTAACCTTCTTCTCTCTAATGAAAATAACCTCAAGTCTCTCAGCCTTTCCTCATAAGACCTTCCCACCATACCAGGCAACATTCTAGTAAACCTCCTCTGCACCCTTTCCAATGCCTCCACATCTTTCTTATAATGCGGCGACCAGAACTGTACGCAATACTCCAAGTGCGGCTGCACCAGAGTTTTGTACAGTTGTAACATGACCTCATGGCTCCGAAATTCAATCCCTCTACCAATAAAAGCTAACACACCGTACGCCTTCTTAACAGCCTTATCAACCTGGGTGCCAACTTTCAGGGAGCTATGCACATGTACCCCGAGATCTCTCTGCCCGTCAACACTACTAAGAGTCCTTCCATTAGCCCTATATTCTGTACTCCTGTTACTCTTACCAAAGTGAATCACCTCACACTTTTCCGCATTAAACTCTATTTGCTACCTCTCGGCCCAGCTCTGCAGCTTATCTATGTCCCCCTGCAAACTGTAACATCCATCCTCACTGTCTACAACTCCTCCAACTTTGGTGTCATCAGCAAATTTACTAATCCATCCTTCTACACCCTCATCTAGGTCATTTATAAAAATGACAAACAGCAATGGCCCCAAAACAGATCCTTGAGGTACACCACTTGTAACTGAACTCCAGGTTGAATATTTCCCATCGACTACCACCCTCTGTCTTCTATCAGCTAGCCAATTCCTGTTCCAAACTGCTAAATCACCCTCAATCCCATGCATCTGCATTTTCTGCAGTAGGATGGTGAATGTCTGGAACGCGCTGCCCGGGAGGTGATAGGAGCAGGTATAATAGCAGCATTTAAGGGGTGAATATATGAATAGGATGGGAATGGAAGGATACGGACTCTGTAAGTGCATACAGTTTTAGTTGAGGCAGGCATCATGATCGGCGCAGGCTTGGAGGGCCGAAGGGCCTGTATCTGTGCTGAACATATCTTTGTTCTCTATTCTTTGATCAATCAGTGAGAAGTTGAAGGAACTCAGTGTTAGCAGAGAAATGGTTTGGAAGAAAGTGATGGGATTGAAGGTGGATAAATCTCCAGGTCCCGGTAATCTTCATCCCAGATGAAGTGGTACTGGAAATAATGGATCCATTGATGGTCATTTTCCAAAATTCTTTGGATTCTGGAATTGGTCCTACAGATTGGAGACTGGCAAATGTAAACCCACTAATCAACAGGAAGGAAGAGAAAAAACAGGGAATTATAGATCAGTGAGCCGAACGTCAGCATTGGGGAAGTTGCTGGAGTCCATTATCAAGGATTTCATAACTCAGTATTTGGAAGGCAGTGGGATAATCAGACACAGTCAGCACGGATTCACAAAAGGAAAATTGTGCTTGACAAATCTATTGGAATATTTTAAGGATGTAACTAGTAGAGTTGACCAAGAAGAACAGTGGATATGGTTTCTGTAGACTTTCAGAAGACTTTCAACAATGTCTCACATAACATAAGGGAAGGTTTTAGTTCAGATGGGCAGCATGGTCGGTGTAGGCTGGGAGGGCCGAGGGGCCTGTTCCTGTGCTGTAATTTTCTTTGTTCTTTGTTCTTATTTCTATAGCACCTTTCACATCCTCAGGGTGCTGTGTGATTTGCAGGGGAACTTACAGGTGGTGGTGTTTCCATGTGTCTGCTGTCCTTGTCCTTCTAGGTGGTGGGGACACTGGCTTCGGGAGCTGGTTCAAAGGAGGTGACACCTTGCTGCAGTGTATCTTGTAGGTGGCCCACGCTGGAACCACAGGGTGCTGCTGGTAGAGGGAGGGAATGTTTAAAATTCTGAATGGGGTCCTGGTCACGGGGGGGCTGCTTTGTCCTGGAGAGGAAATGGTATAATCTCACAAACACGTGTAAACTTACCCCGATACAGCTGGGAAGCACTTTGTGAGCTTTGACTGATGACTGGGATCCGACAGACACCTCCTAACCTCACTCAACATTCCCTACAGTCATTAATTTAACTTCCGAGAGAATCACATTCCCAACTCCCTGTCTGAGTGTTTATCCTCCAGCTAAGTTTTGACAAAGAGAATCCATTAATGGAGATAAACGGTGTAGGTTGAAAGTGAAAGCTGTGTTGTGTGGTGATTTGCTGACTCGTATCCTGCAGCTGACTGTGAGCTGATCTCTCTCGCTGAGGCAGGGCAGGAGTTCCTGATATAAAATCCACCCGGCTTGTGATCACAACACAAATATATCAGAGCGCATTCTGTCAACACATGACTGGGAAACATTGAAACTGGATGGGAAGATGGTCCTTCTCACTCTTTGAGACTCTGATGATATAAATGATAAGGGATTGCTGGGGTCACTCTGCAATCTCCCACACTAGTTTTACACACTGTGTTAGCCAGGGTGAAATCTCACTGCAAGAACTCCCTGTCAAACTGCCTGTGATTTGCTGAGTGATCACAGCCTCACTGAACTTTGTCCAATCTGTCACTCAATCTGAATCAATCCTGATTGCAAAATACAAAACCATCTCTCATCACACAAAAACCCTGGTGTGGTGTTTGACCCTGAGCTCCCCGGCCTACTCCACAGCTGCTCCACTGCCGAACCACTTCAAAGGCCATGAAAACGTTTACTGCAGAAACTCCAGGCTGACACACAGTGTATGGAACTGAGAGAGTGCTGCACTGTCAGAGGGTCAGTACTGAGGGAGTGCCGCACTGTCAGAGGGTCAGGACTGAGGGAGTGCCGCACTGTCAGAGGGTCAGTGCTGAGGGAGTGCTGCACTGTCAGAGGGTCAGTACTGAGGGAGTGCTGCACTGTCAGAGGGTCAGTACGGAGGGAGTGCCGCACTGTCAGAGGGTCAGGACTGAGGGAGTGCCGCACTGTCAGAGGGTCAGGACTGAGGGAGTGCCGCACTGTCAGAGGGTCAGTGCTGAGGGAGTGCTGCGCTGTCAGAGGATTAGTGCTCAGACCTGTGTCCTCTCAGCAATGTTAGTCATGCTATGGACCTTATTGGCAGAGGAATGGGGATCTTCACCCCAATTTTTGTCAATATTTATTCCTCAATGAACATTGCTAAATCTGGTGATTGGACCATTATCACATTGCTGTTTGTGGGAGCTTACTGTGCACAAATTCACTTCCACAATTCCTATGTTACAATGGTGACTACGCTTTAGAAAGGCTCCCCCATTGGCTGGGATATAATATGGGATTTGCTGAATAGGTGACAGGTGCTATAGAAATGCAAATCTTCTGTCCTTAACACAAGCTGTTTCTCCAAACTCTCCCTGTTCTGATTCCAGCCTCAGAATCCGGACCAATTCCAGGAATTAAGGATTCTAGAAAGACAATTGGAAGCTTTAATGAAAGGTTTAGAGAAACCCTTAGACAGTGCAGTGCTGATCTGAAGGTCAAACCTAGACAGCATTCTGCACACAGTTTATTAATTATTTATACCTGGCCCTGATGTTGCCTGTTTAAATTTTAATCAGCTGGAATTGTTTCCACTTGAATCTCCAATCTTTTCACTTTTCTTATCCTTGGACTGATTGTTTAGTCATTTACACAGTGAGGAGATTTCTGACCAACCCAGAGTCCTCACAAATGAGTGAATGTTTCCAAATCTCTCTCTCTCTGCCCCACAGATTCTCACTTCCTTCATTTTCCTGCTGTTCCCACCTCACTTTGCTTGCTTCATCCTGTCGTGTGGATTGGATCTGATCCCACTCTCGCTCACACTGAAAAGACTCAGTCAAAGGTCAGAGACAGGATGACAAGTTCCACGTTTCCAAAATGTAAATCTGGTCACATTGGGGTGATGACCCTCTCACTAATCAATGGGCTGTATTCTATTGGAGAGAGCAGGGGTCAGTGAGACACATTAATTCTGCAGCCAGAGCACAGAAACATCAATATCAGCTCAGCAGCTTTGCAATCTCACTCTGACAGCGGCTCCCTGCTGAATAACCCACTCTTACTGACGGCCTTGTACTTTACTCCTAATAACACACTCGGCAAGAAGATTCCCTTCAAACCTCACACATTTGGCAGAACCAACGGGATGAACGAGTACACTATCAAGGGCAGGAGTCTTAGTAGTGTTGAAGAGCAGAAGGATCTTGGGGTCCGGGTCCACAGGACTCTTAAATCGGCCTCGCAGGTGGAGGATGTGGTCAAGAAGGCGTATGGTGTACTGGCCTTCATTAATCGAGGGTTGAGTTTAGGAATCGGGAGGTAATGCTGCAACTTTATAAGACCCTTGTCGGGCCTCATTTGGAGTACTGTGCGCAGTTCTGGTCGCCTCACTATAGGAAAGACGTAGAAACTATTGAAAGGGTACAGAGGAGATTTACAAGGATGTTGCCTGGACTGGGAGGCATGTCTTATGAAGATAGGTTGAGGGAGCTGGGACTCTTTTCCCTGGAGAGACGAAGGTTGAGAGGTGACCTGATAGAGGTTTATAAAATGTTGAGTGGAATAGATAGGGTGGATTCTCAGAGGCTATTTCCCCGGGTTGAAATGGTCCCTACGAGAGGACACAGATTGAAGGTGCGGGGAGGCAAGTACAGAAGTGATGTTAGGGGTAAGTTTTTCACTCAGAGGGTGGTGAGTGAATGGAATCGGCTGCCGTCAGTGGTGGTGGAGGCGAACTCGCTGGGGTCTTTTAAAAGACTTCTGGATGAGTATATGGAATTTAATGAGATTGAGGGTTATAGATAGGTCTATAGATTGGTCGGTGTTGATGTGATCGGCGCAACTCGTGGGCCGAAGGGCCTGTTTGTGCTGTAGTGTTCTATGTTCTATGTACCAGCCTCAGGCAGCACACACTTCACACAATCCACATCTTCCACTCACACTCTCCCCATCCTCCCCGCCACAACTCGTCCCATTTCTTCTGTGCATGTAAGGGAGTGCCGCACTGTCAGAGGGTCAGTGCTGAGGGAGTGCCGCACTGTCAGAGGGTCAGTGCTGAGGGAGTGCCGCACTGTCAGAGGGTCAGTGCTGAGGGAGTGCCGCACTGTCAGAGGGTCAGTGCTGAGGGAGTGCCGCACTGTCAGAGGGTCAGTGCTGAGGGAGTGCCGCACTGTCAGAGGGTCAGTGCTGAGGGAGTGCCGCACTGTCAGAGGGTCAGTGCTGAGGGAGTGCCGCACTGTCAGAGGGTCAGTACTGAGGGAGTGCCGCACTGTCAGAGGGTCAGTGCTGAGGGAGTGTCTCACTATCAGAGGGTCAGTGCTGAGGGAGTGTCTCACTATCAGAGGGTCAGTACTGAGGGAGTGCCTCACTATCAGAGGCTCTACACTGGCTCAGTTGAATGAAAGGTTTCCTACGAACATTTATTTTGAACAGCAGCAGAGCTCCCCCTGGTGTTTGGGTCTACATTTATCTTTTTAACTCTTGGACCCAGTGAGGTCTCATGGGCAAAGAAAGCTCCCGTTTATTATCACTTATTGCACAGCGTCAGGAGTGCAAAATGTAATTTTTAATTCAGCTTTGGGATCTGGGCATCACTGGCTATGCCAACATTTATTGCCCATTGCTAGTTGCGCCTTGAGAAGTTGGTTATTGATTGCTTTCTTGAACTGCTGCAGTCCCTGCTGTGTAGGTCCACCAAAGTGCTGTTAGGGAGGGCGTTCCAAGATTTTTGACCCAGTGACAGTGAAGCAATGGCAATATATTTTGCTGGTGCAGGACTGAATGTTTGTGGAAGGGGTAACAATCGAGCAGTTGCTTTGTCCTGGATAGTCAAGCTCCTTGAGTGTTGTTGAAGCTGCACTCATCCAGGCAAGTGGGGTGTATTCCATTGCACTCCTGACTTGTGCCTTGTAGATGGTGGACGGGTTTTGGGCATCAGGAAGTGACTCCCTATAAGATTCCTAGCCTTTTAATTACATGGCTGGTCTTGTTCAATTTCTGGTCAATGGTAACCCTCAGGATGTTGATGGTGGGGAGATTAAGTGATGGTAATGCCAGTAAACATCAAGGCACGATGGTTAGTTTCTCTCTGGTTGGTGATGGTCATTGCCCGGCACTTGTGTGGCACAAACGTTACTTGCCACTTGTCAGCCCAAGCCTGGGTGCTATTATGAAAGCAAAATGTTGTAAATGCTGGAATCTGAAACAAAATCAGAAATTGCTGGAAAATCTCAGCAGATCTGATAGCATCTGTGGAGAGAGAATAGAGCCAACATTTTAAGTCTGAGATGACCCTTCGTCAGAACTGCAGCTTATTACTTTTATCCAGGTCTTGCTGTATTTGGACACTGATTGCTTCAGGATCTGAGGAGTGGCAAATGGTGCTGAACATTGTGAACTCATCAGCAAACATCACCACTGGGGGTGGCCCGGTGGCACTGCTGCCTTACAGCACCAGGGACCCAGGTTTGATCCTGGTCTCAGACCACTGTCTGAGTGGGGTTTGCACATTCTCCCCCTGCCTGCGTGGGTTTCCTCTGGGCGCTCTGGTTTCCTCCCACAGTCCTAAGATGTGAGGGTTAGTTGGATTGGCTATGCTAAAATTGACCATCGTGTCAGGGGGTTTGGCAGAGTAAATATGTGGGGTTACGGGAATAGGGCCTGGGTGGGATTGTGGTCGGTGCAGACTCGATGGGCCAAATGGCCTCCTTCTGCACTGTAGGGTTTCTATGATTCTATGATTCACTCCTGGTCTTATTTGATTTGATTCATAATTGTCACATGTATTAGTGTACTGTGAAAAGTAATGTTTCTTGCATGCTATACAGATAAAGCATACTGTTTATACAGAAGAAAAGGAAAGAGTGCAGAATGTAGTGTTACAGTCATAGCTAGGGGGTAGAGAAGGATCAACTTAGTACAAGGTAGGTCCATTCAAAAGTCTGATGGCAGTAGGGAAGAAGCTGTTCTTGAGTCGGTTAGTACATAACCTCAGATTTTTGAATCTTTTTCCGGACGGAAGAAGGTAGGAGAAGGAATGTCTGGGGTGCGTGAGGTCCTTAATTATAGAATATAGAACATTACAGCGCAGTACAGGCCCTTCGGCCCTTGATGTTGCTCGGACCTGTGAAACCAATCTAAAGCCCATCTAACCTACACTATTCCAATATCATCCATATGTTTGTCCAATGACCATTTAAATGCCCTTAAAGTTGGCGAGTCCACTACTGTTGCAGGCAGGGCAACCCATGCTCTTACTACTCTCTGAGTGAAGGATCTACCTCTGACATCTGTCCTATATCTATCACCCCTCAATTTAAAGCTATGTCCCCTCGTGCTAGACATCACCATCCGAGGAAAAAGGCTCTCACTGTCCACCCTATCTAATCCCCTGATCATCTTATATGTCTTTATTAAGTCACCTCTTAACCACCTTCTCTCTAACGAAAATAGCCTTGAGTCCCTCAGCCTTTCCTCATAAGACCTTCCCACCATACCAGGCAACATCCTGGTAAATCTCCTCTGCACCCTTTCCAATGCCTCCACATCCTTCCTGTAATGCGGCGACCAGAACTGTACACAGTACTCCAAGTGCGGTTGCACCAGAGTTTTCTACAGCTGCAACATGACCTCTTGGCTCTGAAACTCAATCCCTCTATCGATAAAAGCTAACTCACCGTACGCCTTCTTAACAACCCTATCAACCTGAGTGCCAACTTTCAGGGATCTATGCACATGGACACCGAGATCTCTCTGCTCATCCACATTACCAAGTAACTTACCGTTAGCCCAGGACTCTGTATTCCTGTTACTCCTTCCAAAGTGAATCACTTCACACTTTTCCTCATTAAACTCCATTTGCCACCTCTCAGCCCAGCTCTGCAGTGGGCGAGAAGAGGATTGGGAAAGGTTTAAATGTCAACAAAGATTGACAAAGAAGTTGATAAAGGAGGGTAGGAGAAGCTATGAGGCTGGGCTAGCACTTAATATAAAAAAGGATAGCAAGAGTTTTTATAAATATATAAAAAGGAAGAGGCTGGCTAGGGTGAACGTTGGTCCTTTAGAGGATGAGAAAGGGGAGCTAGTGGTAGGGGATGGGGATATGGCGAAGGTCTTGAATAACTTTTTTGTTTCTGTCTTCACGGAGGAGGACGTGAATAATTTGCCGGGTGTTAGCGATGGAAAGGTGGTAGGAATGGAGGGTCTTAATGACATTACTGTTACTAGAGCGGTGGTGCTTGACAGACTGGAGGGGCTGATTGTGGACAAGTCCCCAGGACCGGATGGAATGCATCCGAGGGTTCTGAAAGAAATGGCGGAGGTGATAGTGGATGCCTTGGTGGTTATTTTCCAGACGTCGCTGGATTCTGGGGAAGTGCCGGAAGATTGGAAAACGGCTAATGTTACGCCGTTGTTTAAGAAGGGTGCCAGGCAAAAGGCGGGGAATTATAGGCCGGTTAGTTTAACGTCTGTGGTGGGTAAAATGTTAGAATCTGTCATTAAGCAGGAAATTGCAAGGCATCTTGAAGGGAATTGCTTGATAGGGCGGACGCAACACGGTTTCATTAAAGGGAAGTCGTGTCTGACAAATTTACTGGAGTTCTATGAGGATGTGTCTAGGGCAGTGGATAGAGGAGAGCCGGTGGATGTGGTCTTTCTGGATTTTCAGAAGGCCTTTGACAAGGTACCTCACAAGAGGTTATTGCAGAAGGTCAGGGGACATGGAGTTGGGGGTAGGGTGTTAGCGTGGATAGAGGATTGGTTGTCAAATAGGAGGCAGAGAGTGGGGGTCAATGGGTGCTATTCGGATTGGCGGATGGTGACTAGTGGGGTGCCCCAGGGGTCAGTGCTGGGGCCTCAGCTATTTACCATTTATATAGATGATCTGGAGGAGGGAACCGAGTGCAGGGTGTCGAAATTTGCTGATGACACCAAGATTGGGGGAACGGCAAATTGTGCGGAGGGTGTGGAGAGTCTGCAGAAGGATCTAGATAGGCTGGGCGAATGGGCCAGGAAATGGCAAATGGAATTTAATGTTGGCAAGTGTGAGGTGGTCCACTTTGGTAGGAAGAATGGTAGGAAGGACTATTACTTACGTGGCGAAAAACTGCAGCAGGCGACGGTGCAGAGGGACCTCGGGGTCCTTGTGCATGAGTCGCAAAAACCCAGCTTGCAGGTGCAGCAGGTGGTCAGGAAGGCGAATGGGATGCTGGCCTTCATAGCGAGGGGGATTGAATATAAAAGTAGGGAGGTCTTGCTGCAGCTGTATAGGGCATTGGTGAGGCCGCAGCTGGAGTACTGTGTGCAGTTTTGGGCGCCGCACCTGCGCAAGGATATTTTGGCCCTGGAGGGAGTGCAGAGGAGGTTTACTAGGCTGATACCGGAGTTGAGGGGATTGAGCTATGAGGAGAGGCTGAATAAACTAGGCTTGTACTCGTTAGAGTTTAGAAGAATGAGGGGAGATCTCATTGAGACGTATAAGATGATGAATGGGATGGATAGGATAGAGGTGGAGAGACTCTTCCCGCTCAAAAAAGACAGTAGGACTAGGGGGCACAGCCTCAAGATAAAGGGGAGGCGGTTTAGAACGGAGTTGAGGAGGAACTTCTTCACTCAAAGGGTGGTGAATCTCTGGAATTCTCTGCCCGTTGAAGTGGTGGAGGCTGCCTCGCTAAATATTTTTAAGAAGCGGGTTGATGGGTTTTTGATAAGAGAAGGGATTGAGGGTTATGGGGAGAGGGTGGGAAAGTGGAACTGAGCCACGACAGATCAGCCATGATCTTATTGAATGGCGGGGCAGGCTCGAAGGGCTAGATGGCCTACTCCTGCTCCTATTTCTTATGTTCTTATGTTCTTATGTTCTTATCTATATCCCTCTGTAACCTGCAACATCCTTCTGCACTGTCCACAACTCCACCAACTTTAGTGTCATCCGCAAATTTACTAACCCATCCTTCTATGCCCTCATCCAGGTCATTTATAAAAATGACAAACAGCAGTGGCCCCAAAATAGATACTTGCGGTACACCACTAGTGACTGAACTCCAGGATGAACATTTCCCAACAACCACCACCCTCTGTCTTCTTGCAGTTGAACCACCGTATCTTCTGCAATAGTTTACCGTGGGGAACCTTATCAAACGTTTTACTGAAATCCATATACACCTCATCAACTGCTTTACCCTCATCCACCTCTTTGGTCACCTTCTCAAAGAACTCAGTAAGGTTTGTGAGGCACAACCTACCCTTCTCAAAACCTTGTTGACTATGCTTAAACAAATTATTCCTTTCTGGATGATTATAAATCCTGTCTTTTAGAATCCTTTCCAAAACTTTGCCCACAACAGAAGTAAGGCTTACTAGTTTATAATTTCCAGGGTTGTTTCTACTCCCCTTCTTGAACAAGGGGACAACATTTGCTATCCTCCAGTCTTCTGGCACTATCCCTGTAGACAATGATGACCTCAAGATCAAAGCCAAAGGCTCTGCAATCTCCTCCCTAGCCTCCCAGAGAATCCTAGGATCAATTCCATCTGGCCCAGGGGACTTATCTACATTCAGACTTTCCAGAATTGCTAACACCTTATGAACCTCAATCCCGTGTAGTCTAATAGCTGTATCTCAGTATTCTCCTCGACAACATTGCCTTTTTCATGTGTGAATACTGAATTATTCTGGCTGCTTTGCTGAGGCAGCAGGAAGTGTGGACAGAGTCCATGGATGGGAGGCTGGTTTGCATGATGGATTGGGCTACATTCATAACTTTTTGTAGTTCCTTGCGTTCTTGGGCAGAGCAGGAGCCCATACCAAGCTGTGATACAACCAGAAAGAATGTTTCTATGGTGCATCTCGAAAAGTTATGATAAATGGAGGGTCATTGATGAAGCAACTGAAGATGGTTGCGCCTAGGACACCACCCTGAGTGACTCCTGCACTGATGTCCTGGAGCTGAAATGACTAACCTCAAATCAGCACAACCATCTTCCTTTGTGCCAAGTCTGACTCCAACTAACAGAGTGTTTTCCCCCTGATTCCCATTGACTCTAGTTTTGCTGGGGCTCTTTGATGTCACACTTGATCAAACATTATCTTGATGGAATACTCACCCTTTACACTGAAGAAGCTCAACACCATCCAGGACAAAGAAACTCGCTTGATTGGCACACCATTCACAAACTACAACTTTCACTCTTTCCACCACCTTAGGTGACAACTCCCAAACCCAGGACCACTGACGCACCAACACCTGGAAGTACCCCCCTAAGCCCCATACCTTCCTGACTTGGAACTATAAACCATTCCTGCACCGTCACTCAGTTAAAATCCTTCACACTGACCCTCAGAACAAAGTCTCTGACAGTTCAGCGTCCCTCAGTACTGACCCTCTGACAAATTCACTGTGGTTTAATAAATAATTGCCAAGGAGCTGTGGTCAGGGAGAGAGCTCATGAGAAGGACAAGAGCAGCAGAAACCTTGGAATGCCTCCTTCTGCAGATTCCCCTCCAAATCACTCACCACCCTGACTTGGAAATATAACACTGTTCCTTCACTGTCACTGGATCAAAATCCTGGAACTCCTTCCCTAACAGCACTGTGGGTGTACCTACACTTAAGGGACTGCAGAGGTTCAGGAAGGCAGCTCACCATCACATTCTCAAGGGGCAATTAGCGATGGGCTAATGCTGGTCTAACTGGCGATGCCCATGAATAAAAAAACAAACATTATCAAAAGGGATTTTCCGGTTTCAGCGTGTTGTTGTTTTTGGGATCTTGCTGTGTTGAATTCAGCTGCCAGTTTACAATAGTAATTAAACTTCAAAAATACTCAATTGACCACCAAGCACCCTGGCCAATCTAGGGATGTTGTTTATTTCTTCTCACCATTACCTGAAGCATCCAAATCTTGACAGTTTGTTTAAAATCAGATTTCCTTTCAATTTCTTTTTTCTCATTTTTCCAGTCATCCCATTCCCACACTCCGATCCTCAGCCAAATCCTCAGAACAGGTCAATTTATTCTCAGCCAATGGCAAGCGGTGTTGGAGCTGACTTAGCCAATGGCAGGCAACGTCTGAAAACAGGCTCAGCCAATGGTAGGTGGTGTTCTGTTGACCTGTGGGTGATGGGGTGTCCATGCTCTGGGGAAACAGTCTGGTCCCAGACCCATGTTGCCTGGGGGAACAGTCTGGTTCCAGTCCCATGTTGTCTCGGGGAACAGTCTGGTCCCAGACCCATGTTGTCTCGGGGAACAGTCTGGTTCCAGTCCCATGTTGTCTCGGGGAACAGTCTGGTTCCAGCCCCATGTTGTCTGGGGGAACAGTCTGGTTCCAGTCCCATGTTGTCTGGGGGAACAGTCTGGTTCCAGTCCCTTGTTGTCTGGGGGAACAGTCTGGTTCCAGCCCCTTGTTGTCTGGGGGAAGAGTCTGGCTGCAGTCCACTTTGATGCAGAGACTGATTTTGCAGCACTGTCTTGTTGGACAGATTCTGTTTAGCTCCAGTTCTGATGCCAGTGACATCCTTATCATCTTCCTGATTGGAGTGTGTCCCACTAATTATTCAGCAAGTACCCAGAGGAATAGAAGGAGCTCACAATCTGCCAACACTCTTATTATCCACTCGCATGTATAATTAGCCCCGACACCTTTGTTGAAGCAGCTGAGATTTTCTCCAGTGAGATGTCTGCTTTTCAGCCGTTGCCCTGAAGTAAAGACTTGATTTGATTTTTGATTGTTCTGCATTTCGCTGCCTCTCTGTGTTTCATACACAATGCTTTAAGGGCAGTTTGTCTGCTCCACACAGCATGTGTTGACTCAACTCCAATCTGGTGAGCTGACTGCAACCTTAATGACTCTTAATTAAACATTCACCTCACTGTTACTGAGAATTAATTGTGCAAAAGTTATAAGAAATAATTCCCATTTCTTTAAAGCATTTCAAAATCTGGGAAGGTCTTAAAGTGCTTTTAAGTATGTTTGATGTGTTGTCACTTTATTTATTCTTTCACAGGATGTGGGCATCGCTGGCTAGACCAGCATTTACTGCCCAGCCTTAATTACCCTTCAGAAGGTGGCACTGAGTTGCCTTCTTGAACCACTGCAGGTAAACCCACAGTACTATTAGGGAGGGAGTTCCAGAATTTTGACACAGAGACAGTGAAGGAAAAGTGATAAGTTTCCAATCAGGATGGTGAGTGACTCGGAGGAGAACCTTCAGGTGGTGGTGTTCCCAGGTATCTGCTGCCCTTGCCCTTTCAGATGGTAGTGGTCAGGGGTTTGGAAAGTGGTGTTGAAGGAACGTTGTTGAGTCTTTTTGGATCTGCACTCGTCCAGGCAAGTGGAGAGTATTCCATCACACTCCTTACTTGTGTCCTGTAGATGCTGCACAGGCTTTGCGGAGCCAGGAGGTTTCCTAGCCTCTGACCTGCTCGTGCAGCCACAGTATTTATATAGCTAGTCCAATTCAGTTACTAGTCAATGGGAACTACAGGATATTGATAGTGGTGGATTTTGCGATGGTAATGCCTTTGAATGTCAAGGTGTGATGCTTAGATCCTCTCTTGTTGGAGATGGTCATTGCGTGAAACATGTGTGGTGTGAATGTTACTTGCATTTGTACACTGAAAAATCCCATGAAGAGCAATGTGATCATGAGCGGAAAATAAGTTATAGTGAAGTTGTTTGGGGATAAATATTGAACAGGACGCCAGCATCCATCCAATACAGTGGATGGATTGTCGGTTTCATGCCTAAACTGAAAGACAGCACAGTCGAAAGTACTGATCCTCTGACAATGCTGCACTCCCTCAGTACTGACCCTCTGACAGTGCGGCACTCCCTCAGCACTGACCCCCTGACAGTGCAGCACTCCCTCAGTACTGACCCTCTGACAGTGCGGCACTCCCTCAGCACTGACCCTCTGACAGTGTGGCACTCCCTCAGCACTGACCCTCTGACAGTGCGGCACTCCCTCAGCACTGACCCTCTGACAGTGCGGCACTCCCTCAGTACTGACCCTCTGACAGTGCGGCACTCCCTCAGTACTGACCCTCTGACAGTGCGGCACTCCCTCAACGCTGACCCTCTGACAGTGCGGCACTCCCTCAGTACTGACCCTCTGACAGTGCGGCACTCCCTCAGCACTGACCCTCTGACAGTGCAGCACTCCCTCAGCACTGACCCTCTGACAGTGCGGCACTCCCTCAGTACTGACCCTCTGACAGTGCGGCACTCCCTCAGCACTGACCCTCTGACAGTGCGGCACTCCCTCAGCACTGACCCTCTGACAGTGCGGCACTCCCTCAGCACTGACCCTCTGACAGTGCGGCACTCCCTCAGTACTGACCCTCTGACAGTGCGGCACTCCCTCAGCACTGACCCTCTGACAGTGCGGCACTCCCTCAGCACTGACCCTCTGACAGTGCGGCACTCCCTCAGCACTGACCCTCTGACAGTGCGGCACTCCCTCAGTACTGACCCTCTGACAGTGCGGCACTCCCTCAGCACTGACCCTCTGACAGTGCGGCACTCCCTCAGCACTGACCCTCTGACAGTGCGGCACTCCCTCAGTACTGACCCTCTGACAGTGCGGCACTCCCTCAGTACTGACCCTCTGACAGTGCGGCACTCCCTCAACACTGACCCTCTGACAGTGCGGCACTCCCTCAGTACTGACCCTCTGACAGTGCGGCACTCCCTCAGTACTGACCCTCTGACAATGTGGCATTCCCTCAGCACTGACCCTCTGACAGTGTGGCACTCCCTCAGTACTGACCCTCTGACAGTGCGGCACTCCCTCAGTACTGACCCTCTGACAGTGCGGCACTCCCTCAGTACTGACCCTTTGACAGTGTGGCACTCCATTCTGTTGATGTACTCAATGTCACGGACATGCTGAAAATAATTTAAAGGAACAGAATCCACTCCCATGAGTTCTCTGCTTCTGTCTCACTGGTCACTGTTCAGTAAACTGCTCTTTTTGGGAATTGTGGCAACGTGGGATTTGTAAGACTGGTGAATGTTATCAGGCAAAGAGCCAGAAAATTTCTCTTTAATCCGAACCAAAGAATATCCCAAATGTAATAAAGGAACATTTAAATCCAGTTGGATAATATTCTGGTGATGAAACTCAATAACTTCATTAAACTCAGGAAAGCAGCTTCATTGCGATTCTCTGAGGTTTCAGTTCAGTAATATATGCAATCATGTCTTTTGGGTAGAATCTGTTACTGTGAGCATTTTATAGATCAGACTGCAATCTATAAAGTACAATTATCTCCTCATTGATTTCCTGTAATGATTTCACTCTGATCATTCTTCCTGCTAGAAGCTGTTTAATGTTTAATGATGGTGATCTATTCATTGGCTCTCTCACTCTCCAATCAGCAAATGGAAATCAGCCTCCTTCCCAGACTGGTTACTCACACAGTCCAGAAACAGGCCATTCGGCCCAACATCTCCATGCTGTTCTTTCTGCTCCACACAATCCCCCTCCCACTCACCACCCCCTCTCCCTTCATCTCATCCCATCAACGTATCCTCCAATTTGCTGTTCCGTCTGGGTCAGTATTCCTGCTGATTGATTTACAAAGCTGATATTTTGTTTGTGTATTTCTTCAGTGATCAATAACAGACAGCCAGGGGCAGCGATAAAGGTCTTGCCACACTGATGGTTCAGGCAGCTGCTCGCTCACTGCCAGTTAAACACACTCTGTTCCAGCATTTATATTCCCCTCGCCTGAACTCATCATCTTTAACTGGATCTGACACACAGAATGATGAGTGGGAGAATGAGGGGGAATAACCACTTTATTCAAAGGCTGGAGGGCAGCATGAGGAAAATCATAGAATCAAACAGCACAGAAGGCCATTCAGCCCCATTCTGCCCCTCTATCTCCTTGAATGAACCACATTGAAAATCTTCCCCCTCTGGTTCTTTTCCCAATTCTCTTCAATCTGTGTCCCTCTGCTTCCCCACCCTCCTGTCACTGCAAACGCTTTCTCCTTATTTTCTCTCCTGGACTGCAGGATTTTGGACACATCTATTACAGTGAAAGGAACAGAATATTCCAGCTAAGATCTAACCAGTGATTAATATAAGGTCTTTGCTTTAGAAAAGAGAGGGAATGAAGGATCCTCCAGTTAAAGTGGAGTCTGTACGGGACAATTAATGTGGAGCTTCCCCCCGTGATATAAATCACTGTCAGAATTTGCAATGAGTGAGATTGGGCTCCAATCACTCACTGACCCTCATCGATTTCTACTTCCCTCCGAGTCCCGGCTCATTTCCCTGATATTGAACTAAAGATTAACCACATCCTCCAACACGGAACTCTGTCACCCTAATTAACCCAAATTAAACATTCAATCACTCTATCTAACTGTGGATTCAATGTTGGAAAAACCCAGTCAGTTTAAAATGATGGAAATGCAGATTCTCTTTTATTGCCCAGCCTGCATTTTCCAAAACTGGCCGTGTGTGCGGAGATCGATACAGTTCTCAATCTCTCAACAATTTCCCACTAAATGGGTCCTCCCAGCAACTTGCTGCTGTGTTAAGGGGAACAACTCTCCCTGTTAAAGCCAAACCACCCTCATTACAGAAAGCCAAGGAGATTGTTTCTTCAGTAAGAACCGATTGAAGAGAATCATCTGATCAAAATTAAACCTTGACACCGGGGGAAAAGACTTGCAGCTGAGGCAGAAAGTGCTGGGTTCATCTCCCTCTTCCCCAGTACTGAGGGAGTGCCGCACTGTCGGAGGGTCAGTGTTGAGGGAGCGCTGCACTGTCGGAGGGTCAGTGCTGAGGGAATGCCGCACTGTCGGAGGGTCTGTGCTGAGGGAGCGCCGCACTGTCGGAGGGTCAGTGCTGAGGGAGCGCCGCACTGTCGGAGGGTCAGTGCTGAGGGAGCACCACACTGTCGGAGGGTCAGTACTGAGGGAGTGCCGCACTGTCAGAGGGTCAGTGCTGAGGGAGCGCCGCACTGTCGGAGGGTCAGTGCTGAGGGAGCGCCGCACTGTCGGAGGGTCAGTGCTGAGGGAGCACCACACTGTCGGAGGGTCAGTACTGAGGGAGTGCCGCACTGTCGGAGGGTCAGTGCTGAGGGAGCGCCGCACTGTCGGAGGGTCAGTGCTGAGGGAGTGCCGCACTGTCGGAGGGTCAGTGCTGAGGGAGTGCCACACTGTCGGAGGGTCAGTGCTGAGGGAGCACCACACTGTCGGAGGGTCTGTGCTGAGCTGCAACGAGCTGCTGTCTGCCCTCTCAGGTGAATATAGTCGGTCCCAAGACACCATTTCAAAGAAGAATGTGGAATTTGGATTTTCTGGACAATAATTTCCCCTCAATCAATGTAAAATGTGTCATCACGTTCTATTCCAGTTCAGGCAAGGGGGGGGTAGTTATAGGACGGATGTCAGGGGTAGGTTCTTTACCCAGAGGGTGGTGAGGGATTGGAATGCCCTGCCTGCTGCAGTTGTAGATGCGCCTAGTTTGGGGGTGTTTCAGAGATCCGTGGATAGGTTTATGGATGGAAAGGGATTGGTTTAGGTTAGTGGGTCATTGCTTTTTTAATTGGTCGGCGCAACATCATGGGCCGAAGGGCCTGTTCTGCGCTGTAATGTTCTATGTTCTATGTGTAAATTATTTGTTAGATTTCCTGTATTTGATCAGCGATTCTCCTTCTGAAAGCTGCTCATTGGCTGTAGTGTGTTTTGGGAGATTAGAATCATAGAGTCATAGAGGTTTACAGCATGGAAACAGGCCCTTCAGCCCAACCTGTCCATGCCATCCTTTTTTTTAAAGCCCCTAAGTTAATCCCAATTGCCCGCATTTCCCCATATCCCTCTATACCCATCGTGTCCATGTAACTGTCTAAATGCTTTTTAAAAGACAAAATTGTACTCGTCTCTACTACTACCTCTGGCAGCTTGTTCCAGACACTCACCACCCTCTGTGTGAAAAAATTTCCCCTCTGGGCACTTTTGTATCTCTCCCCTCTCACTTTAAACCTATGCCCTCTAGTTTTAGACTCCGCTACCTTTGGGAAAAGATATTGACTATCTAGCCGATCTGTGCCCCTCATTATTTTATAGACCTCTATAAGATCACCCCTCAGCCTCCTACACTCCAGAGAAAAACGTCCCAGTCTATCCAGCCTCTCCTTATAACTCAAACCATCAAGGCCCAGTAGCATCCCTGTAAATCTTTTTCGCACTCTTTCTAGTTTAATAATGTCCTTTCTATATTAGGGTGACCAGAATTGCAAGAATTCCAAGAGTGGCCTTATCAATGTCTTGTACAATTTCAACAAGACATCCCAACTCCTGTATTCAGTGTTCTGACCAATGAAACCAAGCATGCTGAATGCCTTCTTTACCACTCTGTCCACCTGTGACTCCCCTGTCAAAGAGTTAAGAACATGTATCCCTAGATCTCTTTGTTCTGTAACTCTCCCCAGTGCCTACCATTAACTGAGTAAGTCCTGCCCTGGTTCAATCTACCAAAATACATGCCTCACATTTGTCTAAATTAAATGCCATCTGCGATTCGTCAGCCCACTGGCTCAATTGATCAAGATCCTGTTGCAATCTGAGATAATTTTCTCTACTGTCCACTATGCCACCAATCTTGCAAACTTACTAAACATGCCTCCTAAAGTTTCAACCAAATCATTAATATGACTGACAAATAACAATGGGCCCAGCACTGATCCCTGAGGCCTCCAGTTTGAAAAACAACCCTCTACAACCACCCTCTGGCTCCTGTCCAATGCCGGCATCTCCACATTCTGTCAAGAAACCAATTATTTTTCCATTTAGATACGTCACCCTGGATCCCAAGAGGTTTAACTTTATCAACAGCCTACCATGTGGTACCTTGTCAAAGGTCTTGCTAAAGTCCATGTAGACAACATCAACTGCACTGCCCTCATCTACCTTCTTGGTTACCTCTTGAAAAAACTCAATCAAATTTGTGAGACAATTTGCTACACAAAAGTCATGCTGACAGTGCCTAATCAGTCCTTATATCTCTAAATGCCTGTTGATCCTGTCTCTCAAAATACCTTCTAACAATTTACCCATCACAGATGTGAGGTTCACTGGCCTGTAGTTCCCAGGCTTTTCCCTGCAGCCCTTTTTAAACAAAGACACAACATTTGCCACTCTCCAATCTTCAGCACCTCACCTGTGACTATCGTGACATGCGAGATTGGGCAAACTGGGTTTGTTCTCCCTGGAAAGATGGAGGATGAGGGATGACCTAATAGAGGTGTATTAAATTGTGAAAGGCATAGATAGGGTGAACAATGGGAAACTTTTTCCCAGGTCGGAGGTGACGAACACAAGGGGCCACAGGTTCAAGGTGAGGGGGACAGGTGTCAGAGGGATGTATTTTACACAGAGGGTGGTTGGGGCCTGGAATGTACTGCCAAGCAAGGTGGTTGAGGCGGACACGCTGGGATCATTTAAGACTTATCGAGATAGCCACATGAGCAGACTGGGAATAGAGGGATACAAATGAATGGTCTAGTTGGGCGCATGAGCGGCGCAGGCTTGGAGGGCCGAAGGGCCTGTTCCTGTGCTGTACTATTCTTTGTTCTTTGTTCTTATCAATGATACAAATATCTTGGCTAGGGGACCCGCAATTTCTTCCCTTGCCTTCCATAATGTCCTGGGATACACTTCATCAGGTCCCAGGGATTTATCTATCTTGATGCGCTTTAAGACTTCCAGCACCACCTCCTCAAGACATCACTATTTATTTCCCCAAGTTCCCTAACGCCCATGCTTTTCTCAACAGTAAATACTGATGAGAAATATTCATTTCGAATCTCACCCATCTCTTGTGGATCTGCACATAGATCACCTTGTCTATGGAAGTTGGATCAGGAATTGGCTATCAGATAGGAGACAGAGGGTGGTGGTGGATGGTAAATATTCATCATGGAGTACAGTTACGAGTGGTGTGCCTCAGGGATCTGTTTTGGGGCCACTGTTGTTTGTAATTTTTATTAATGATCTGGATGAGGGTATAGTTGGGTGGATTAGTAAATTTGCTGATGACACCAAAATTGGAGGTGTGGTAGATTGTGAGGAAGGGTGTCATAGTCTGCAGGGAGACTTAGATAGGTTGCAGAGCTGGGCCGAGAGGTGGCGGATGGAATTTAATGCGGAGAAGTGTGAGGTAATTCACTTTGGTAGGAGCAACAGATGTGTCGAGTATAGGGCTAACGGGAGGACTTTGAATAGTGTGGATGAACAGAGGGATCTAGGTGTGTGTGTACATAGATCCCTGAAAGTTGGGAATCAAGTAGATAAGGTTGTTAAGAAGGCGTACGGTGTCTTGGCGTTTATTGGTAGGGGGATTGAATTTAGGAGTCGCAGTGTAATGTTGCAACTGTACACTACTCTAGTGCGGCCGCACTTGGAGTACTGTGTGCAGTTCTGGTCCCCGCATTACAAGAAGGATGTGGAGGCGTTGGAGAGGGTGCAGAGGAGGTTTACTAGGATGTTGCCTGGTATGGTGGGGAGGTCCTATGAGGAGAGACTGAGGGATTTAGGGTTGTTTTCGTTGGAAAGAAGGCGGCTAAGAGGGGATCTTATTGAAACATATAAGATGATTAGAGGTTTAGATAGGGTGGATAGTGATAGCCTTTTTCCTCGGATGGAGAAAGCTAGCACGAGGGGGCATGGCTTTAAATTAAGGGGGGGTAGCTACAGGACGGATGTCAGGGGTAGGTTCTTTACCCAGCGGGTGGTGAGGGATTGGAATGCCCTGCCTGCTGCAGTTGTAAATGCGTCTAGTTTGGGGGCGTTTAAGAGATCTCTGGATAGGTTTATGGACGAAAAGGGATTGGTATAGGCTAGTGGGTCATTGTTTTTGTAACTGGTCGGCGCAACATCGTGGGCCGAAGGGCCTGTTCTGCGCTGTAATGTTCTATGTTCTATGTTCTATGTCGATCCTTAAGAGGCCCTATTCTCCCCCTTGTTACTCTTTTGCCCTTTATGTATTTGTAGAAGCTCTTTGGATTCTCCTTCGCCTTACCTGCCAGAGCAATCTCATTTCCCCTTTTTACCCTCCTGATTTCTCACTTAACTTGCTCCTACACTCACTATAATCTTCAGGGGATTCACTTGATCCCAACTGCCTATGCATGTCATGTGCCTCTTTCTTCTCTTTGACCAGGGCCTCAATATCTTGAGTCATTCAGTCTGCCAGCCTTGCCCTTCACTTTAAGAGGAATATGTTTACCCTGAACCCTTACCAGACATCCTGTTGCCTTCCCACAGATTCCCCCAATTATCTTTTGAAAATTCCTGCCTGACACCATCAAAATTGGCCTTGCCCCAATTTAGAGTTTTAACTTTTGGGCCGGAGATTACTTTTGGAATTTGATCATTTCTCTGTGGACAGAGCGGCGCGGTAGCACAGTGGTTAGCACTGTTGCTTCACAGCTCCATGATCCTGGGTTCGATTCCCGGCTCAGGTCACTGTCTGTGTGGAGTTTGCATATTCTCCTCATGTTTGCATGGGTTTCCTCTGGGTAGTCCGATTTCCTCCCACAGACCAAAGATGTGTGGGTTAGGTTGATTGGCCATGGTAAGAAATTGCCCCTTAGTGTCCAGGGATTAGTGAGTGGAATATGGGGGTAGGGCTTGGGTGGGATTGTGTACAGTGCAGACTCAATGGGCCGAACGGAGTTGAGGAGGAACTTCTTCACTCAAAGGGTGGTGAATCTCTGGAATTCTCTGCCCGTTGAAGTGGTGGAGGCTGCCTCGCTAAATATTTTTAAGAAGCGGGTTGATGGGTTCTTGATAAGAGAGGGGATTAAGGGTTATGGGGAGAGGGCGGGAAAGTGGAACTGAGCCACAACAGATCAGCCATGATCTTATTGAATGGCGGGGCAGGCTCGAAGGGCTAGATGGCCTACTCCTGCTCCTATTTCTTTTATGTTCTTATGTTCTTATGAACGGCCTCTTTCTGCACTGTAGGGTTCTATGATTCTATAAGATTTCCACTAGAATCACAGTTGGATCTGAGTGACCTGTCTTCACAAAGTTTAAATTGGGGAGGGGCGCAGAAAGTATTTAATACCCTTGTAACTGTTCCCCATTGCCCTCTCACACCCTTTTCCTACAGGACTGAAGGCCATGTCTTCATTGCAAGGAGAAGCCATTATTACAGAGTGTGATCCCAATCAGGTACAATGTCAGTCACTATGTGTTCTCTGAGAGTTCATTCCCGGGCTTCTCCTGGTCTTAGAATAAACTTCTTTCTAATAACTGTAGCATTGTGTTCATTATCTGGTGTCTATTTGAATAGGCAGCTTTAATTAAGGGGCTGACAGGTTTAATCAGAAACATAATTTGACTTTATTCAAGTTATTTTTTATTGAATCTGATTTGAATTGTGAGAACATTTCAAAATGTATTATTTTACATTTGTAATAAGTGCTGGCTGACCAGCATTTACTACCAATTCCTAATTGCCCTCAAGAAGGTGCTGGTGAACTGCCTTCTTGAACCACTGCAATCCATATGGTGTAGGTACACCCACAGTGCTGTTAGGGAGGGAGTCCCAGGAGTTTGACCCAACGGCAGTGATGTTATAGCAAGGGGTTTCCACGTCATGATGGGAGTGGCTTAGCAGCGAGCTTGGAACATCTGTAATATTGTGGATAGTATTGGTCTCTTTATTTCAGGAAGGATATTACAAGCAGTTCAGAGAAGGTTTGCTGGACTAATACCAGGAATGGATGGTTTGTCTTTTGAGGAAAGGTTTGAGAAGTTAGATTTGTATCCAATGGAGTTTAGAAGAATAAAAATGGACTTACTTAAACCTTTAAGATGCTGAGGGGATATTGCTAGGGTGAATGTGGAGAAGATGTTTCCACTTGTGGGGGTATCTAGGGCTCACTGTTTAAAAATAAAGGACTGTTCATTTAAGATGGAGATGAGAAGAAATGTTTTCTCCCAGAGGGCTGGGACTCTCTGGAACTCTGTTTCTCAAAGGGCAGTGGAAGCAGGGTCTTTGGATAATTTTAGGGCAGAGCTAGACAGATTTTAATTTACAAGTGGGTGAAAGGATCGGCTGAAAGACACAGCCAGGTCAGCAATGGTCATATTGAATGGCAGAGCAGGCTCCAAGGGCCAAGTGGCCTCCTGCGGCTCCCAATTCGTATGTTCATATGTATGTAGGGAACATATGTATGTTCATATGTTCATATGTAGGGAAAGGGCTTTGTCAAAGGCAGATCGTGCCTTACGAGCCTGGTTGAGTTTTTTGAAGATGTGACTAAACACATTGATGAAGGAAGAGCAGTAGATGTGGTTTATATGGACTTCAGCAAGGAATTTGATAAGGTCCCCCATGCAAGACTTATAGAAAAAGTGAGTGGGCATAGGATCCGAGGAGACATTGCTTTGTGGTTCCAGAACCGGCTTGCCCACAGAAGGCAGAGAGTGGTTGTGGATGGGTCTTTTTCTGCTTGGAGTCGGTAACCAGTGGAGTGCCCCAGGGATCTGTTCTGGAACCCTTGCTGTTTGTGATTTTTATAAATGACCTGGATGAAGAAGTGGAGGGATGGGTTGGTAAGTTTGCCGATGCTACGAAGGTTGGAGGTGTTGTGGATAGTTTGGGATGTCAGAAGTTGCAGCGAGACATAGGTAGGATCCAAGACTTGGTGGAGAAGTGGCAGATGGACTTCCACCCGGATAAGTGTGTGGTGGTTCATTTTAGCAGGTCAAATGGGATGAAGGAATGTAATATTAAGGGGAGAATTCTTCGCAGTGTGGAAGATCAGAAGGATCTTGGGGTCCGGGCTCAAATCAGCTTCGCAGATAGAGGATATGGTTAAGAAGGCATATGGTATACTGGCCTTCATCAATCGAGGAATTGAGTTTAGGAGTCAGGAGGTAATGCTGCAACTTTGTAAGACCCTGGTCAGACCCCAGTGCTCAGTTCCGGTCGCCTCATTACAGGAAGGACGTGGAAGCCATTGAAAGGGTGCAGAGGAGATTTACAAGGATGTTGCCTGGATTGGGTGGCATGCCTTATGAGGATAGGTTGAGAGAGCTCGATCTTTTCTCCTTAGAGAGATGAAGGATGAAGGGTGACCTGATAGAGGTGTATAAGATGTTGAGAGGTATTGATCAGGTGGATTCTCAGAGGCTTTTTCCCAGGGTTGAAATGGTTGTCACAAGAGGACACAGGTTTAAGGTGCTGAGGAGTAGGTACAGAGGAGATGCCAGGGGTAAGTTTTTCACTCAGAGGGTGGTGGGTGAGTGGAATCGGCTGCCGTCGGTGGTTGTGGAGGCGGATTCAATAGGGTCTTTTAAGAGACTTCTGGATGAGTACATGGCACTTAGTAGGATTGAGGGTTATAGGTAGAGATGTTCGGCGCAACCTGTGGGCTGAAGGGCCTGTTTGTGCTGTGGTTTTTCTATGTTCTATGAACATATTCATGGTGCAGTTAGAAATAAACCACATTGCTGAGGCTCTGGAGTCCCATGTAGGCCAGGCTAGGTAAGGACCCCTCACCACTAACCCAGGACAGAGAGTGACAGGGTGTGCTGATTTTAAGAGCGTTTCATTCAATTCTCCAAATGGAGAGTAGCTTAATCTGTGAACAAACACATGACGTTTGTCTTGTGATTCACTCGGTAGAAATCAGTTAAAGCTGCATATGGATGTAAGCAGAATGAAATGTCTGCATCTCGTCAGCATTCATTTGTGCGTATATGTTTATTATGTTCAGTAACGGTTGTTAAAAATAAATTTTCACTCAGTACTTTTAAGTGGATCACACTAATGGAAGTGGCCTACAGCGCCCCCTAACAGTCATCACATTGTTGGACAACGTATGCAAGAAGAAAATATTGGGTGCTTTTGATAAAGGGATGGCAATAATCACGAATGATATTAAATTTCCATATAAACTCAAAATCAGATTCACAATAGCAGATTGTATGAGGAGTCCATAGAATGTTTTTGAGACAGTTTTTTAGAGCAGCAGGTTCTGGAACCAACCAAAGAGCAGGTTATATTGGAGTGTGTAATCATAGAATCCTACAGTGCAGAAGGAGGCCATTTGGCCCATCAATTCTGCAAGGACCACAATCCCACTCAGATCCTTTCCCCATTTCCCGTTGTATTTACCCTAGCTAGTTCCCCTGATGCTAATTGGCAATCTGGCATGGCCAATCTGCCTAACCTGCATATTTTTGGCCTGTGGGAGGAAACTGAAGCACCCAGTGGAAACCCACACAGACTTGGGGAGAATGTACAAACTCCACACTGACAGTGACCCGAGCCGGGAATTGAACCTGGGTCCTTGGCACTGTGAGGCAGCAGTGCTAACATTGTGTAATGTGATCAGATTAATTAATGATTTTGGAGTAAAGGCACCCCCAGGTAGCAGCAACCACAGTATGATTGAATTTTACACTCAGTTTGAAAGGGAGAAGAGTGGGTCTAAGACTAGTATGTTAAATTTAAATAAAGCCAACTTTGTGGGCACGAAAGCCCAGTCATCTGAAGTGAACTGGGACACTGGGCGCGGGGTGGGGTGGAGGGGGTGGGAGGAGGTAGATCAGCAGAGAGGCAGTGGCAGACATTTAAGAGGATATTTCAGAATACTCAAAAATAAGAATATTTCTACTATAAAGAAAAGTTCTAAGAGAACCCATTATCTGTGATTAACTAAAGAAGTTGAAGAAAGTATCAAGTTTAAAGAAAAAGCATGTAACCGTGTAAAGGTGAGTGGCAGGACAGATGATTGGTCAGAATATAAAGGACAACAGAGAATGACTGAAAGGTTAACTAGGATAAAGGAATTAGAGGTTAAGAGGAAGCTGTCTGGAAATGTAAAAACTGAGAGTTCCTACAGGGATTTCAAAAGGAAAAGCAGAAATCAAGTGTTGGCTCTCTAGAGAGTGAGAATGGGGAGTTAATGGTAAACATTAAGGATGAAATGAACAAACCTTTTGCTTCTGTCTTCACGATAGAAGGTACAGAAAACATTCCAGTAATAGCTGTAAATCAGGAGGTGGAGGGGAGAGAGGAACTTGGTGAAATTATAATCATGAGAGAAGTGGTTTTGAACAAACTGATGAAGTGTGGGCTGAAGTGTCTCTGGGTCCAGATGGACTTCATCCTGAGGCTGTAAAAAGGGTAGCTAATGAAGTGATGGATGCAGTGGTGTTCATTTTCCAAAATTCCCTATAGGCTGGATTGAACATTGGCTGGCTGGCAGTAACCAATGAATATCAGCGGTAGGGAAACAATTAGAGAAACTTATGAAGGAGAGCATCTATCTCCACTTGGAGAGGCAAAGCTTGGTCAGGGATAATCAGCATGGGTTCGTCAGAGGGAGGCCACGCCCAACAAATCTGATTGAATTTTTTGTGTAGATGAGGGTAGTGCGGTCGATGTAGTTTATATGGATTTCAGCAAAGCCTTTGACAAGGTTCCACATGGGAGACTTGTAAAGAAGGTAAATTTACATGGGAGACAGGGTAATTTGATAAAGTGGATTCAAAATTGGCTCAGTTGTAGGAGACAGAGGGTAATGACAGAAGGTTGCTTTAGTGACTGGAAGCCAGTGTCCAGTGGGGAACACAGGGACCCCTATTCATCATTTATATAAATGACATTGATGACTATATGAGGAGTAGGATTAGTCAGTTTGCGGATAGATTGGCCGGGTGGTTAACAGTGAGGGAGAGTGTGTTGGGTTACAAGAAGATATGGACGTAAAAGTCAAATGGGCAGATAAGTGGCAGGTGGAATTTTATCCTGAAAAGTATGAGGTGGTAAATTTTGGAAGGAGTAATTTGAATAGAAAGTATTCAGTGAAAGGCAGGATACTTGAGAGCTATGTGGAACAAAGAGATGATGATGATGGAGCAGTGCTCCAAAAGCTTGTGCTACCAAATAAATCTGTTGTTGTTTAACCTGGTGTTGTGGATCAGGTCCCACAGGGGTCTGTGTTGGGCCTTAACCTTTTACGATTTATGTCAATGCCTTAGACAAGGGAGTGAAGGCACAGTCGAGAAATTTGTAGATGACGCAGATATCGATAGGGAAGTATTTTTTGAAGAGGACACAAGGAGGTTGCTGATGGGTACCAATTGGGTTGAGTGAGTGGGTAAAAATCTGGCAAGTGGTGTATAATGTGGGAAAATGTGAAGCTATTCACTTTGGTAGGAAGAATAAAAAAGAGTTTTACTTAAACAGAGAATAGCTGCAGAATTCTGAGGTGTGGAGGGATCTGGGTGTTCCAGTGCTTGAGTCACAGAATGTTAGCGTGCAGGTACAGCAAGGAATCAAGAAGGCTAATGGAACATTATCTTTATTACAAGAGGAATTTAACATAAAAATAAGGATGTTGTTCTTCAGTAATACAGAGCATTGGTGAGTCCACATCTTGAATATTGTGAGCATTTAGGTCTCATTTGCAGAAGGATGTAAATGTGCTGGAGGAGGTTCAGACTCAATTGATACCCGAGAATGAGTGAATTATTTTACGAGGAAAGTTTGGACAGACTAGGCTTGTTTCACTGGAGTTTAGAAGAATGAGGAGTGACCTGATTGAAGGTATTGACAAGGATGGAAAGGATGTTACCTCCTTTGGGGAAGTCCAGAACTAGGGGCCGCTAATTTATAATTAGGGGTTGCCCTTTTAGAGCAGAGATGAGAATATTTTTCTCTGAGTATTGTGTGACTTTGGAATCATGTTCCTCAGAAGACGGTGGAGGCGGGGTGACTGAATATTTTAAAGGTGGAGATAGATCGATTCTTGTTAGGCGAGGGGATCAAAGGTTATTGGGGTTGGATGGAAATGTGGAATTCAGAACACAAATCAGCTATGATCTTATTGAATGTTGGAGTAGACTTGGAAAGCTGAATGGACTACTCCTACTGCCATTTTGTATGCTCATAAAAATTGGGCATGAACAAGCTGTTAGGATGGCTGCCATAAATCATGTGACTTTTGGCATTTGGACTATAGACAGTATCAAATCTCCAGTGAAGACTTAATTAAATATGAACATACGCTGAAGTTGCCTCACAGTCACAGTAGAATTCACACACCTCTTTGTTTAAAGATGGACTAACAGTAAAGACAATAGAGGCTCCAGACTGACTGTCTCCATGTTTCTCACTGAGCAAAAGTGAAGATTGAATCACAATGGCTCCTATCAATGTCCCATTCTATCACAATGACCGCCCCCCTCCAAACCAGACTGGCTGGGCTTCAGGGGTGTTAACCCAGTGGTCATGTGATTGAAGCTAGTTTCAGGGATTGCATTCTTATTAGCTCAGAACCCAGCAGATCTATTAGCACCATCAGATATCAGTGAGTCTGAGAGCCAGTCTCCAAAACTAGCTAAAAATCAAGCAGCCAGTTAACCTGATCCAGTTTCCAAGTTCACCTGAGAACCAACCTCCTAGGTATTTGACTATAAGAAACCTCATAATCTGATAGGAACCCTTCACTTTACAAGTCTCTAAATCATCAAATTCATTTAAGAAACCACAGGCCTGCCAGATGAAAGGAAGAAAATAATAAATCGGAGACTAAATTAATTGGAATCTGTAAAAGTGTACAATCTTTATCTGTGTTTGCATGGGCGTGTGTGACAAAATGGGTGATGTTGCATTATTTTATTATAATTATGTTGGATAAGTAATCTTTCTTTTAGAAACTCAAGAAAGCTTACTGCTGAATTATTTTATTGGAAACACATTCCAAGGTTAAGAAAAGAGAGACACATAAACATGGCTGCCTCCTTAGGCCCTAACATGTGTTTAATTGCCCTCAAATTATATTCACACAGAATAGCTCAAATTTGAATAACAGATGAATCTTGCTATTTCTCATTGTTATGAGGCAATGATGACACAAAGAAAATTACAGCACAGGAACAGGCCCTTCGGCCCTCCAAGCCTGCACCGACCATACTGCTCATCTGAACTAAAACCTCTGAACCTTCAGGGCTCATCCTTTTCATGTATTTGTCAAGATGCCCTTAAAAGTCACTTTCGTATCTGCTTCCACTAATGGTACACACAAATGGTATTCTCCGCTAACAGGATGCTGCCATCAAGCCAAAAAGATGTTCTGCCTATCACATAAATCGGTAATGTGCTGTATGAATTTCAATGCCGGTGTGATGCCGTGCATGTAAGCCGTACACCCCAACAACTGATGGACTGAATCAAACAGCGATTCCATTTGGCTGTTAACTATAGGCAGAGTGTTAATCAGACATCAACAGCCCAAAGTGTCCACAGTATCACATAGAACATAATGTCGAATACTAGATGTGATTTTGCAATCGGAAAGCACTTGCTGAACAATCCCGAGTGTGCTAAGAATTAAACTAACCATCAATTTAAGATTACCACTCAGGCTGACGTGAGCAGGCAGCATGGTAGCACAGTGGTTAGCATGACTGCCTCACAGTGCCAGGAACCTGGGTTCAATTTCAGATTTGGGTGGTTGTATGGAATTATAGAATAGAATCATAGAATCCCTACAGTACAGAAGGGCAGCCATTCAGCTCATCGAGCCTGCACACTGACCACAATCTCATGTAAGTCCTATTCCATAGAACCGTAGAACATTACAGCACAGAAACAGGCCTATTGCCCTTCTTGTCTCTGCTAAACCACTTTTTTGCCTAGTCCCACTGACCTGCACCTCAACCATATCCCCCCATACCCCATGTCATCCATCTACCTGTCCCCCCAATATTCCCTTTAAACATTTCCCCCTTCACCTTTAACCCATGTCCTCTGGTTTTTTCCTCCCCTAGCCTCAGTGGAAAAAGCCTGCTTGCATTCACTCTATCGATACCCATCAAAATCTTATACACCTCTATCAAATCTCCCCTCATTCTTCTACGCTCCAGGGAATAAAGTCCTAACCTATTCAATCTCTGTCTGTAGCTCAGCTTCTCAAGTCCCAGCAACATCCTTGTGAACCTTCTCTGCACTCTTTCAACCTGATTAATATCCTTCCTGTAATTAGGTGACCAAAACTGCACACAATACTCTAAATTCACCATAACATTCCAACTCTTATACTCAATACTTTGATTTAGAAAGGCCAATATTCCAAAAGCACTCTTTATGACATTCCCAACAAATCCTCTCCCAGTTCAATCTACTTTCACCGTATGTCTGACGTTCAGGAAATGGAATGATTGGAGGGGAAGTGATGAGCTGGGAGATGGACGATGAAGGCTGACTGAGACTCAGTGCGATGAGTGTTGTGAAAGCCAATCGGAGGGTCAACAGGCCCAGGCTTCGGCCTAGTCACTCACTCAGCCATTTGCTGCCTGGCCTGGAGGAATTTGACTCCAATTTCAGAGAGATTGAAACTTCTTTCACTGATAATGACCAATCAGCCGAGGTCCGGCAGCCTGAAGGAACGTTAATACTTTGGATGAATCGTCAACCTGGTGATGGAAAGCCAAATCAGGAAACATCCAGCATCACCCAGGAGCTGCCTGTTTCATCATTGCAGTAAATGCAGCTGTAAATCTCCCTGATTTATGGGACACAATGATAGATCCTGGCTCTCCGTGCAAGATTTCACAGCATTAACACTGAGCTGGGATCTTCATTCCAGGGAAGCTTTCCTCTCAAAATAGCTCCTCAGTGTCCATCACACACAGCAGCTCCACACTGACACACTCCCCGAGAGTGGGCTTGGGGCTGAGGGGAAGCAGAGGGATTGAGGGGAAAGGCTGATAGACTATTAAAGGCAGTACCCGAGGGGGTGGTGGTTGTTTTGGGGGGCGGGGGGGGGTGGGGCAAACTAAAATTCAACTGTTCAGGGGGGATGTCAAGAAGGCAAATGGAATGTTGGCCTTTTTCGCAAGGGGGATAGAATATAAAAGCAGGGAGGTCTTGCTGCAACTGTACAAGGCACTAGTGAGGCCGCAATTAGAGTACTGTGTGCGGTTTTGGTCCCCTTATTTGCGAAAGGGCATATTGGCTTTGGAGGGAGTACAGAGAAGGTTCACCAGGCTGATACCGGAGTTGAGAGGGTTAGCTTATGAGGAGAGACTGAATAGACTGGGTCTGTACTCGGAGTTTAGAAGGCTGAGAGTGGATCTTATCGAGACTTACAAGATAATGAAGGGGCTAGACAGGGTAGAGGCAGAGAGATTATTTCCACTTTGAAAGGAAACAAGAACTAGAGGGCACAACCTCAAAATAAGGGGGAGTCAATTTAGAACAGAGTTGAGGAGGAGCTTCTTCTCCCAGAGGGTAGTGAATCTTTGGAATTCTCTGCCCATTGAAGCAGTGGAGGCTACCTCGTTAAATGTGTTTAAGTCACAAGTAGATAGATTCCTGATCAATAAGGGGATTAAGGGTTATGGGGAGCAGGCGGGTAAGTGGAACTGAACCACCATCAGATCAGCCATGATCTTATTGAATGGCGGGGCAGGCTCGAGGGGCTAGATGGCCTCCTCCTGCTCCTATTTCTTATGTTCTTATGTCAGAAAGAATTCCTTCACACAAAGAAGAGTGGAAATCTGGAATGCAATTTCTAAAATGTCTATGGAGGCTGGAAGTTAATTGAAGCTTCAATACTGAGGTTTCTGGATCGTTGTTGGGGTCGACTATCATGGATTACAGAACAGAGACAGGTCAATGGAGTTCTGGTGAAGACCAGCTAACATCTGATTGAATTGTGGAACAGACTCAAAGGGCTGAATGGCCTCCTCCTGTTCCTGTGTAACAGACTCAAGGGGCTGAATGGTCTCTTGTTCCTATATCCCAATCCTGTCTGATCCCTCTGCTAAGATGGTGGGTGTTGGGTGTAAAACTGGAAACTGATCAAACTGCGAATCTCAGTGGGGGAGTTTCACGACTGACAGATTTGAGAATTGAACCCTCGCAATTCATCAGCATCTCTGGGGCTTCAGGAGAGATTCCCTGAAGATCTGCCAACACTAAACCAGGAACTGTCCTTCCCCCACCACCCCCCCACCCCCCAACCCATCAATCACACTGCTCTCAGCCACAATACATCTGACAGTCAGTCTGGGCACAGTAAGATCCCAATATCCTGTCCAGGTGTCGATGAGGAAACGGAGTGGAAGACAGTGTGTGGAGGGCGGACAGTGAGTGTGAGATTTCCCAGGAGAAGGAGAGAGACGGACAGAATGAGTGCAGAGAAACAGAGTGAAAGGCTGACTGAACCCATCGAGCAGAGTTTCACTGACTCAATGTCACGATGTGGGGGTGAAGTGGAGTTGATGACTTTCTCCTGCGTCAGTCTCTTTGTCCCATCCACACACAGGAATTCAGGATTCACACTGGATTGAGTCCGGGTCCCCGGGAGCGTTCAAGGCCGAGTTAGAAGGGCGGGGGGGTGGGGAGGGGGTTGGGGGGGGGGGGGCGGTGTGGCGGTTTGGGGCTGGTGGGGGAAGCGGGGTGGGGTGTGGCGGTGTGGGGCTAGCGGGGGGCGCGGTTGATGGAAGAATGGAGCTGAATTACTTCCCTGCCAGTGGGAAGCTAAGTTCTCAGGCTGCACAATTCTGATTGGCTGATCAAATCAAACATGTTCTTTTGGTAGTCTGTAATAGGCTAAATCCAGACCGTAATTAACCAATCCACACTCATAAAGCTCAAAACAAAATGCCTACACTTAGATGTGAAAGTGGCAGCACTTACTGAACAATTCTGAGTGTGCTGATAGCAACACCAACAACCAGTTAAAAATAATCAGTGTAAGTGGCTCATTCACACTTACCAACAATGACATGCTTTCCTACACAGCAACCCATTCTGTACAAACTAAAGCAATATGTTCAAACACTGCACCTTTCTTAATCGCCCAGGAGATTGGAAAGCTGCAAGCTCCCTGTTACTTTCTCCAGGGCAATGCCATGACCAATCAGAGTCAACTTGTCAACCAATCAGCGACCTTTTATCCTGTAGCGTTAATTGTTGCGATCGTTTGAAATTTGTCCTGATGAGTGTAAGATGAAAAACTTCAACAACAGGGATGGGATCTTCCAGATGTGTTTGACGCAAGACTAGAAAATCCTGCCCGAGGTCAACGGACCTTTGCATGGTCTGTCCCGCCCGCTACGATTCCCGTGGCAGACGGGAAAACTCCCCCCTCCCCGCCCCCATGTCTCTATTTTCAGTGAGATTCCACACAAACAGCCAAAGGTCTCAGCACAGAGAGAGAGGTGATTCAGTCTACGGTGTATTCCAAATGGAAGTTTAATCTTCCTGGGAATCTATCTCCATCAAGATGATTTATTCCTCGGAGATTTATCACTGGTTATTTTCACCAAGACTTGTTGCAGGCTGTCGATTGGCTGTGTGTGGTTAATAAATCCAATTTGACACAAAGCACCATCAGAAATCAGCCGGCTGCTTTTCTTAAAGAATCTTCCAGCACAGGAGACCATTCAGCCCATCGTGCCAGCCCTGATTTGTTTATTTAGTCATTGTCTCAATGCTATGTGTGGGATCTTGCTGTGTGTAAATTCACCGCTGTGTTTTCTACGTTTCAAAAGTGACTACATTTCACAAGATTCTCATTGGCTGTAAAGTGTTTAAGGCCGGCCTGTAGTGGTGAAAGGTGCTACAGAAATGCAAGACTTTCCCTTTACTCTCCCACATCCCCATTGGGTGTAACAGGGAGGGACTGGGACAGTCACAGCATCAGATTCCCCAAACTCACAGGATAGAGAGAGGGAGGGAGAGGGATAGGGGGAGAGGGAGGGAGAGAGGGAGGGAGAAAGACAGAGGAGGGGAGAGTGAGGGATAGAGGGAGAGAGGGGGAAAGAAAAAGAGAGGGTGAGAGAGAGAGGAGAGGAAGAGTGAGGGAGTGAGGGAGAAAGAAAGACAAGAGGCGAGTGAGGGAGAAAGAGAGAGCGGGGAGAGAGAGGGAGAAAGAGAGAGCGGGGAGAGAGAGGGAGAAAGGGAGAGGAGCAAAGAGGGGGACACAGACAGAGAGAGAGAAAGGGAGAGAAGCAGAAAGAGCGTGGGAGAGTGAGAGAGAGAGGAGGGAGGCAGAGAGAGAGAGAGTGGAGGGAGACAGAGAGTGGAGGGACGGAGAGAGAGAGAGGAAGGGACGGAGAGAGAGAGGAAGGGACGGAGAGAGAGAGGAAGGGAGGAAGAGAGAGAGGAGGGGAGGGAGAGAGAGAGGAGGGGAGGGAGAGAGAGAGGAGGGACGGAGAGAGAGAGAGGAGGGACGGAGAGAGAGAGAGAGGAGGGACGGAGAGAGAGAGAAGAGGGAGAGAGAGAGGAGGGAGGGAGAGAGAGGAGGGTGAGAGCGAGGATAGTGGGAGAACGAGCAAGAGTGAGGGAAGGAAGGAGAAATGGAGAGAGGGTAAGAGAGATGGAGAATGAGAAATAAGGGGAGAAAGAGAGGGAAGGAGCAAGGGAGAGAGATAGAAAGGGCGAGAAGGAAAGTGGGCGAGGGATGGAGAGTGAGAGAAAGGGTGAGAGGGAGAGGAAAACAGTGAGAGAGAAAGGGTGAGACAAAGAGGGAGACAGAAGAAGAGAGGGAGAGGCAGTGGGAGGATGAGAGAGAGAGAGAAGCAGAGAGATGGAGGTATAGAGAGAGATGCGGAGAGGATGGAGATGAACAGAGACAGTGCAACAAACAAATATAGAGAGGCTGGAGAGAGAGCTTCAGAAAGAGAGAGGGCGAGTAAATGGACAGAGAGAGAGAGAGAGTGGGGGAAACAGAGGTCCAGGCAGTGAGAGAGAAGCTGGGAGACTTACCCTCACTGATCCAGAGACTTTCGTTGTGAAACAGTTTGCTCTCCTGCTGCTCTCTCCCAGTCGCTCTGTTGGGGATCCCGAGTTCTTCTCGTTTCCTCTCAAGGGATCTTTCAGTAACAGAGAGGGAGCGAGAGAGGGGACAGGGCTATGCTGCTGGGCTCTTCCCCTCAGGAGCTGTCACTAGACACAAGCACTGAAAGTCAGGAGAGCTTTGTGTCCGAATGCTCTCAGAGGTGAGAGTGAGTGTGACCCAAGTCTGTCTGTCCACAGTCACTGCCTCTCTCTCCCTCTCTCATTCTCAAGCTTCACCACACCACCTTGATCCAGCTTGAATCTTTTCTTGTGCATCAATGAATAATTCAGGCTGTGTGTAAGAGGCTGGCTGGGTGTGTGAGCAGTGGGAGGAGGTTGTGGTTGTAACGTGCTGTCGTTCTCTGTTCCTCATCTCAAACCTTTTCTTTCCCTCAGCTTCAGTGCTGCTTATTAAAGTCTCAGCGCTGATTGGTTACTGAGTGGATGACATGTGGGGACAGATTGGTTTTCCTGCATTTACATCGAACTGACTGAGTCACAGTGAAAGCAAAACAACAAACTGCATTTATCTAGCACCTTAAAGATGCTTCCACATCTCAAGCTGTTTGACAGGAATGTCAGTCAGACTCAGTCCTGGCACCCAGTCACGTGAGAGGTTGTTAGGGATTGAAAGATGGGATAAAGGGAGAAGTTTGAAGGAGTTTGAAGGAAGTTTTAAAGGAGAGAGAGGGAGACAGATTGGAAGGCATTTAACGAGGGAATTTCTCAGAGCTGGGGCTCTGACAGTTGAGGGATCCTTGTATATAAATCACAAAAAGCTAGTGTGTAAGTTCAGCAGGTAATAGGAAAGGGAAATGAGATGTTGGCCTTTATTTCAGAGGGAATGGAGGATAAAAATAGGGAAGGCTTGCTAAAACTACATGGCACAAAATAGACCACACCTGGAATATTGTGAACAGTTTTGGTCCTTTTCTGAGGAAAGGTATATTGGAATTGGAGGCAGTCTAGAGAAGATTCACTCGGTTGATTCCAGCTGTGGAGGGATTTCCTCATAAGGAGAGGTTGAGGAGGTTACAGCTGTACTCATCGGAGTTTAGAAGAATGAGAGGTGACCTCATTGAGACATATCGGATTCTCAGGAGGTTTGACAGGGTCGATGCGGAGAGGCTGTTTCCCCGTGTGGGAGAGTCTGGGACCAGAGCGCATCATCTCAGAGTGAGGGGGTCACCCAGTGAAGACAGAGATGAGATGGAATTTCTTCACTCAGAGGGGAGTGAACCTGTGGAATTCTTTCCCGCAGAGGGATGTAGAGGCTGGGTCATTAAGTGTGTTAAAGGCTGAGACAGACAGGTTTTTAATCAGTAAGGGAATCGAGGGTTATGAGGATAAGGCGGGAGAGTGGAGTCACGGATTATCACATCAGATCAGCTATGATCTCACTGAATGGCGGGGTAGTTCAGATGGGCCGAATAGCCTATTTCTGCAACGATGTGTCTTCGGGCATAAATTCCAATGGTTGGGTGATTAAGATCAGAAATGCATGCAGAAGAAGCCGGAACAGGAAAAATGCAGACCCCTCGGAAGGTTGAGGGTTTGGAGCAGTTTAGAGAGTGAGGGTGTAGTGTAGGGGCTGGAGGAGGTTACAGAGATAGGGAGGGGTGTAGTGGCTGGAGGAGGTTACAGAAATAGGGACGGGTGTAGGGACTGGAGTGGGTTACAGAGATAGGGAGGGGTGTAGGGGCTGGAGGAGGTTACAGAGATAGGGACGGGTGTAGGGGCTGGAGGAGGTTACAGAGATAGGGAGGGGTGTAGGGGCTGGAGGAGGTTACAGAGATAGGGACGGGTGTAGGGACTGGAGTGGGTTACAGAGATAGGGAGGGGTGTAGGGGCTGGAGGAGGTTACAGAGATAGGGACGGGTGTAGGGACTGGAGTGGGTTACAGAGATAGGGAGGGATGTAGGAGCTAGAGGAGGTTACAGAGATAGGGAGGTTTGTAGGGGCTGGAGTGAGGGATGTAGGGGCTGGAGAATGTTACAGAGATAGGGAGGGGTGTAGGGCTGGAGAGTGAGAGATGTAGGGCTGGAGAGCAACCCCTACATCCTCACTTTCCAACCCCTACATCCTCAGAGGAGATTACAGAGATAGTGAGGGGTGTAGGGGTTGGAGAAGTGCTTTATTCAGTTTACAGGCTGTGGGTGTCGCTGGTTTTTGTTGCCCATTCCTAGTTTTCCTTCAGAAGATAGTGGCAAGCTGCCTTCCTGAACTGCTTTAATTGTTTGTATTTACAGTGTCTTTTATCCTGAACAACAGTGTCTGCTTTCACCTCTGCCCTAATAATTCTGAATCTTACATAGTGTGCTGTTATGCCTAAGTGCAGGATACACTTCACACTGGAGATGGCCTGCTCCGTTCCATATCTCGTGGCTTTGATGCCCTTGGTGAATGTCTCTGGAGGGCTGGTATGTGGTGATTTGGTCGACTTTCAGCCGTCACAGATATAGCCATGCCACCTCCTTCAGTCCACTGTCTGTATGATGCACCCCTGTCAGGAAGGGGGAATTTGGAAGGGCTGGGGATTGCTAGGATCTCCTAGGTGGGAGCTCCGGGGATGGCGTCCAGTGTTTCCTTCTTTGTCAGGGTGCCCATGGGCCCCTGGGACACTCCATGGGATGGCGGGCAGCTGGAGTGAGCTCCAGAAGCCTCTGGGTCAGCAGGCTCTGCCAGTCCTGAATGCCCATCGGTGTCTGCACCATCTTATGTGAGCCCTCAGTGATTGCTCTCTGAGACTGGACCAAGCTCCTGAGACCCTCAGCTATTTCCCTCTCTGGGCAATGTTCCCAAAGTCCACAGCTATAGGCCTCTGTGACTTGGCCATGCCTGTGACACTGCCACCCATGGTGACCATTCCCTGATTGAAGTTCATAAGGAGGAGGGGTTAGCAATTCTGAAAAGTGTGAAAATAAATAAGTCCCCTGGGCCAGATGGGATTTATCTGAGGATTCTCTGGGAGGCTAGGGAAGAGATTGCAGAGCCTTTGGCTTTGATCTTTATGTCATCATTGTCTACAGGAATCGTGCCAGAAGACTGGAAGATAGCAAATGTTGTCTCCTTGTTCAAGAAGGGGAGTAGAGACCATCCTGGGAATTATAGACCAGTGAGCCTTACTTCTATTGTGGGCAAAATTTTGGAAAGGATTATAAGAGATAGGATTTATAATCATCTAGAGAGAAATAATTTGATTAGGGATAGTCAACATGGTTTTGTGAAGGGTAGGTCGTGCCTCACAAACCTTATTGAGTTCTTTGAGAAGTTGACCAAAGAGGTAGATAAGGGTAAAGCAGTTGATGTGGTATATATGGATTTCAATAAAGTGTTTGATAAGGTTCCCCACAGTAAGCTGTTGCAGAAAATACAGAGGCATGGGATTGAGAGTGATTTAGAGATTTGGATCAGGAATTGGCTCGCTGATAGAAGACAGAGGGTGGTGGTTGATGGGAAATGTTCATCCTGGAATTCAGATACTAGTGGTGTACCGCAAGGATCTGTTTTGGGGCCACTGCTGTTTGTCATTTTTATAAATGACCTTGATGAGGGTGTAGAAGGATGGGTTAATAAATTTGCGGATGACACTAAAGTCGATGGAGTTGTGGACAGTGCAGAAGGATATTGCAGGTTACAGAGGGACATAGATAAGCTGCAGAGCTGGGCTGAGAGGTGGCAAATTGAGTTTAATGTAGAAAAATGTGAAATGATTCACTTTGGAAGGAGTAACAGGAATAGAGTACTGGGCTAATAGTAAGTTACTTGGTAGTGTGGATGAGCAGAGAGATCTCGGTGCATAGATCCCTGAAAGTTGGCACCCAGCATGATAGGGTTGTTAAGAAGGCGTATGGTGTGTTAGCTTTTATTGGTAGAAGGATTGAATTTTGGAGCCATGAGATCATGTTGCAGCTGTACAAAACTCTGGTGCGGCCACACTTGGTGTATTGCGTACAGTTCTGGTCGCCGCATTATAAGAAAGATGTGGAGGCATTGGAAAGGGTGCAGATGAGATTTACCAGGATGTTGCTTGGTATGGTGGGAAAGTCTTATGAGGAAAGGCTGAGGGACTTGAGGCTGTTTTCGTTGGAGAGAAGAAGGTTAAGAGGTGACTTAATAGAGGCATACAAGATGATCAGAGGATTAGATAGGGTGGACAGTGAGAGCATTTTTCCTCGGATGGAGATGGCTAGCACGAGGGGGCATAGCTTTAAATTGAAGGGTGATAGATATAGGACAGGTGTCAGAGATAGGTTCTTTACTCAGAGGGTAGTAAGGGCATGGAATGCCCTGCCTGCAACAGTTGTGGACTCGCCAACATTGAGGGCATTTAAATGGTCAGTGGATAAACATATGGATGATATTGGAATAGTGTAGGTTAGATGGGCTTTAGATTGGTTTCACAGATCGGCGCAACACCGAGGGCCGAAGGGCCTGTACTGCACTGTAATGTTCTATGTTCTATGTAGGCAGGGGTTGTAACAGGGGATGCCAAGGGGATTTAAGAAGGGTGTTGGGGGGGTCAAATGTTGGAAAGTTATGGAGTGTCCGGGGGTGGGTCAACATGGACATTCCTGGTCTGGGAATTCCCAGATGGGATAGATGGACACACCCTTGCAGCCCGAATGAGGTCGTTCATTTTCTTCTGGCATTGAGCGACAGTCCTCAGTGTCAGACCGTGGGCATTGACTGCCACTGCCCCCTCCTCGCAGGCTGCATTTGAATCTCTGCTTCTGGGTTGCCTTCTCTCCCGGGGGTACAGGATGGGCCCCCTCTCCTCCACATCGTCCCAGCTCTCTCTTCATAAACCGTGGAGCTGCTGTCTGTGCTTATCATCCTGGCGTGAGTGGCTGTTCGAAAAGCAGCTCCCCCCTTGTTCACGGCACACAACTGCAGACACATCAGGCCAGTCACACGCCTGGAGACTCCATAGTAAAGTGTTTAATGTGACAGCTCTTTCAGTGCACTAAGTGTCAGTGGATTGCAGTTTGCAGCACGTCTCAGACACCAGCCCAAATCACTCCATTATTCTCATCATTATCACACTTAGAAATGTTAGTCATTGTAGACTGTATCAAGGAGTTAAAGGGGAGCGATGTGATGATTGTACCTTTGAGGGTAACACAGAAGAAGAGGGTCACTTGGCTTGAGGGGCCGGGGGACTGAGAGTAGGTAATCACCCTGGGGGGTGGGGGAATCTTCTCTTGGGCAGCAGACATGTTGGGACTGGTGCAGCCTGGTGGCTGCTGGTCTCTGTATAGTTTTTTTTATTAATAAATACTTTATTTGTTTCTAATGAAGCCTGCAGGGGGCTAAAGGAATTTGCAGAGATAGGGAGTATTGTATCGGGGCCTTAGGAGATTACATAGATAGGGAGGAGTGCAGTGGTTGGAGGAGGTTACAGGGATAGGGAGGCGTATAGGGACTGATGGAGTTTACAGAGATAGGGAGAGTTGTAGGGGCTGAAAGAGGTTATAGATAGGAGGAACATAGGGGCCAGAGGAAATTACAGAGATAGGGAGGGGTGTAGGGGTTGATGGAGTTTACAGTGATAGGGAGTTGTAGCATTCGGCAGAGTGAGGTAGCTGAAGGGTTAATTGTGTAATTCAGCTTCTGGTCCATCTATCTCCCTCACTCGAGTGTTTGTTCACTGTTGATCTATCAGATCTCACTAATAGCAGAGACTGAGGGAATGAACTGGAGTCACTAATGACTGTCTCCAATCACATCACAAGACAGAGACAGAGAGATGAATGCAGGTGATAAGGTGTGAGAAACACAGTCACAAACTGTTACTGATCCCAGTGAGAAACTGTGAACAAGTCCATTAATGTGAGAGCAAAATGTGTTCAGGGAATAAAGTGTAAATTGTGGAGACAGAGAATTGGTTTGAAAAAGACAGTCTGGAGCTGGAATCCTCTGGACTGGGATTTGTGTTTGTGTGAACTTTAAAGAGAGTTTGTTAATGACAGCATTCCCTGTAAACAGCAAACAGTGAAAACAAGATATAAAAACCAATCTCTGTGAATGGAGAGTTGGGGAGCAGCTTCCAGACGGGATCTGGTTTCATTTTCAAACCCTCACTGTTTACTCTGTTTAACATATCGGCTTGTTAGTGATTGGCCCACAGGCAGATCCCTTTATATCTTGTTATTTTAAGCAGGATAGAAATTCTCATCACTCCACATTGTACAGGAGTCACACGGTTTACATTGACCTGGGAAGTGTTGGTGTTAAACTCTCTGAGTTTCAGACTGTGGGACATTCAATCTGAGAGTTCCAGAGATTCTGAACACCATTACATATCTCGGTAACGTTATCCAATAAAACCCCACCCATCATTGCCTTGAAGCTCCAATTCACTCCCAGAATTGATTATCTTTTTAGGGGCAGTTCCACAGAATCATAGAACCCCTACAGTGCAGAAGGAGGTCATTTGGCCCATCGAGCCAGTACCAACAATAATCCCACTCAGGCCCTGTCCCCTCAACCTCAGGCCCTGACCCTGCTAATTCTCCTACACTAAGGGTCAATTTAGCAAGGCCAATCCACCTGACCCGCACATTTTTGAATTGTGGGAGGAAACCGGAGCACCCGGAGGAAACCCACGCAGACATGGGGAGAATGTGCAAACTCCACACAAACAGTGACCCAAGGCTGGAATTGAACCTGGGTTCCTGGTGCTGTGAAGCAGCCATGCTAACCACTGTACCACTCCCTTTTGCGTGAAGAGGTGCTTCCTGACATCACCCCTGAATGACATCTGAACAAACCCTCAGTAATCTCATTTTAAAGTTCTGGACTCACCCCTCCAGAGGAAATAGAACATAGAACATTACAGCTCAGTACAGGCCCTTTGACCCTCGATGTTGCACCAACCAGTGGAACCAATCTAATGACCCTCTAACCTAAACTATTCCAATATTATCCATATGCCTATCCAATGACTATTTGAATGCCCTTAAAGTTGGCGAGACCAGAAATAATTTCTGTTGACCTATTACATCATTGACTCAGCTTAAATATGCCAATGAGATAACTCTGTAATATTCCATATTCAAAGGAATACAAGTCCGTTCTCTCTAACCCATGCATCCCAGGCCTCATTCTGGTGAATCTGCTTAAATTGGAAAGGGAGAGCTCATCGAGTGTATTAGAGATTGTTTCTTGGAACAATATGTTGTCGAACCTACTTGGGAGCAGGCTTTATTTTTGACTGAGTATTTTATGTAATGAGATGGGATTAATTAATGATTTTGTAGTAAAGGATTCTTTTGGGAAGGGTGATCATTATATGGTTGAATTTCGAAGTCAGTTTGAGTGTTTGTCTCCAGTGAAAATTTGAGACATACTTTTGCAAACTGTGCCCTCGAGAACATCTTCAGAGAAGACAAAGAACCACAATAGAAGCTCTACATTGGTGAGCTGACCTGGTCAGTTTGCACAAAACCGGGTAGTATTGGTTTTCAGTTAGAAGTTTAGAGCTAATCGGCACAGTTTTATCACCTTGCTCACCATGGAAATCGGAACAGGCGAGGGGTGGGACATGGAAAGGTCCATTGACCTCGGGTGGGATTTTACGGTTTCAGGGTGAGTGAAGCTGGAAAATCGTGCCCAATGTTAGAGTCAGAGGGTTAAAGTGAAATGAGTTAAATTGTTCTGACAGTCAGGATTTGTGTGAGAGCTGGAAAGTAAAGTGTTAGATAAAGTGAAATGTTTTGTTTCAGTGAATCTGAGTCGAATCCTGACCTTTTGTTTGTCACACTAAGATATTTACCTAGGAAGAGGTTTAAGTTTACAATCAGGTGACAAAGTTAATCATAGGGAATACAGAAATAGCGAGACACTAAATAAGTAACTTGCCTCAGTTTTCATGTTGGAGGAGACTAGAACCATCCCAATGGTAACAGGAAGTACAGAGATCATTGAAAAAGAGGGACTTAAAACAGTGAGCAGAGAGTAGGAAACTATAGACCAATGGGAAATTGTGGAATTGGGAACTAGCAGAACTAGAGGGCACGGCCTCAAAATAAGGGGGGGCAAGGGGACAGTTTAGATCAGAGTTGAGGAGGAACTTCTTCACTCAAAGGGTGGTGAGTCTCAGGAATTCTCTGTCCGTTGAAGTGATGGAGGCTACCTCGCTAAATATATTTAAGTCACGGGTAGATAGGTTTCTGATAGACTAGGGAATTAAGGGTTACGGGGAGAAAGCGGGAAAGTAGAACTGATCCACTTCAGATCAGCCATGATCTTATTGAATGGCGGGGCAGGCTCGAAGGGCTAGATGGCCTACTCCTGCTCCTATTTCTTATGTTCTTATGTCTAGGAAGTCAAAACACAATCCATCAGAATCAGCATGGTTTTATGAAGCATAAATTGTGTTTAATTAATTTGCAAGAGTTCTTCAAGGATGTAACGAAAGTAGATAATATAGTATATCTGGACTTTCGGAAGGTGTTTGATAAGATGCCACACAAAAGATTAATACACAAGTTCATGTGGGATGAAGGGTTATTTATCAGTTTGAACAGAGGATTAACTGACCAACAGTGGGGATGAGTGGGGCTTTCACTGATTGGTAAAATGTGATGAATGAGGTCTCACAGGGTTCAGCCCTCAGGCCCCAACTATTTACAATCTATATTAATGACTTGGGATACGGGGATAGAAGGTACTGAGGCCAAGTTTGCAGATGACACTAAAATAGCCGGGATATGAAGTTGCGATAATGAAATGAAAACATTTACAAATGGATATGGAAAGGTTAACTTAATGGGGCAAGACGTGACAGATAGAATTCAACATGGATAAATGTGAGATTACCCATTCTGGTCAGAGAAATAGAAAGGCAAATTGATATCTAAATGGAGAGAAACTTCAGAGTGCTTTGGTGCAGAGGGATCTGGGTGTCCTTGTGTGTGAGGGAGACACAGAAAGTTAGTATGCAGGTACAGCAGGTTAAAAGGAAGGCAAATGAAATGTTGGCATGGAATCAAATATAAAAGTCGGGAAGTGCTGTTAAAACTGTATAGGGTGCCGGTGAGACTGCACCTGGAGTTCTGCACACAGTTTTGGTCCCCTTACTTGAGGAGGATAGAAGCACATTAGAGACGATTCAGAGAGGGTTCACTAGATTGATTGCAGGGATGAAGGACTTGTCTTAAGTAGAGAGATTGAACAGTTCCGGCCCATCCTCTCTGGGGTTTAGAAGAATGAGTGGAGATCTAATTGAGGTGTAGAAGATGCCAAAGGGGATGGACAGGGTCCTGTTGTTGGATTCTAGAACAAGAGGCCATAGTTTTAGGCTAAGAGAAGATTTAAAACAGAAATGAGGAGAGATTACTTCACTGAAAGGGTTGTAAATCTGTGGAATTCTCTATCCCAGAGCATGGTGGACACTGGAACACTAAAGAAATTGAAGGACGAGAAAGAACATAAGAACGTAAGAAATAGGAGCAGGAGTAGGCCATCTAGCCCTTCGAGCCTGCCCCGCCATTCAATAAGATCATGGCTGATCTGAAGTGGATCAGTTCCACTTTCCCGCTTTCTCCCCATAACCTTTAATTCCCTTGTCTGTCAAAAACCTATCTACCCATGACTTAAGTATATTCAGCGATGTAGCCTCCGCCACTTCAACGGGCAGAGAATTCCAGAGATTCACCACCCTTTGAGTGAAGAAGTTCCTCCTCAACTCTGATCTAAACCGCTCCCCCCCTTATCTTGAGGCTGTGCCCTCTAGTCCTGCTATCCTTTCTAAGCGGGAAGAATCTCTCTACCTCTACCCTATCCATCCCCTTCATTATCTTATACGTCTCTATAAGATCCCCCTCATCCTTCTAAACTCAAACAAGTACAGACCCAGTCTATTTAGTCTCTCTTCATAGTCCAACCCCCTCATCTCCGGTAACAGCCTAGTGAACCTCCTCTGCACTCCCTCCAAGGCCAATATATCCTTCCGCAAGTGCGGCAACCAAAACTCCACACAGTACTCTAGCTGCGGCCTCACCAGTACCCTGTATAGTTGCAGCAAGACCTCCCTACTTTTATATTCTATCCCCCTCGCTATAACGACCTACATTCCAGTATCCCCTCCCTGAGATCTGGGGCCCAGAACTGAAGCCGGTTTCTCCAGATTGACTCTCACCAACTTTCTAGAATCTTCCATTCCTTCCCTTTGTGTTCCAGACTCTGAGATCAAGACCAACATTCCATCAGCCTGTGAGAGACTTGAGAATGTGATGGGTTTGTGGGATGGTGGGGCAGGCTGGAGGGACTGGATGGCCTACTCCTGCTCCTATTTCTTCATCAATCACATTCTGTTCGGCCACTTCAGAAAGTAAATGTCCAAAGGTTCCATTCATTTACCGTTGCTCTTTCATGGAATGTTTGTCTCAATCCCTGACTTTGTTTGGGATTATTTCCCATTCCCAGTGGGAGTTGTGGATATTGGACAATGGGAATCCCCTCGGAAAGTCCAATTCCTGCCCAGGAGAAAGCGACGTGTCAGCAGCTCCCTCACCCTGTTCACTGAGCCCTGGTCAAACTGGAGCCACGAGTCACATTGAGTCCTTTAATCACACACTGGTGTCCTACATGGACTCCACAGAATGGATGTCAGCCCCGTGAATGATTTATCAAGCAGCACATGTGTTTAAACACTGACAGAACCACAACAAATTGATGTGTCATTTAAAACCATTGCCTCCCTTCCCCCATACAACACATTTTTTTATTCACTGGGGCAGCTCGGTGGTTAGCACTGCGGTCTCACCACTCCAGGGACCTGGATTCAATTCCCAGCTTTGGTCACTGTCTGTGTGGAGTCTGCACGTTCTCCCCGTGTCTGCGTGGGTTTCCTCCAGGTGCTCTGGTTTCCTGTCACAGTTGAAAGATGCGTGGGTTAAGTGCATGGACTGTGCTAAATTGCCCCTTAGTGTTCCAGGATGCATAGATTCGAGAAATTAGCAGCGTGGAGATAGGGCTTGGATGGGATTGTTGTTGGTGTGGACACGATGGCCAAATGGCCTCCTTCTGCTCTGTAAGATTCTATGATTCTTTTTATGATTTACGGGATGTGGGCATTGCTGGCTCGAACAGCATTTATTGCCCATTCCTAATTGCCCCTTGAGAAGATGGTGATAAGCTGCCTTCTCGAACTGCTGTGATGTAGGTACACTCATAGTGCTGTTAGGGAGGGAGTTCCAGGATTTTGACATCAGTGACAGTGAAGGAACGGTGATATATTTCCAAGTCAGGTTGGTGAGTGGCCTGGAAAGGAACTTGCAGGCCGTGATGTTGTTGCTACTTTTGTCCTACTTGGTAATGGTTGTGGGTTTGGAAGCTGCATTGATTCCCAACTTGTTCATGCCAAGGCACATCCCCAAACTATAAAACATTCTGAGGCCCACCTCTCATTTTCTCTGAACTGCCCTCTCACAGCAAACTTTCTGAAGCGATTTTTAGCCTGTGTTTGTCGTCAGAGGGAACAGCGATTAGGGTGGGAAATACAGAGGGAATCGGGAAATGAGGATTTCCAAGTTTTACTTGTTCATGTGTGGATGCCAAAAATCCCATTTCCAGCAGAATAATGGTGGGCACTGATAGCTTCAGTTCCAGTGACCAGCAAACCTGGCCCATCGACTGGGAAACTGTAAACAATACAATGGAAATGTAAATTGTTTCAAGGGAACCTTGATTTCCTTAAAAGCACAGTTCACAAATAATTTATCCAGTTCATACAAGATTTAATATTTTGTAAGGGTCATTGACAAACACGTTAACTGTTTCTCTCCACATTCAATCTCCACAATCAATCTCCTGATTGAGTTATTCCAGCTGTTTTTGTTCGATTTTCAGCACCTGCAGAATTTTGCTCTTGTATGAATATTTTGAGTATTTTCACCTCAGGTAGAAAACTGAAGAATGAGAAAGAAATGGTAACACAGAGGAGAAAGCTGGAGTGCAGGATGGAAATCTCAGCACAGGGAGAATCTCATATTGAGATAACGATGAATACAAGTTATTGGCGTGGTTTGTCTATTGATTTTCAGAAGGGTATTGGCCATTTCTTTCCACTCTCTGTCTCCCTCACTTTCCCCAATGTTTTTGCACCTTTCTGAGCTTTCCCTTTTTATGCGGGCAATGGGACTGCTGTCTTCAGCTCCAAGGCCCGTTGGCCATGCACATTCTTGATGTCACATGGAGTGAATCAAATTGGCTGGAGACTGAGATACTGGGGACCATCAGAGGAGACCGAGATGGATCATCCACTCGGCACTTCTAGCTGAAGATTGCGAATGTTTCAGTCTTATCTTTAGCCCTGATGTGCTGGGCTCCTCCGTCATTGAGGATGGGGATATTTGTGGAGCCTCCTCCTCCAGTGAGTTGTTTAATTGTCCACCAGCATTCACAACTGAATGTGGAAGGACTGCAGAGCTTAGATCTGATCCATTGATTGTGGGATCACTAAGCTCTGTCTATCCCTTGCTGCTTATGGTGTTTGACATGCAAGTAGTCCTGTGTTGTAGCTTCACCAGGTTGACACCTCATTTTTAGATTTATGTTTATTTATTAGTGTCACAAGTAGGATTACATCAACACTGCAATGAAGTTACTGTGAAAAGCCCCTAATCGCCACACTCTGGTACCTGTTCGGGGACACTGAGAGAGAATTTAGCGTGGCAAATGCACCTAATCAGCATTTTTTAGATTGTGGGAGGAAACTGGAGCACCTGGAGGAAATCCACGCAGACACAGGGAGAATGTGCAAACTCCACACAGTGGCCCAAGCCGAGACTTGAACCTGGGGCCCTGGCGCTATGAGGCTGCAGTGCTAACGACTGTGCCAATCATTGTGCCACTGTGCCACCCTGGTATTTCTGGTGCTGCTCCTGGCATGTCCGTCTGCACTTTCCATTGAACCAGGATTGATCCCCTGGCTTGATGCAAATGGTTGAGTGGGGGACATGCTGGACCATGAGGCTACAGATTGTGGTTAACTTCAATTCTGCTGCTGTTGATGGCCTACAGCACCTCATGGATATTGAATCCTGGGTAGCGAAATCTGTTTGATGTCTGTCCCATTTAGCACAGTGATAGTACCACACACCACGGTGGAGAGAACCTCAATGTGAAGACGGGACTTTGTCTCCACAAGGACTGTGTGGTTGTCACTCCTGTCGATACTGTCATTAGCAGATATATCTGTGGCAGGCAGCTTGGTGAGGATGAGGTCAAGTATGTTTTTCCTTCTTGTTGGTTTCCTCAGCCCTTGCCGCAGTCCCAGTCCAGCGGCGATGTCCCTCAGAACGCAAGCAGCTCAATCGGTGGTGGTGCTACTGAGTCACTCTTGGTGATGGATATTGAAGTCCCCACCCAGGGTACATTCTGCACCCACCACCCTCAGTGCTTCCTCCACATGGTGTTCAACATGGAGGAGTACTGATTCATCAGCAGCACAGGATAGGTTCGGTGGAATTGTCATACTAAAGCTGTTCCATAGGCTCCCATGCCATGTAGGTTAGCGGGGAGTAGTGAGCTATGTGCGTGGGTTTACAGAGTTAGGTAGGATGCTCGGTCAGAAAGTCAGTGCAGACTGATGGGGCAATTGCTTACTCCTGCACTGTAGGGTTTCTATGATTCTATGAGGGAGGGGGATGATACGTAGTAATCAGCAGGAGGTTTTGATGTCCATGTTTGACCTAGTGCCATGAGACTTCATGTGGTCCGGAGTCGATGTTGAGGATTCCCAGGGCAGCTATCACCATATCACTCTGCTGGGTCTGTCCTGCCAGTGGGACAGGACATATGGAGAATGGTGATCTTGGAATCTGTTTCAGGCTGTTGCTTTATTAGTCTGAGAGACAGCTCTCCCAATCTGCACCCAGGTTTTGCAGGGTGGACAGGGCTAAGTTTGCCGTTGATGTTTCTGGTGCCGAGTATGATGCTGGGAGGGCTGTCTGGATTCATTCTTGTTTTCCACTTGTAGCGGTTGTGGCTGTTTCAGTGGACATTTAAGACTTAAACACATTGCTGTGGGTCTGGAATCACATGTAGGCCAGACAGGTAAAGATGGCAGATTTCCTTCCCTAAAGGACTTATAAAGGACATTTGTGAACCAGATGGGTTTTTACAACAACTGACAATAATTTCATGGTCATCTGTAGATTCTTAATTTGAGATGTTTTATTCAGTTTAAATTCTGCTATGGTAGGATTTGAACCTGCATTCTCAGAGCTTTACCCTTGCGGTCTGAGGCAGGAGGATTCCAATCCTCACCTCACGCTGCACTCAGAGCAAGTCCATTCTAAAGCTGGAATGTGTGGCAGTGAATTACCCCCCAGCTCATTCCACAGCCCAGTTTCATAGAACATAGAACATAGAACATAGAACACTACAGCACAAACAGGCCCTTCGGCCCACGAGTTGCACCGAACACATCAACACCTATCTATAACCCCCAATCCCATAAAACCCCATATACTCATCCAGAAGTCTTTTAAAAGACCCCAGCGAGTTCGCCTCCACCACCACTGATGGCAGCCGATTCCATTCACTCACCACCCTCTGAGTGAAAAACTTACCCCTAACATCACTTCTGTACTTTCCTCCCCGCACCTTCAATCTGTGTCCTCTCGTAGCGACCATTTCAACCCGGGGAAATAGCCTCTGAGAATCCACCCTGTCCATTCCTCTCAACATTTTATAAACCTCTATCAGGTCGCCTCTCAACCTTCGTCTCGCCAGGGAAAAGAGACCCAGCTCCCTCAACCTAACTTCATAAGGCATGCCTCCCAGTCCAGGCAACATCCTTGTAAATCTCCTCTGTACCCTTTCAATAGCATCTACGTCTTTCCTATAGTGAGGCGACCAGAACTGCGCACAGTACTCCAAATGAGGCCTGACAAGGGTCTTATAAAGTTGCAGCATTACCTCCCGACTCCTAAACTCAATCCCTCGATTAATGAAGGCCAGTACACCATACACCTTCTTGACCACCTCTTCCACCTGCGAGGCCGATTTAAGAGTCCTGTGGACCCGGACCCCAAGATCCTTCTGCTCTTCAACACTACTAAGACTCCTGCCCTTGATAGTGTACTCGTTCATCCCGTTGGTTCTGCCAAAATGGACGACTACGCATTTATCCGCGTTGAAGTCCATCTGCCATTTCTCCGCCCAGTCCTGCATCCTATTTATGTCCTGCTGCAACTTTTGACATCCTTCCAGACCATCCACAACACCACCGACCTTCGTGTCATCAGCGAACTTACTTACCCATCCCTCCACTTCCTCATCCAGGTCATTTATGAAAATGACAAACAGCAAGGGTCCTAGAACAGATCCCTGGGGCACTCCACTGGTGACTGACCTCCATTCAGAAAAAGACCCATCCACAACCACTCTCTGCCTTCTGCAGGCAAGCCAGTTCTGGATCCACAAGGCCAAAGGCCCTTGGATCCCATGCCCTCTCACCTTCTCAAGAAGTCTTGCATGGGGGACCTTATCAAACGCCTTGCTGAAGTCCATGTACACCACGTCCACGGCACTTCCTTCGTCAATGTGTTCAGTCACATTATCGAAGAACTCAACTAGGCTTGTAAGGCACGACCTGCCCTTGACAAATCCATGCTGACTATTCCTGATCATGTCAAACCTCTCCAAATGCTCGTAGATCTTGTCCCTCAGAAGCCTCTCCATCAGCTTACCAACCACTGAGGTCAGACTCACCGGTCGGTAATTTCCCGGGCTATCTCTGTTCCCTTTTTTGAAAATAGGGACTACATCCGCAATCCTCCAATCTTCCGGAACCTCTCCTGTCTCCATTGACGACGCAAAGATCATCGCCAGGGGCTCTGCAATCACTTCCCTCGCCTCCCACAGTATCCTGGGGTATATCCCATCTGGTCCCGGCGACTTATCTATCTTGATAGAATTCAAAAGTTCTAACACATCCTCCACCTTAATCTGTGTTTCAACACAGATTTCTCCAACTGACTATTTCCACATTCTCAACATTTCCGATAAATCACTGAACTCACAATAAGAGAAAGACACATTTCACAGGAACAAATCCAATGATTCTGTGATTGAAAACCATCCCAAAATACCCTGAGGCCTCTCCCCAAACACTCGATTCAATGTTTAGATGTGAGTGACAGTGAGTATCAGGCTCCATCCCACGCTCTCTCACACACATCACTGTCACTGACAAAACCAACAACAGCACTCAGAACCTCAGAAATTCCAGCAGAAACTGACCAATCACCCAAATCCCTCAGTACTGACCCTCTGACAGTGCGGCACTCCCTCAGCACTGACCCTCTGACAGTGTGGCACTCCCTCAGTACTGACCCTCTGACAGTGCGGCACTCCCTCAGTACTGACCCTCTGACAGTGCGGCACTCCCTCAGTACTGACCCTCTGACAGTGTGGCACTCCCTCAGCACTGACCCTCTGACAGTGCGGCGCTCCCTCAGCACTGACCCTCTGACAGTGCGGCACTCCCTCAGTACTGACCCTCTGACAGTGCGGCACTCCCTCAGCACTGACCCTCTGACAGTGCGGCACTCCCTCAGTACTCCTAACCCCCCCTGACACTGAGGGGCAATTTAGCATGGCCAATCAGCTGAACTGCACATCTTTGGACAGTGGGAAGAAACCAGAGCACCCGAAGGAAATCCACGCAGACGGGAAAAATGTGCAGACGGCACACACACTGTCACCCAAGCCGGGAATCGATCCCGGATCCCTGGCGCTGTGAGGCAGTAGTGCTAACCCACTGTGCCACCGTGGCTACCCATTCACCTCTGATTAAAACATTGTGTAGAGCTGGGCCAGGTTTGATATGGAGTGGCAATTCACTGCGGTACTGGATTATGCGTCAAATCTAAAAAGGTATCTTACTGAATATAACAGGCTCAAAGATGGAACCAAGTGGAACAAAATAAACTGAAACAAACGGCAGCATCGGCCTAGACTCAGGGAAACTTACGGAACAGGAACAGGCCATTCGGCCCATCGAGCATCCTCTTTCACAATGCTCCTTAAAACCTATCTCTTTAACCATGTTTCTGACCACCTGTTTGGAACATCTCCTCATGCAGATCAGTGTCAGATCTTGTCCAATAACATTCCTGCAAAGCCACCTTGGGATGCTTTACTCTATGAAAGGTGCTATATAAATGCAAGTTATTGTTAATATTCCACAGGAAACAAAACCATTTATTGAAAAGCAGGAATCTTGAGGATGAAATTCCCCAGATTCCGCTTTGAAATGACGAGTCTTTGAGGTTTTTGATTGGATGGTTTATCGACAGAGACAAATAGAAAGAATTTCATCATTAGGATGCGAGACTTTGACAAGAGCTGGAGCTTTGAGGATTGAATTGTAATTTCACCGAGGGACAGAGTTCAGCCCATCGATCGCTCTGTCAGGTGGAATATGGAGTCAAGATTCACTTGACATTTTCCAGATATCTCCAGCAACATCACTTCACTCACACGCTCGCCGCCTGGAGAATTAACAGCCATTAAATCCCCAACCAATCAATGCTCTTCCTGGGGGAGTCTCTCTCAATTAGAATCAGTCTGGGGGAGGGGAAGAGGGGGAGATGTGGGAGAGTGACGGAGGGAGGGGGGAAGGAGGTGGGAGAGTAGGGAAGGGGAGGGAGTGTTGGGGGGTTTAGGGAGGAGATGGGAGAGTAGGGGAGGAGAGGTTTGTGTGAGGGAGCTTAGGGAGGAGTGGAGATGAGGGGAGGAGAGGGAGTGTTGGGGAGGTGAGGAATGGAGGGAGCTTAAGAACAAAGAACAAAGAAAATTCCAGCACAGGAACAGGCCCTACGGCCCTCAAAGCCTCCACTGACCATGCTGCCTGACTGAACTAAAACCTCCTACGCTTCCAGGGACCATATCCCTCTATTCCCATCTCATTCATGTACTTGTCAAGATGCCCCTTAAAAGTTACCACCATATCTGCTCCCCTGGCAACGAGTTCTAGGCACCCACCACCCTCTGTGTAAAAAATCTGCCTTGTACATCTCTTAAAACTTGCTCTTTGCACCTTAAACCTGTGCCCCCTAGTAATTGACTCTTCCACTCTGGGAAAAAGCTTCTGACTATCCACTCTGTCCATGCCTGTCATAATCTTGTAGACTTCTAACAGGTCGCCCCTCAACCTCTGTCGTTCCACTGAGAGCAAACCAAGTTTCTCCAACCTCTCCTTATAGCTAATGCCCTCCGTACCAGGCAACACCCTGGTAAATCTTTTCTGTACCCTCTCCAAAGCCTCCACATCCTTCTGGTAGTGTGCCGACCAGAATTGAACACTATATTCCAAGTGCGGCCTCACTAAGGTTCTATAAAGCGTCAATGTGACTTGCCAGTTTTTAAACTCAGTACCCCGGCCAGTGAAGCAAGCATACCGTATGCCTTCTTGACTACCTTCTCCACCTGCATTGCCACTTCCAGTGACCTGTGAACCTGTACACCCAGATCCCTTTGCCTATCTACACACCTAAGGGTTCTGCCATTTACTGTATATTTCCATCTATTAGACCTTGCAAAATGCATTACCTCACATTTGTCTAGCAGGGTAATATATTACTGAGGGACGGTGATGATGTTCCTGATGTATTGTGATGTTGTTGGGGATAATATTCGACATTATCCTGTTAAACAGCAGTTTAATTTTATCCCAAAGGAATTAACTATAGAGATTCATAAACTGTTCATAAAATACACAAGAATATTTTTATACTGAGGGGAGAGGATGGAGAGGGGGGGCATAGGGAGGGGTTATTAATTCTATGATTCCATGGGGTGTGGGATATATAAACCTTTTCACTCTGTGAGGAAAGGTGCTCACGCTGAGATGCTGACATTGTCACTCAGAGGATTTTCTGGAGATTAGACACATGAATCCACTCTCCCCTCAACTCTTCCAGAATGTTCCCGATTCACCCACACCCCACTCACATCTTGTGCGGGAATTATTCCAGGATTATTTTCTCCCCCTCACTTCTTGGGGTGATTTTTATTTCCTCGTTGCCTTCAGTCGAGACACAAACTGTCGGAGGAGACACAAAGCCCAGGAGGTGACGTTTAATCTTCTCACTGTTTGAAGAACGGTTGGAACATGAATTTTCCATGAACCATCCCAGAGATAACCTTGAAAAGTGCTGTTACTGAAGAGAGGTTTCCTGATGGAATCCGATCGCAGCACAGTTGAAGAGGGAGGAATAAACAGGCCAATAAAATACAGCCCCCAGTTTGGAGATTGTGGTCAGATTGGTGAAAAGGAATCTGAAATCACTACAATTTAACTGAGAAACAGAGTTTCCCGATCGAACAAACATGAGGACAATCTTTCAGTGTTTGGAATCATTGGAAATCATATTGATTCCTGTGGAGATTCTGCTCCCCCCACAGTGCTGTTGGGGAGAGATTTTGTGTAAATGTGGCGTCTCTGTTACTGGGCTATTAATCCACAGAAAGTGATTCCCCATCAGCTGCCCTCTGAGGGGTCGAGTCAGACCCCCAGTGATATCAAACCTCACAGCAGTGGGTTCAAGAAGGCAGCTCCCCAGCACCTGCTCGGGGTTATGAGGAATTGGGCAATAAATACCCACTTTGTGAGTGAGACCCTCACTCTGAGAATAAAGATTTACAAACAGTCTCGGGAGATGTGTGGATTGTGGATTATGTAACATCATTCAGTTTCTGTGAAAGTGTTGAACAAATTAGATCGAGAGAGAGAAAAGCTTCAGTCAAAAAACTTCAGAAACAGATTTTGTCCCAAAATTCTGATTGGTTCTTCTGAGGGAAGAAAGTGAGTAAAAAGTCTGACAACACCAGGTTTCAGTCCAACCGATTTATTTGACAGTAAACTCACAAGCTTTCGGGTTAGCCCCTTCGTCAGGTGAATGGAGAGTTCTGGCCTCAGACAGAGCATATAAAGCACAGACAGTTTACAGATTACTGATTAGAATGCGAATCTTTACACCGAACCTGCTGTTCAAGTCTTAAAGTGGCCGACAATGTGTGTGGAAGGAGCACTGATCACAGGTTAAAGAGATGTGTGTGATTTGCCTGGGTTTGCAAAACCTCACTTACTGTACTGTCTGGAGACAATACACATCTCTTTAACCTGTGATCAATGCTCCTTCCACTCACATTGTCGGCCACTTTAAGACTTGAACAGCAGGTTAGGTGTAAAGATTCGCATTCTAATCAGTAATCTGTAAACTGTCTGTGCTTTATATGCTCTGTCTGAGGCCAGAACTCTCCATTCACCTGACGAAGGGGCTAACCCAAAAGTTAGTGAGTCTATTATCAAATAAATCAGTTGGACTGAAACCTGGTGTTGTCAGACTTTTTACTGTGTTTATCCCAGTCCAACGCTGGCATACCCACATCATGGAAAAAAGTGAGACAGCCAATGAAATCTGAGATGGAAAACTGCATTTCCGTTTTCCTGGATTACATTTTATTCAGAATATCCAGCACAGGAGCAGGCCATTCGGCCCTACTGCTCCATCCTGGCATTTCTGTTCCATGAACCATCTCCCACCCCTGCTTCACTTTCACAGTGCAGGACTTTCAGAGCGATTTTTCACAGCGCTCAGCAAAAGTACAGACCAGTGATAAGGAAGGACCGTAGAAAAAGAAGTAACCGGCAATGGATATCTGAGGAAATAAAGGAGGGTATCAAATTGAAAGAAAATGCATACAAAGTGGCAAAGATTAATGGGAAACTAGAAGATTGGGAAATCTTTAAAGGTCAACAGTAAGCCACAAAAAAAGATATAAAGAAAAGTAAGATAGATTATCAAAGTAAACTAGCTCAGAATATTAAAACAGATAGCAAAAGTTTCTATAAATATTTAAAATGAAGAAGAGTGGCTAAGGTAAACATTGGTCCCTTCGAGGATGAGAAGGAGGATTTAATAATGGGAAATGCGGAAATGGCTGAGACATCGGACAGATATTTTGTATCAGTCACAAATAATATGCCAAACCTTGATGACAAGAAGTTATGGTAGCTGAGAGCCGAAAAACTATCATTATAACTAAAGAAGGAGTGTTAGGTAAACTAATGGGGCTAAAGGTAGACAAGTCTCCTGGCCCTGATGGAATGGATCCCAGGGTACTAAAAGCTGGCGAAATAGCAAATGCACTCATGGTAATTTACAAAAATTTACTGGTTTCTGGGGTGGTTTTGACAGATTGGAAAACAGCAAATATGACACCACAGTTTAGAAAGGAGGTAAATAAAAGGCAGGTACCTATAGGCCGGTTAGCTTAACTTCTGTAGTAGGGAAAATGCTTGAATCTATCATCAAGGAAGAAATAGTGAGATATCTGGATATAAATTGTCCCATTGGGAAGATGCAGCATGGGTTCACGAAGGGAAGGTTCAACTAATTGAGTGGAATTCTTTGAGGACATTACTAGCATGATGGACAACGGGGACCTATGGATGTGGTGTGTCTGGATTTCCAGAAGGCATTTGACAAGGTGCCGCACCAAAGACTGCTACATAAGATAAACGTGCACAGTGTTATGGGTAATATATTAGCATGGATAGAGGATTGGTTAACTAACAGAAAGCATAGAGTGGGGGGTAAATGGGTGTTTTTCTGGTTGGTGATCAGTGACTAGTGGTGTGCCTCAGGGATCAGTGTTGGGACCGCAATTGTTTACGATTTACATCGATGATTTGGAGTTGGGGACCAAGTGTAGTGTGTCAAAGTTCACTGATGACACTAAAATGAGTGGCGGAGTAAAGAGTGCAGAGGATACTGAAAGTCTGCAAAGGGATATAGATAGTCTAAGTGAGTGGGCGAGGGTCTGGCAGATGGAGTACAATGTTGGTAAATGTGAGGTCATCCATTTTGGTCGGAATAACAGCAAAATGGACTGTTATTTAAATGGTAAAAAATTGCAGCATGCTGCTGTGCAGAGGGATCTGGGTGTCCTTGTGCAGGAATCTCAAGGAGTTGGTTTGCAGGTGCAGCAGGTAATTAAGAAGGCAAATGGAATTTTGTCCTTCATTGCCAGAGGGATGGAGTTTAAAAACAGGGAGGTTATGTTGCAGCTGTATAAGGTGCTGGTGAGGCCACACCTGGAGTACTCATTAGAATTCAGAAGAATGAAGGGCGATTTTATACAAACATATAAGATTATGAAGGGAATAGATCAGATAGAACAGGGAAGTTGTTTCCACTGGTGGGTGAAACTAGAACTGGGGGACATAGCTTCAAAATAAGGCAAAGCAGATTTAGTTGAGGAGGAACTTCTTCACATAAAGGGTTGTGAATCTGTGGAATTCCCTGCCCAGTCAGGCTACCTCATTGAATGTTTTGAAGGCAAGGATAGATAAACATTTGAACAGTAAAGGAATTAAGGGTTATGGTGAGTGGGCGGGTAAGTGGAGCTGAGTCCACAAAAAGATCAGCCATGATTTTATTGGATGGCAGAGCAGGCTCAAGGGGCCAGACAGCCAACTCCTGCTCCTAGTTCTTATGTTCTTGTAACAGTGATTACACTTCAGAAACACATCATTGCCTGGCATGTATTTTGTGGTGAAAGGTGCTATAGAAATGCAATTTCATTCTTCTTTTACAACAATACTGGAATTGAACTCCTGAAGCCACATAAATTCACAACACATGGTCACAACACAGCTCCCCGATTCTGAGCGCAGCCTCAGTCACTTCAATAGATTCTGTCTCATCAGCTCCAATATAGACTCACAGTACAGAGGCAGCCATTCGGCCCATTGTCTCTGCTCTGGTGCTAGCTCTTCCATTGGATCTTTCGACTCAAAATCCTACTCCTGCCCTGATCCACATCTTGTTCCATTTTCACTTCTCATCAGAGTCTGAGAAATCTCTCAGTAATGAACAGTCTAGACCTGGTTTCTCTCTCCGGTCTTTCCCCAGGACAATGTTCCTGAAAGGACAGACACAGAGCTTTAGGGACTGGAATCTCCCTGTGCTGGAGTGGGAGAGATCACACTCCACTCATTGAGAGCTCGCTTCCTCACCCTTCCTTGAATAAAACAATCACATCCTCCCCAATCACAGACACCGGCAGCACTTTCCAAACTCAATCTTTGAAGCCTCTTCCTTCTCTCTGTCTTTGATCACTCTGCCCTTCTCTTCCATTCACACCTTCTTATTGTCTCTGAATCCATCATCAAAGATGAAATAGCGAGGCACCGAGAAAGGAATGGTTTGATTGAGCAGACACAGCACGGATTCGTTAAGGGGAAGTTGTGTTTGACGAATTTATTGGATTTCTATGAGGATGTGACTAGTGCGGTAGACAGAGGGGAACCGGTGGATGTGGTGTTTTCAGATTTCCAAAAGGCGTTTGATAAGATGCCTCACAAAAGGTTGCTGCAGAAGGTTAGGGTGCACAGAGTTGGGGGTAAGGTGTTAGCGTGGATTGAGGATTGATTGTCTAATAGGAAGCAGAGAGTTGGTATCAATGGGTGCTATTCTGGTTGGCGGTTGGTAACTAGTGGAGTGCCGCAGGGATCGGTGCTGGGGCCTCAGCTATTTACCATTTATATAGATGATCTGGAGGAGGGGGCTGAGTGTAGGGTGATGAAATTTGCTGATGATACGAAGATGAGTGGAAAAGCAAATTGCGTGGAGGGTGTGGAAAGTCTGCAGAGAGATCTGGATAGGCTGAGCGAGTGGGCGAGGACCTGGCAGATGGAGTATAATGTTAGCAAGTGTGAGGTTATCCACTTTAGTAGAAATAATAGTGGGAGGGATTATTATTTAAAAGGCGAAAAGCTGCAGCATGCTACAGTGCAGAGGGACCTGGGGGTCCTTGTGCACGAATCGCAAAAACCCAGTCTGCAGGTGCAGCAGGTGATCAAGAAGGCGAATGGGATGTTGGCCTTTATAGCGAGGGGGTTAGAATATAAAAGTAGGGAGGTCTTGCTGTAACTGTACAGGGCCCTGGTGAGGCCGCAGCTGGAGGACTGTGTGCAGTTTTGGTCGCTGCACTTGCGCAAGGATATATTGGCCTTGGAGGGAGTGCAGAGGAGGTTCACTAGGCTGATACCGGAGATGAGGGGGTTGGACTATGAAGAGACTGAATAGACTGGGTCTGTACTCTTTGGAGTTTAGAAGGCTGAGGGGGGATGTTATAGAGACGTATAAGATAATGAAAGGGATGGATAGGGTATAGGTGGAGAGATTCTTCCCGCTCAGAAAGGATAGCAGGACTAGAGGGCACAGCCTCAAGATAAAGGGGGGACAGTTTAGATCGGAGTTGAGGAGGAACTTCTTCACTCAAAGGAATTCTCTGCCCGTTGAAGTGGAGGAGGCTGCCTCGCTGAATATATTTAAGTCACAGGTAGATAGGTTTTTGATAGACAAGGGAATTAAGGGTTATGGGGAGAAAGCGGGAAAGTGGAACTAATCCATGATCTTATTGAATGGCGGGGCAGGCTCGAAGGGCTAGAGGGCCTACTCCTGCTCCTATTTCTTACGTTCTTAGAAACTCCACCGGCTCCTTGTCCTCGCTGAATAAGGAGATACTTGTGAACGAAATGGATCATTAACCAGTTTCTCTGAGGAACACTTGACATTTCTGAGACTCATTCAGTTAATAGATATAGACTTCAATCTCTACACGTGTCTCTCCCTCACGGAGACTCCAGGAGTCGCAAGTCAACCATTGTTGATGTTTCTTAATCATAATCTGATTAGCCAGAGACAGCATGGTTTTGTGAAATGAAAATTAGATTTGTCAAATCCAGTTGAGTTCTTTGAGGATGTAACACACAGGGCGGAGAAAGGGGAAATGCTGGATTAGGAAGATTTGGATTTTTAAAAACCTTCACCGAGGTAGCGCAGATTTACAGGAGTAGGCCATTCAGCCCATCGTGCCTGTTGCATCATTCAATGTGACCATAGCTAATCAGTGGCCAAACTCCGTTTGCCTGCCTTTGGCCCATATCCCTTAATATCTTTACTTCATAAAAAATCCATCTCAGGGTTAAAATTAGCAATTGACCAAGCGTCAACTGCTGTTTGTGGGAGATAATTCCAAACCTCTACCAACTTTGTGTGACAAAGTCCTTCCTAACAGCTCTCCTGAATGGTCTGCCCGACCCTTTAGTCGATGTTCTAAAGTTTTCAAACAGTGGAAATAGTTTGGGGGCGATTCTCCCAGCCCACTGTGCTGCTCGAGAAGGAGACATAATCAAAGGCTGTATAGTGGGCTTTCTGCTGGGCACCACTGCCTACACTGCCCAAGGGGCAAAGGGGCAATGCCCGGGGAAACCTCAGAACTGCCTACCTGACATCAGGCAGTGCCAAGGGAGTGGGGTGAGGTGGGGGTGGGGGGGTCTCGCTACCACTCTGCACTTTGAATCAGTGACAGAGGGAGGGAAGGGCTGATCGGAGCTGGTACCAGGGTGGGGCGGGGGGTGGGGGGGGGGTTCACCTGGTGTTGGGGAATCGGGGCTGGGAGGAGGAGGCGGGAACATAGAACATTACAGCGCAGAACAGGCCCTTCGGTCCACGAAGGAGGGGAAGGGGAGATTGAGGCGAGGCTGGAGGTGATCTGGAACTGGCTGGACACATTACTATCAAATAAATCGATTGGACTTAAACCTGGTCTTATCAGACTTCTTACTGTGTTTACCCCAGTCCAACACTGGCATCTCCACATCACATCCAGGAGGCCAGTGACCGGTGGGTGGGGGTATCAGTGGGGCAGCGATGGGGGGGTTGGGGGGGTGGGGTGGTGGTTGCTGTATCGGGCAGTGATCGAGCTGGCCAGTGATCGAGAGGTCAGCAGTGTGGGACTAGTGTGCACCTACCGATCTCGGGGCTGACAGATTGACGCATGTGCAGTGGCCCCCTCAGCACTATGCTGCCGGCCTCTCCAGCGGGAATAGGCCCCACACACTGATTTTCAGCGTGATTAACACTAAGGCATTCTGTGACGCACAGAACATGGGAAATTCATTTGGAACTCATTAAAAAAACAACAAATTTACTCCAGGTTTTACATGAATTCAACACTTAAAATTTTTTGGGAGAATTCCACCCTTTATTTTTATCTACTATTTTCCTGTTAATACCTTGAAGACTTTGATTCCAATCACCCCTCAACCTTTGTCATCCCCACAGCATGGGTTCAATTCCTGTACTGGCTGTGGTTATTCATGAACGCTTCACCTTCTCAACCTCGCTCCTCACCTGAGCTGCGATGACCCTCAGGTTAAAGCTCTGTCTCTCCCCCTCAAAGGGGAAAGCAGCCTCTGGTCATCTGGGATTATGGCAAGTTTATTTGTATTTACTTTACCCCCTTCCAAACTCTGGAGAAAACAGGTCCAAATTGTATAATCTCTCCTCATAATTTGGACCCTGAAGACCAGGTATCATTCTTGTAAATTTATGCTGTACGCTATCCAAGGCCAGTGTGTCCTTCCTAAGGTGTGGCACCCGGACCTACTCACAGTGATTCCAAGTGGGTTCTTACCAGGGTTTTGGTGTTTCTACATTCTCGATATAAAGGCCAGCATTCCATTAACCTTCTGAATGATTTTCTCACCTGTTTGTGGTCTATGCACCTGAACTGCCAAGTCTCTTTGGACATCCACTGTATTTCCTTTTACACCATCCAGAAAGGAAAGTACCCTGATCTATCCTTTCTCAGTCAATTGTTCAGCGACTAATTTAAACTCTTCGAAGCTTTCTAATTTCATGTGACAAACCAAGGTGTTGATTCAAATTCTTTCAACAATCTTCCATTGATTTGATACTTTTGGTACCAAACTCAAACTTAACACAGTTGCAACACTTTAACTTTTCACTGAACATTAACTCTTTAACTTAAAACATATATTCTCATTCTTCAGCTGAAAACAGATATTCAAATTCTTGAACTGAAAACAGATACTACCCGGTTTAGAACGAAATGGCCAGGCCCATTCCCAATGTAGGTTCTGTCCTCATGGTCCTTCTCTGAAGCTGTTCCTTCAGGGCACCCTTGCGACAGTTGATCTCTGAGTTATCATTGGAGACAAAGGGCCAGAATTGTGTCTTTATCTTCATCTGTCCTAACCTTCCAGAAAGTTCTGTGACACCCAGCCAATGGTGTAACAGGAAACCGATCACATTGCTCGACCAGGCCAATGGAGTTACTCACAAACAATTCCATAATGCTTAGTTCAAATGTCTTGTATGTCATATTGCCTTAACCCCTATTGGTGCCATCAGGTCTAACGCAAATAAACAACTTCCCATATTTGGTCAAAACAGGAAGTGGCAGGTCACAGTTCACAGAGTGGATCACAGCAACAACAACTTTACAAACTCCGTCTATTTTTAATTACAACTTGACTAAAATCCCAGCATGCTTAACTCTCAGTTACAATTGCTCTCAAAAGCCAATATCGCCATCAATGTTGTGAAAATCATTGTTATAATCATCATTTCTCCATCCACAGTCCAAATTGGATATCCTCACACTTGCTTTGATTGAAATCCATCTGCCACAGATTGGCCCATCTAGCTGGCCTATCAATATCTCTTTGTAATTTTATGTCATCATCTACACTGTCTGCAATGCCGCCTAACTTTATGTCATCAGCAAATTTGGATATCTGACTTTCTTTGCCATTTCAAGTCGTTAATAAATATTGTGAATGATTGAAGTCCTAACACAGATCCTTCTGGGACTAGTCCCACCTCGCTAATTTGAATACCTACTTATTTATCATCCTACCACTCAACCAATCTCCCAGCCCTGTCAGTAATTTTCCCTCAATTCCATGGGCTTCTACCTTAGTTAAATGTAGGATGAAATGTGGGACTTTATCAAAGGTTTTCTGGCCGTCCATATCAACAACATCCAGAACATTCCTCTGTCAACCTCCTTAGTCACCTCTTCAAAAATTTCAATGTGTTTTGTCAGGCATGAGTCCGTGCTGCCTGTTCCTGAGTAACTGAAGATTGTCGAGGTCTCAATGATCCTGTCCTTGGTTAGACACTTCAATAACGTCCCTGCCACAGATGTTAGCTTAACTGCTCTGTAATTCCCTGGATATCTTCTTTCACCTTTCTTACAGAGTGACACGTTTCCAATCCAGGTGGACCACTCCTGAATGGAGGGAACTCTGAAAGATTACAGTTCGGGTTTCTGGGACACAGGGAGGGCTGTTGTTCCCGATGAGTGTTCATGGAGTTGGGGGTGATCTCTTTGCACAGTCAGAGGATTGCTTCATCATCATTATCGTTACATTATTGATAGAATCATTTGAATTCTAACCCTCCTGATTTTGAACACCTCTGTTCAGTCTCTTTTCTGCTCCAAGGAACAATCCCAGCTTCTCCACACTCACTGAATCAGGAAGAGTTTTGACGGAGTAAATCAGGAGAAAGTGTTTGCAGTGACAGGAGGGTGGGTAACCAGAGGGACACAGATTGAAGAGAATCGGGAAAAGAACCAGAGGGGGAGATGAGGGGAATTTATTTGACACAGTGAGTTGTTGTGATCTGGAATGTGCTGCCTGAAAGGCCGGTGGAAGCAGATTCAATAATAACTTTCAAAAGGAAATTGGGGAAACACTGGAAAAGTGAATCTTTCCAGGACAACAGGGAAGAGCCAGGGATTGGGGGGAGGGGGCTGTGGTTGTAATAGGACAATTCTTTCACAGGGACAGCACAGATCCGATGGACTGAATGGCCTCTTTCTGTGGTGTAAGATTCGATATTTCTGTGAATTGTACAAAGCCATTTCCCTTAATGTCCTTCCTGTTGCGATTGATTGCGAGCTACATTACATCTTTACTGATTCTGTGTTGTTACCAGGGCGATCTTCCAGATTGTAATAAACCAATAAACAGCAGCTTGAGCCATTTATTCCTCTGGCCCCAGACATCACAACACTTCAATATTATATTAAACTCCCAGATTCCTGCAGCCAGCTGCTCTCTGTGTAGCTGGAGGCTGTCAGATTGTTACAGATAAACTCCTGTAATAAAGATAACGGCTTGAGTGAAGTGTGATTGACGCTTTCCTTATATCTGCGAGATCCCAAACCCTTTATAACCTCCTCCAGCCCCAAAACCCTGTTCTCTATAACCTCCCCCAGCATTAAACATCCCTCCCTATCTCTGTAACCTCCTCCAACCCCTACATCACTCCCTATCTCTGTAACCTCCTACACCCTCTCTGTCCCTGTGACCTCCTCCACCCCTCCCTATCTCGGTAACCTCCTACACCCCTCTTTATCTATGTAACCTCCTCCAGGCCCGACACCCCTCCCTATCTCTGTAACCTTGTCCAGCCACCTACACCCTTCCTATCTCTGTAACTCCTCCAGCGCCTACACCCCTCTTTATCTCTGTAACTCCTCCAATTCTGGTCCACTGAACATTCCCAAGCAATCACATCCTGGTCTCTGAGCTCTGGGATTCCCTCCCTAACGCTCTCCCTCCCTTCTCTCCCGCCCTTGCTCTCCCTCTTTCCTTTCTTTCTCTCTCTCCCTCTCTCTCTCCCTCTCTCACTCTCTCTCCCTCTCTCACTCTCTCTCCCTCTCTCTCTCTCCTTTACGCTGCTGGGTAAACTCTCCCTCTTTGAGCTGTTAGTCGCCTGTCCCACTATCTATATCTGTGTCTCTGCGGCAGTTTGTTTATCTGATTTCACTCCTGGAAGTGATGGTGGGATGTAAAAGGGGCTATATAAATGCAGGTTGCAGTTTTTAAACTGGTGTCGGATGGAGATTTGAGGAAATTAGTCAAATTCTTCCTTTTTAATGTGAATAGTTTTAATATCGGTTACTTGTTGATTTGCTCGGGGATGTAATGAGATGTCTGGATATTCACAGAGTCAGCAAGGTTATACTGGGAAATAGCTGGGCCAGGCAGCTAATGGAGCAATAACTCTGTGATGTGAGGGCAGGAAGATCATTCTCAGCTGTAAATAGAACAGTAACAAGCACCCAAGGGACCAGAAAAGCTGCCCACAGAATCTTTCAACCATCAATCGGGCACTGGGTGGAATTCAGGGCACTGACTCCATCTCAGTGTCTAACCTCAGTCACAGAGAAACTCTCCATCTCTCTCCCCTCTCTAATCAGTTCTCTGCCTGCCAGATACTATCCTGTTTCTCAAACTGTCAATATCTGGGCAATTCTGCCTGCCTTTTAATGAATGGATTGAATCTCACAGCTCTCTCTGGTTCCAGAAAGTTCTCTGTGCATTGAGCCCATTTCCATTCCTCCCTCACCATCTCATCCTTTCCCAAGAGGAGTGAAATAACAATGGGATTAAACTCTGAGATTCCCATCTCTCAGAGACAGAATGAGCGAGAGAGACAGTGACCCCAATACAGTTTGTGTTCCAGGCTGTGTTCCTTTGTTCACCAGTCACACTCAATCCCACAACACTGAACTCTTTGATATCAGTGAGTGAAGTGGATTGACAGATTAGTGACTGGAATTGTATGATTAATATCCCCGCCTGGCCAGGGGTTCAATCACATCCATTAATCTCCCACAACATCAGGCAGAAGGAGAAAGGCAGAAAGGAGGCAGTGAGAAGAGGTTAAATTTTGGGGCAGTTTAATTTTCTCTCAGGTGTTGTTATTCCCACACGAGGCTGTGTTTGAGGATCTGAGAGAGCAGCCAGTGTTACTGTAAATCTGATGGTGTGGGGGAGCCGGCTTCACACAATTAGGAATTAATTATCCCAGGAACAGATCCCTCGGAGTCAAATGTGGTCTGGAAGCAGAACTGAGCATCAAAGGGAGAGCACGGAGCCCACAAATTATCAGCTATTTGAGAGTTCAGCTTTAATTAGCTGCCAGAGGCAGAAATCTTTTTGAAAGAAAATGTTAACATGTTCAGTGTTGTTCCGTTTAAACAGAAGCTTGAAACAGATTATTGAGGGTCAGCTGGTCTCAGATTAAAACAGTATCATAACATTGAACTGTCTCTGAGCTGTCATTATCTCAGCTGCTGAACACGGAGCAGTTTAATATAAACGTAGCGATGGACACAACAGGGACAGGAGATCAGACTGAGACCGGAAACAGGTGTGAATGGGTTTAATTCTTGATCTCTCTGCAGCCTGCTCCACATTGCTGCTATTGTGGAGGTTAGTTATTCTCCAACAACTCACCAAGGCTCCTTCCATAGAACCTTCCAAACCTGCGACCTCTACCATCTAGGACAAGGACAGCAGATACCTGGGAACTCCTCCAACCGGAGGTTCCCCTCCGCGTCACTCACCATCCTGACTTGGGAATATATCGCTGTTCCTTCATTGTCACTGGGTCAAAATCCAGGAATTCCCTCCTAACAGCACGGTGGGAATTTTTTATTCATTCGTTGGACATGGGTGTCGCTGGCTGGCCAGTATTTATTACCCATCCCTAGTTACCCTTGAGCAGGTGGCAGTGAGCTACCTTCTTGAATCACTGCAGTGCCCATGCTGTAGACTGTCCCACAGTGTCTAAATCTCATAGACTGCAGTGATTCAGGAAGATACAATAAGAAGTCTCACAACACCAGGTTAAAGTTCAACAGGTTTATTTGGTAGCAAAAGCCACTAGCTTTTGGAGCACTGCTCCTTCGTCAGGTAAAGGAGCAGCACCCTGAAAGCTAGTGGTTTTTGCTACCAAATAAACCTGTTGGACTTTAACCTGGTGTTGTGAAACTTCTGACTGTGGTCACCCCAGTCCAACGCCAACATCTCTACATCATGATTCAAGAAGGCAGCTCCCTGCCACCTTCTCAAGGGCAAATAGGGATAGGCTTCTGAGAACAGCAGTAATCTGATCCTCAGTAAATTGTAACTATTTCCGTGGCGACAAGGCTCCAGTGTTTCTGCATTGTGTCTGCACTGGGAGCCTTTGGCTGGGTCTCCTGTCTCTCGGGGTAGCACAGAGGTTAGCATTGCTGCCTCACAGCACAGTAAGAAGTCTCACAACACCCAACAGGTAAAACCCAACAGGTATATTTGGTAGCACAAGCTTTTGGAGTGTCGCTCCTTCTTCAGTTGAGTATCACAACATTGAACTGTCTCTGAGCTGTCATATCTCAGCTGCTGAACATGGAACTGTTTAATATAAACATAGCGATGGACACAACAGGGACAGGAGATCAGACTGAGACCGGAAACAGGTGTGAATGGGTTTAATTCCTGATCTCACTGCAGCCAGCTCCACATCTTGCTTGGGTCACTGTTTATGTGGATTCTGTATTTTCTCTTTGTGTCTGTATGGGTTTCCTCCAGGTGACCTGGTTTCCTCCCAGCAGATACCTGGGAACACTGCCTTCTGAAAATTCCACTCCAAGTCACTAACCATCCTGACTTGGAAGTATATCACTATTTCTTCACAGTCACCGGGTCAAAATCCTGGAACTCCCTCCCTAACGGCATTGTGGGTCAACCCACAGAACAGTGATTCAAGAAGGCAGCTCACCACCACCTTCTCAAGGGCAACTAGGGATGGGCAATAAATGCTGGCCAGCCAGTGACACCCCTGTCCCATGAAATAATAAAGAAGTCTGAAAGATGTGCTAGATAGGTGCATTGACCTGATCAGACGCTAGAGTGTGACGACTAGGGGATTTTCACAGTAACTTCATTGCAGTGCTAATGTAAACCTACTTGTGAGATGAATAAATTTACTTTGTTTTCAATCTGTTATTATTCACAACTTTCCCTCCAGGATTTCAGGAACGGTTTTATTAAACCAAACCTGTTCCTCTGAGGAATCTCTTCCTTATTCTGAACTTTATTAATTCATCTTCAAACTCTATCCCCCGAGACACTTTAAAAACCGGCGTTTATTCCCCAATTGGCCCCTTTTTCCCAAAGTGTTAAAGTTTCACCTTGTATTCCCAGGGTCGAGGGTCATAGGGTCAAAGTGTCAGATTCTATTAAACATTCCCAGGAGAATCCATCCCTATTCCGTTTGGATCCTGCACTGACTCCTTCCTAATACACTCCCCCACCAGAATCCCAAAGGAATTCTCTGGGTTCATTCCCTGCCCCTGTGTTACTGTATCCCTGTACAGGAGAGAGATTCTGAGGGGACAGAGCCATCCTTGGCTGAGGTTTTAACCATTCTCATTATTAAGCAGCAGATTTATTATCAAGAGATGATTTTCCTTTCCAAAGATTTTTGTTTTTTTGTGTTTTCCACATTTGTTTATTTCAGAAAGAGGCCACTGAATCATAGAATCCCCACACTGCAGAAGGCGGCCATTCTGCCCATCAAGTCTGCATCAACAACAATCTTACCCACATCTTATCCCCGCAACCCCACATATTTACCCTGCTAATCCCTCTAACCTAGACATCCTGGAACACTAAGGGGCAATTTTAGCATGGTCAATGCACCTGACCAACACATCTTTGGACTGTGAGAGGAAACCGGAGCACCCAGAAGAAACCCATGCAGACACGGGGAGAATGTGCAGATTCCAAATAGGCAGTGACCTGAGTCAGGAATCGAACCCAGGTCCCTGGAGCTGTGATGGAGCCGTGCTAACCACAGTGCCTCTGTGCTGCCCCGACAAACAGGAGACCCAGCCAAAGGCTCCCAGTGCAGAAATATTATCCCCACTGAAATAGTTACAGTTTACTGAGGACCAGATTATTCTTGGAGGTTTGGGATTGATACAATTCTTTTGTGAACAATGAGAATTTGCCAGAATGGACACAGAACCCTGGCACCGTCTGTCTCGGGGGGGCTGCACTGTGAAAAGGCAAAGAAATACAAATCTCACTCAGAAATCAGCCGGGTGCCAGGAATTATTCACAAGGTTTCTGAAGGTTAATTTCTGTTGAATATCCACTGGGATTCTCCACATTGATATTCCGTATGAATGGAGAATATTCCAGGATCACCCTCCTTGTTATTGAACAGAATCTACTCTGAAACTCACATTTCAATATCAGCAAGACAGAAACTGTCCTCTTTACCCCCATCACACACTCTCCCCTGCCCTCTCCCTCCATAAACACAGTAAAAAGTCTGACAACACCAGGTTCTAGTCCAACCGATTTATTTGATAGTAAACTCACAAGCTTTTGAGGGGACTCCATCTTTGTCAGGTGAATGGAAAGTTCCATTCACTCTCCAGTCACCTGACGAAGAGGGAGTCCCCTCGAAAGCTTGTGAGTTTACTATCAAATAAATCGGTTGGACTAGAACCTGGTGTTGTAAGACTTTTTACTGTGTTTACCCCAGTCCAATGCCGGCACATCCACATCATGACTCTCTCTCCATCCCAAACTCTGCTCACTCTCTCCATCCCTCTCCTTGCTCACTCTCTTCATCCCTCTCTCTGCTCTCCCTCTCCATCCCTCTTCCTGCTCACTCTCTCCGCAGGAATAACAGATGTGTAGAGTATGCAGGAATAATAGATGTGTAGATGTGTAGAGTATAGGGCTAACGGTAGGACTCTGAATAGTGTTGATGAACAGAGGGATCTAGGTGTATGTGTACATAGATCCCTGATAGTTGGGAATCAAGTAGATAAGGTTGTTAGGAAGGCATACGGTGTCTTGGCGTTTATTGGTAGGGGGATTGAATTTAGGAGCCGCAGCGTCATGTTGCAACTGTACAAAACTCTGGTGCGGCCGCACTTGGAGTACTGTGTGCAGTTCTGGTCCCCACATTACAGGAAGGATGTGGAGGCTTTGGAGAGGGTGCAGAGGAGGTTTACCAGGATGTTGCCTGGTATGGAGGGGAGGTCCTATGAGGACAGACTGAGGGATTTGAGGTTGTTTTCGTTAGAAAGAAGGCGGCTACGAGGGGACCTTATTGAAACATATAAGATGATTAGAGGTTTAGATAGGGTGGACAGTGATAGCCTTTTTCCTCGGATGGAGAAAGCTAGCACGAGGGGGCATAGCTTTAAATTAAGGGGTGGTAGTTATAGGATGGATGTCAGGGGTAGGTTCTTTACCCAGAGGGTGGTGAGGGATTGGAATGCCCTGCCTGCTGCGGTTGTAAATGCGCCTAGTTTGGGGGCGTTTAAGAGATCCGTGGATAGGTTTATGGATGGAAAGGGATTGGTTTAGGTTAGAGGGTCATTGCTTTTTAACTGGTCAGCGCAACATCGTGGGACGAAGGGCCTGTTCTGCGCTGTAATGTTCTATGTTCTCCCTGATCACTCTCTCCATCCCTCTCTCTGCCCTCTCTCTCCATCCCTTTCTCTGCTCACTCTCTCTCCATCCCTCTCTCTCCTCACTCTCTCCATCTTTCTCTCTGATCACTCTCTCTCCATCCCTCTCCCTGCTCACTCTCTCTCTATCCCTCTCTCTGCTCTCTCTCCATCCCTCTCTCTGCTCACTCAACTCATCCCTCTCTCTGCTCACTCAATCCATCCCTCTCTCTCCTCACTCTCTCCATCCCTCTCTCTGTTCTCTCTCTCCATCCCTCTCTCTGCTCACTCATTCCATCCCTTAGATTTGCTTCTTAAAATCGGCCTGTTTGACCAAGCTTTTTCTCACCTGTTTGAAGAGTGGGATTTTGTTCATTAATGCTCTTGTGGAGCATCATGGGGTCTTTCACCCAGTAAAAGGGGCTATATAAATGCAGGTTATTTTTGTTGACTCCTGTGGGAGAAGTAATTGTTGGATCCCAGCTGGATGGTGAAGTTAAAACCAACACACAGGATTCTCCTTTACTGAGGGAGTTATTTGATTTGTTCAGTCTCAAACTTGCCTTTCAGTCCACCCAGTGTCCCAGCTATCCCCATTTACTCTTTTACCATTTAAACAAAATAAACAAACTCATTAGCAAAGTGTAACGGGAGTGGTTTCAATACTTTCAAAGCAAACAAATCAAGCTGAATGGTTTCTCTGAGCTGATGGTACATTCATTCAATGTAGAACATAGAACATAGAACATTCCAGCGCAGTACAGGCCCTTTGGCCCTCGATGTTGCGCCGACCAGTGGAACCAATCTAATGACCCTCGAACCTAAACTATTCCAATATTATCCATATGCTTATCCAATGACCATTTGAACACCTTTAAAGTTGGCGAGTCCACAACTGCTACCTTACCATCCTCTGAGTAAAAAACCTACCTCTGACATCCGTCCTATAATTACCACCCCTTAATTTAAAGCTATGTCCCCTCGTGTTAGCCATCACCATCCGAGGTAAAAGGCTCTCACTGTCCACCCTATCCAATCCTTTGATCATCTTGTATGCCTCAATTAGGTCGCCTCGTAACCTTCTCTCTAATGAAAATAACCTCAAGTCCCTCAGCCTTTCCTCATAAGACCTTCCCACCATACCAGGCAACATCCTTGTAAACCTCCTCTGCACCCTTTCCAATGCCTCCACATCTTTCTTATAATGCGGCGACCAGAACTGTACGCAATACTCCAAGTACGGCCGCACCAGAGTTTTGTACAGTTGTAACATGACCTCACGGCTCCGAAATTCAATCCCTCTACCAATAAAAGCTAACACACCGTACGCCTTCTTAACAACCTTATTAACCTGGGTGCCAACTTTCAGGGAGCTATGCACATGTACCCCGAGATCTCTCTGCCCGTCAACACTACTAAGAAACCTTCCATTAGCCCTATATTCTGTACCCCTGTTATTCTTACCAAAGTGAATCACCTCACACTTTTCCGTATTAAACTCCATCTGCCACCTCTCGGCCCAGCTCTGCAGCTGGTTCCCAGTGCTCAGGGAGCGTACCAGTGGATGCTGGTATAACCACAGAAAAGGGATAGGCCATCACTTTTAACAACCCCCTCCATAGCTTACTGCCATGGCCATGCCCAGGAGTCATAGAGTCATAGAGGTTTAGAACAAAGAGAAAGGCCCTTTGGCCCATTGAACCTGCGCCAGTCAGAGACAAACGACCCAATTATTCTAATCCCATTTTCTAGCACTTGTCTTCTGTGCCTTGGCATCACAAGTGCACATCTAAATACTTCTAAAATGTTAACAAGGAGATCTTCTGATCTGCCCACCCCCACCCAGCCCCCTCCACACTGGATAGCCAAAGATCAATGGTCCACAGTGCAACCACAAGTTTAGAAGTAACACCTTCTACCGCTTAGACAGCACCTTCCAAACCCATGACCATGATCATCTAGAAGGGCAAGAGCAGCAGATACCTGGAAACACCACCAGCTGCAGGTTCCCCTCCAAGTCATGCACTATCCTGACTTAGAAATATATCATTCCTTCACTGTCACTGGGACAGATCCCTGAAATGCTCTCCCTAACAGCACAGTGGGTGTACCTACATCTCTGGAACTGCCGCAGTTCAAAAAGGGAGCTCACTATCACCATCTCAGGGGACAATTCGGAATGGGCGGTAAATACTGGCTGAGCCAGCGACATCCATATCCTGTAAATGAAATTTAAACAGAGGCTCCGTCAGGCTGAGGGAAAGAAAGGGAATCATTGAGCCATTGCATGAGATGGCTGTGGGTGACATTCTCTAAACCAAGCCGTCAATGGTAGAGGGGAGAACTCCCATCCGGAAAGCAGTCTACTGAGAACAGGACACCATGCTGTGTCTGATGGGTAGTGAAGGGTTTGTACCAACAGCCCAGACAGGAATGGCAAGGCACGGAGAGAATTTCCAATGAGACCGCTCAAATTGTGAGGCTGAGGTTCTCGAGGGATCTTTCTGGCCCAGAGGCCGAAGGGAAATTCCCTCTGGATGAGGATTAGTCCAGATGGGAGTCCATCACATGCTTGAGCCATCTCCGCACCCTGGTTCGGTCAGACTCGAACACCATGGGAGAACATGGTTGTTGTCACATCACGCTGTCCATTCCTCCACTGTCCAGCACATCCTTGATGCTGATCACCCCAGCAACCTGACCTCTCTCTCTCCCTATCCACACTAACCCCTGTTGGTGGAAGTGTTGATTCCTGAGCAGGGGGCCCATGAACGATAGCCACTCCTCCTGACGGGATAGAGTTCTAGCACAGGGTAACCATATTGCAGACTGTGGTCCATTCCTGGCAAAAGACAGGCACCTCCTGGAAGGATATAGGGAGACGTCCCAACTCCAGAAACAGGAGTTTCGGCTCCGAACTGAGGCTGCGTATCTGGCAGGAAAAATATGTCTGGCCAAGCCGCTGGGGAGAGAGCTTGTTGGAACGGCTACACTGCAGGGTCTAAGGATGGAAATTTGTCATTTGGGTGTGAAGGTACACGCTCTCAGCAAGAGACTCAGAATTCCAGCGGCCACTCAGTTCCAGAGGAAGTGGATGAGATTCCTCCATGTTTTTGTGACAATATCTGAGTTAAGGATCAAATTGGGATCACCGCAATGCCGTGATCAGCTAGTTTATGACCAAAACTCATCCTCTGTTGGATAATATTCAGAGCATCCTGTCCAGCACCCCAGGTAGCTTTGGTCTTTCGCTCTTGCCACTTTGCTGGACTCCTCAGTAAGGCTCAGATTGAATCCTGTGTAAAATTGGCAGGTGTTGCTCATGGTGAAAAGTCAAAGCTTCTCAGGCAAGGCAACTGTCCGCCTTTGACCAACCAGGACCCAGAACATTTTCCACAGTTGATCCTGGCTGCCAGAGTACAGTTATTGACACTGACGCATCCTTCACTGGTCGGCTGGGTCTGTGAACACGAGGAACACATCGTCAGAGTAGGCCCAAAGCACCAGCTCACTGCCAGCCCATTCAGAACCAAACTCAACAATGGCTGAATGTCCAACAAGGCCAGGCACAGCATTTACACAATTCTCCAAAGTCATGCCGGCGTGGGTGGAGCTCTTCAACCCGAACTTTTTTGCAATGAATTTGAATTAATTGCAACAGGGCCACAGGAGAGGATGAAGCTGCTTTTCCTGTAATGGTTCTTGCAGTCCCCAGCACTGGGGAATGTGGTGGAGCCATTGAGTAAGGAGCTCACTCACCTCTTGTTCTTGGTTTGAATTATGAGAACGTGGGGAAAATAAAGATAGATAATGTGTCTCTCTACCAAAAAATGGAGAGGCAGAGAAAGGATCACAATGAATCAAGGCAGGGTGAGGGGGTTGGTAAGTGAATGAGGAAGTTCACACAGGTTAGCGGGGTGCTGTATATTTCTCAGTCTCCAGCTGTTGGCAATGTTCCCTTGCAGGGGGTGGAGGAGGAGGAGGAGGTGATCCACCCCGATCGGCCTGAGCTGCCCCAGGTCAATCATCCAATGGGGATGTTGAAAGGTTAAAGTAAATCTTGTAGCTGATGGAGGGTGGGCAGTGAGAGTGAAGGCCAGGGTTTTTAATCAGCTCGCTCTCTCTCTCTCTCTATTCAGAGGTTGCAGACTTGCAAGGTGCTGTCAAAGGAGCCTGCAGTGAACCTTGTAAATAGTACACACTGTGCATTGATGGTGGAGGGTGTGAATGGAATGTATGTGGAAGGGATTCTAATCAAGTGCTTTATCCCGGGTGATGTCAAGCTTCTTGAGCGTTGTTGGAACTGCAGACGTCCAGGCAAGTGGAGAGTATTCCATCACACTCCTAATTACTGGTATCAGACAAGGTTAAGTTTCACACAAAGCTGCCTCTGAGTGTTCTAATCCCATCCATCACTCTGTTATGGTCCTGTCGAGACTGAGATATTCCAGCGTTAACTTTAAGTAACAAAGTGTGTTGGTTACGATTTATTACAATCATTACCGACTGGATAACCCTCACTGTTTCCACAATTCCATGATAAATGGTTGATGTCTGTGGGTACAAGTTACAGACAATGATTCCCAATGAGAGGATATTGTAAAGAGTGTGTTATATAATGTGTGGCAAAAAGAGAACAATATTCACTCAGTCACTGTTCTGTCTAACGAGGGACATCAACTCAACAATATTCATTCACACTGGGGTGGGGAATGAGACATTTTGAATGTCTTTATGGAGGATTCAGATGAACAATAAAAATAGTTATGAGGTTATAAAGGTTCAGTAGATTTAAACAGTGAGTCTCGTGACATATGCACATCTGAATGAGGAACAGGAGGAGGCCACTTAGCCCCTGCTTCACCATTCAATACATTTATGGCTGATCGAAATGTGACTTTAACACCACATTCCTTCCCATACTCGATAACCTCTCACCTCCTTGTTAATAAAGAGTTTATCTCACAATACCAGGTTAAAGCCCAACAGGTTTATTTGGAATCATGAGTTTTCGGAGTGCTGCTCCTTCATCAGGTGAGTGGTGAGCAGCGCTCTGAAAGCTCGTGATTCCAAATAAACCTGTTAGACTTTAACCTGGTGTTGTGAGACTTCTTACTGTG